>NC_045694.1:24713089-25016119 GCF_003331165.1 Xiphophorus hellerii
GGCTATTGTTCCCCATGAAGCACAGCGAGTGTTTACAGTTTCCCATAAAGGAGGCCTTTATTCCTGCTCAGGGATGCATTGTGACAAGATAATTTGAATAGCCGAGGTCTTACCACAAAGCTATAAAAATTTACGGGCAGTTGACACGGAGAATAAAGAATGAGCCGCGTAACCTTTGAAAGGTGCCGTCTGACGACGACGAGACGCGCGGCCGACTACTTTGAACTCGCCTCTCGTCATCATCATCATCATCATTGGCAATGGGGTTAGACGGGGAGTGAGAAAATGCAAACAAGTGAACAAACACAAGCAGAGGAAGAGAGATAGAGCGGGAGACAGCGACTGTGAGGCAGTGCGGGCGTTTTGATGTCCCCTTTGCCTCGTTCCGCAATGAAATGGTGGTGTCTTGTTTTAATGTTTTATCACAGGAGCCGACCGCCAGAGCAGACCCGCGGGAGCGCCCAGACATGAGGCTGAATTCGATTAGACGGTAATCGGAGATGGACAGGCATCGGTGCAGTCGGCCGCTGCGGGCCGAGGAGACTCCATGATCAAACTACTGCCACCGCTTCCCTTTTTCGCGCCTTCCGTCGAGGCGGCCATTAGGCATGTTTAGAATCTGAACACCAACATCCACGGCTTTTGTTTTCCCTCGCAGAATCGTCCTCCTGGGGTGATAATATTAGGTGATAAAAGAGGGCTCAGAGTCATTAATAAATTACCCACCAGCTTGAGCTCACTTCTTTGCCGTCTCCATAGGCAGAGCAGCAAAACCGAGTTCTCGGGGAATTAGTCACGTCGCATTATGAGACTTTCCTAGTGCGCTCGCAATCATCTCTGTGCATCTCTTCGGCTCTGTCCCTATTGCGGAGCTGCTGTTCCCCCTGCGCCATGCTTGGCATTCTGTTCGTTCTCTGAGATGTTTCCAGCGCAACCAATGATTAACAATTATGCCAGTGCCTCTAATTAATGCTGGCTAATTATGAGGTTGAGATGCTGACAGGGAACTCGGTGAGGGGTGGAGGGTAAGGGGGTGAGGCTGCAGCATCAGAAATAATCAAGAGAGAAGAAGGAGAGGTGGTAGAAATCAAGAAGATGAAGAGAAGGAGAAAGTGAGAAGATTGGAAGTGAGTGTCTTAATTGGCAGGCTCGGTTTTTGTCTCAGGACCTCGAGCTTATTACGCAAAAATATGGATAACTTGTGCATAAAATTACGGAGGGGATACTCGCTCATCTAATTTGTTGGCCATGTGAGCTGTATTAAAAAGGGAGCGAATGAAAAATAGGAAGCCTGTTTCTCCCATCTGTGCTGCACACTTAGAAATCGAGGTGCAGAACCGGTCTCTAGTTTGTCCCTGCAGACATCCCTTAGAAGGTGGTAGAGTTTTTAACTTCTGCTTTGTAATTATAGAAGAATAATTTTCCTCTTGTGCCTTTCTGTTCTGGAATGAAAATATACCCAGTGGAAGCATTTCAAGCTGAAAACCCCCCCCAACAAGTCGGCCTACTGCTTGTTGCTCATATTGGAGTGATGCATCAGTGGTTGGTTGTTGAATTCGTAGTTTCAAGAAAGAATTATGATTCAATTCTTAATATTTGAAGCGTTTTCTCATCAACGTACATTAAAGATGGAATAAATTGAAGAACAAACTTTTTCACAACAAACACTAATTGGTACTTAAATTGGTGTTTAAATAATGAAACTTCTTCAAATACATTATTCATACGTATTATTAATGAAAAAGCGTAATTATGCAACCGCAAAAGGTTGGTGTGAATATTTGTATTGCCTAAAGTATTTTCAGCTCTTCTACTTTTCACAAGTGCTTTAGATTGTTTTTATTTTGTTTATAAGTTTGTTCATTTCTCTGTCCAGATCAATATTTTGAAATTTAATCAAAGGACACATATTTCAAGATTGTTTAATCATGACACATCACATGTTTATCTTTCTTACATGGGGATGATATTTTTTTACATTAGCACTGAAGAGCATTTTTTTTATTTTTCTTATAATAGTAAAAGCTCAGTGACGGAGTGATAAACCAGTGTTACGCATGGAAATTATCATATTTTTCAGAAGCTGGACATTTCTCTTTTTAATATACCTTTTTTATTGATCCTAAGTCGTAAGCATCAAACTGACTTGAAATAAAGGCTTGAGATATTTCACTTTATCTAAGAAATCTATACGATTTGTGTTTTATTTAAAAACTATTTGACTTTTTCCATGTGTTCTGATTATTTTTTTTAAGCTGCACTTGTATATCTGATCTAATCGTTAGCATGTTAGATCTCACCAGAAAATCTGCATGGGCCTGTTGACGTGTGGCTAACCTACTGTAGCTGTGTAAAACCACAGCTGTGGTCCCTTTAATAATAGTTGACCAAGAATTTGTGTTTTTAAATCCTGGCTGAAAACTGATGTTTGAAGATGAACAGAAAAAGTCAAACATAATTAAAACAGGCTAACATTTGCTTTCTCCTTCTCCTTCCCACTGTTAGCATGGCCGGGTGACGGATAAACAATTTTCCTGAATTGGTAAGTTGTTCCTCCGATATTAGCACATTTAGCAGCATGTACACAAGCATGACTGACAGTGCTAAGACCTCTCCTATTATACTGTCAGGAGATTGTGACAGTTTACATACTTTCAAACATACTTTGATCAAAGTTACCTGCTGCAGCTTTCAGGTACAAATTTAAACTCGTAGCTCTTATAAATGCAGTTCTGAGCAGTAAAAGTAACAATAATTATCTGTGCCTTGTTGACTTGTTTTCTGAGAACCCCACCCCTGGTTACAGAAATTAAACCCTTATTTCACTGTGTGGGGATGGAAAATATCCTCTAACTGCGCGAGTTCCCCCCGGAGTGGCAGTGGAACTCGAGCCACAATTATGTCTATAAAATGGTCCCAGATTTTTAATCTTAAACTAATTTGCTGTTCATTTGTCAGGAACTGGTAAACTAAAACAGCAAAAACACATAAGCCCCGCAGGAAAAACATAAACTAAGATCTTTAATATATATAAGTCACACACACACACACTAATGATTCCTCCTGTCCCTTCGTTTCCCTTTCTTTTTTCTCTTTTTAATTCTAACACTGAGGACCTCAACCTATTTCCCCCATCTGAAGGAATACTTCCATGGGGAAAAAGAAGAAGAAAAAAGCCAAGAAAAACGACCTCTCTCTGCGGCTCATAATGAGGCTGTGTGAAGCATTCATTAGCATCGTCAGTGTCTGCAGCACCCTCTGTATACTGGGGCGTAATGCTCAGTGACGTTTTTACTCCGGCAACTATTCTGTGAGGGCTCCATAATAATGTCCAAGAAAGAAAACACATCGTATATTTAACGAACACGGTTTTTGCTTTTTTATTCAAATGAGCACGTCCAAAGAGAGCAAGTGGCAGAAAAAATGAAAAATAAAGAAAACCAGATGGTGGCAGGATGGGTGTGTGTGTGTGTGGGAGTCGGGGGGGGTTGGGAGAGGATTACCTGTAGAATGGTAATTATATTCAGAGGGGCCAGTTTAAAGAGAACGTTTGTCGTTGTCAGCTTTCACCAAAAAGAGGAGGCACTCCCTGCAGCCCAGAGCGGTGACGGGCTTCCTCTTCGGTCCTCCAAAGTGGATCAAACTAAGTGATTGACAGTGACTCGAACCGCATGCAGCCCGAGGCAAATTACGGAGGATGAGAGTTCTTTCAGGAGATCCGCCGCTGCTTCAGAAGAGGACATTTGTTTGCCATATAGAGGCAGAACAAAGCACAGAAATGCACCTGCACCCCGTGAGTCTGAGCTCGACCTGACTGTGTTCGTCATGTTTGCCTATAAGGTGCTGCACAGGATAGGGTTATGTTTAGCTCTGTCAAAGCCGCTGCTTGTTTTTGAGGTGTTCGATTTAATAGTCCTACCTCTCGGCGAATCCAAGCCTGAGAACATATATCCATTAATTCTCCAAAATGCACCCCCTCCCCGCCTCCCGCCCCTTTCGATGTCAAGGTAGCGAGCATTAGGTTCGATGGAAAGCCTAAGTAGAAGATCGATAGCGTAACATTCTTACTCTGAAAGTTTTATCAGTCAATATTCTACATCATTAAATCTTGCCTCTAAATTTTACTGGTGTCATTAGCCCAGTGATCTTTAATAAGCACATTAACTTCAAAAAGAGAGCTCAGGACTCAGAAGAGGTCTTCTTCAAGGTCCAAGTCGAAATAATTGTAAATAATTCATGGTTGATTTTTCTTTATTTTTATTTAGTTTTTAAAAAGTTGTCTTTTAAGTAAAAAAAAACAAAAAAAAGTCCATTAAGCTGTTGCAAACTGAATGGTTCCGATTTAAATGTGTGCCTGCAATGCACATTAAACCCTCCTTCTTTCTTTTTTTTCCCCACAAAATGACATTCTTGTTAACCAGAGCTTAAGAATGATTTCTCTTTGAGTTGCGGGAAGCTGAACTTTGGGCGTTTTAGTCGCGAGGCTTTTGACAGAACTAAATGTCCAGTTAATTAGTTTCTGAGTGTGCAGGCACACATGGAGGGAGAGAGGGGAGCAGTGGGGGGGGTCCGCTGAGTCGGCTTTTCAAGTCCATGTAGCAAATGCCTTTTCAGTGAGGGCGGAGTTGGATGTAGTTGTCGGCGGACAATAGATGAAAAATCCCCACAACATCATCATCTTTTTTTTCCTAAAACACAGTCTGAGAGCGGCGGTGGGTTTGGAGGTCTTCTGGGGAAGCAAACATTTTTTATCTTGGGCAACAAGTCGCAACGGCTCCCATCACGTAGGTACATTTCATTCCATTGATATGATATGATGTAATACATATTTGAAGTGCAGTAAACATCAGTGGGGGGAATAGCTCACTGCTTGCTGGTGTGCGAGTCAATAGGGCCGCAACAACATAAATCCTTGGCAAGACAACAGCCCAGAGCTTATGCAATGTTCTACTAAATTAGGCCTGTAACGGTTACAGTGCTGCGGGTTTTTTTCTTCTTCTCTTCTTTCACTTGTGACCTTTGATGAAGGCTCTGCCAGTGAGAGGTAGAGTACTCCACGCATGGCCAGTGTGATTGCATAGAGTGGTGCCAGGTTAGGAATTTATGAGGCAACTGTGTGTGTGTGTGTTTTATTTCATGTGCACATGAATACATTTATAAGATAAATTTCTGTTTTGTTCATGTACTAAGGAGAAATGGGACGGGTGAGGGGTGGATTAGTTACCTGATGTCATTAAGACGGCGCTCTATGCAAATAATTTCACGGGTATTTGCTGTTTCCAGCCCACTTCTCCGTCCACGCTTAGATAGCAACGGAAAATTGCAGCTATAGCTCATATTGCGCCCCAAATGTTGCCTGGGGGAGAGCTCTGTTCTTTCGTTGAAAGTCTTAAATAATGCGCTCTGTAACATTTTCCATGTAGTGACCCCACTGTTTAAGGCAGCATGCTGAATATTTTTAATGCGGCGAGATCTTAAATCTTTTTACAGCTCTTCCCTTACTTGTTTTATTTCGTAGCACTACTAAAAATCACAAAACAGCGGTGTGTGTGAAAACAGAAAGGGCAGTCTTTAATCCCCCAGCATGGCTTTTACAAGGGTCATTATGGTTACTTTCGACGACTTTATGCAAAACGATGAGCTAAGTAGAGCACCTTCTTAGGGGAACCCTTGGTAATTGACCTTGCCGCCATGAGCCTAGTCAGCAAGCAATAAAGAACGGTTAAATGTTAAGGCAGAAACCAAAGTGCTTGAAGGGCTGGACGTACCCCGTATTAAGGAAATAATGGCCCAGTTTTTTTTTCCAGACTCATTGTGAAACCAAGGTCACTGTTTCCTATTGTTTAAAAGCCATGCGAGGGACTGAAGCTCCCTGTTGAACGATTGCGTGTCTGGCAGAAGTTGATAGACCCACATCGGGGTGTTTCTGTGTGTATTTCTGTTTGTGCTTCCGTCCAAGCAGATCAAAGTATGTGAAAGGCTCTTTATTCCAAGAGGAAAATGAATATTGGAATGATTGCAAGTTGATTAACGAGCCAGTTAAACAGGTACAGTATATGGGGCTTCTGCTTTAACAATGCTGACTTATCCGCTCACTGATTAAAGTCAGAATTAAAGGCTGTAAGAAGCACCCAAATGATTTTAATGAAGGTTTCTTTTAAAGTTGGAGTTGCATGCGGTGATATTTTTCCTTCCTTAATTTAAGTTCTTTTGTTAATCTAATATCACAAATAGTCACACTTATTCAAATGTTCCTTGCTAAGGTAAATATTTGAACTCATAAATAAAAGACCACTTGAAGGGTATTGCAGTTCACCACTTTTTTTATTCTGGCAGTTTGTAAAGATGAGCAGAGATCCGCATTCGTGGCTGATTTGTAGTTCACAGAGTTTGTGAAGTTTTAACTTGACAATTTATTTCTTATTCTTTACAAACTGCAAAGACTGGAAACACACCAGAAATACTGTTTCAGCGATGTTTGAAGCATGAAAACGAATCAACCCTCTACCAGGGCTAAATGAAACTCAATGAAACATAAACATTTTCCCATCTTATTTCCTCACTTTTGATGATTAAATGAGAATTGTAAACAAACAAGTTAAGATTTAAAAGAATACAGCTGTAAAATTGAACAAAACTGAATAAACAGTCATCAACAAAGCCATCTTTCTTTTCAGTAACAGTCGAAGGCTTTCTGTCCAACAGATTCTCACCAGGGTAAAACTCAGCAGATGTAAAAGTCTCAGTAAAAATTGGATGTAGAGCTGGTCACGTGTTAACCTACCAGAGCTGGGAGTTTATTGGGTAGGGGTTTAAAACGCATGTCGGACAACAAAACCTGGTATGCTTAAATTAAATATGCTCCAATTTATAAAGTTGGGAAAATGGATATCATATTATGCGAAATTATTCAAATGGTGAAATTCCAAAGACTTAACTTTTAAAAACCTTTCTGATCAAGGTATTGATCATCCAACACCGATGAGGATCAGGCGATAACCTGGTGCGTCACATCTGGGAACGTTTGAGTCACTCTTGGACTGCAAATTAAAGCGGAAGCCTTCAGAGTCCAGTTGTCGCAGCTCCTCCGAGCATCTCTATGGTCAGCCGCGGCGATGATAAGCGGAGCATGTTATTGGGCTAATTGAGATGGCATTTTCCCGTCTCCTTCCCAAGAAGGTCATGCCGGAGTCGGCGCGAGTAGGTGCAAATGTCGCTGTCTCTCCTCGCCTCATCCCTCTGTAAAGACACACACATCCATCCGAAGCTATTAAAATCGCGTTGGCCTGTCCCGCTCCCGACCTGCTGTGATTATCATCTATTAAACACCGGCACCACTGAGACGCCATTAACTGTGAAGGCAGCTGTCGGCCGAGCTCAAAAGGGATCGCCATAGGTTACACCTGCGAGTGTTGGTGTGGTTAGTAACCATATTGAGAGCTTGAGAGGCAGCAGCAGGAAACCTCCGGGAAAAAAGAAAAATAAACCCTCGCCGCTGTCGGTTGCACATGCGCACCTTTCTAATTAAATTACACTTTCTGGATCTGGCGCTATAAATGCGCTGTGATAGTAAAAGCTGAAACAAAACATAACCAGCAGTCAGGAAAGAAGGAATTAAAATAAATGTGTGTGCAAATGACAAAAAATGGAATACATATCTGTCATGTCTTATAACTTTAATATTCCAGTCAGGATTGTAAGCTAGTTAAAAACAACAACAAAAAAAACAGCCTTAACATTTTTCTAATTTCTCCTGCTGCAGTGTTTTTAATCACAGCTGACCAAGCAGCAGCAAGAAATGAAAAAAAAAAAAATAAATGAAAAGCTCTTTTTTTCCCCCCCCACATCCCCACTGCTCTTTATGTCAGCGATAATCTGGTTACTTTGTTGCGACAGCGATGAGTATCTGTGGGCTTTAAGGTCTTGAAAGCCTGTTTTTATTAAAGTTGAGCTCACTGGTATGAAGGTGAATATGTTGGGGTTTTTTTTGCAGCTTTTAGTGAGAGATGTTCATCTTTCCACCATATTTATAACTTCTCATTTTGTAATTTTGTCAAAGGTTGCAGAGAAATGACATTAGGTGTGAAACGGCAAAAGTTGAGAGGTCGACGCACAAAACGATTTTAATCTGGTCGGGAGAGTAAGGTCAGGAAATCCACTATTTGAATTTTCACTTTTAAAGCAAGGATTCTTTCGGTGTTGAACTTATTTTTCCTCCCACTCAACGAACAAATCTTACGGCGATCAGTAGGAGGAAGAACTATTACACGCCAGTGGACCAGCACCCAAAGATTTTGAGTCACGATCAGTTTGATTCACACAAACAAGAAATTTGAGCGTAGCTGCTTTTATTGAAGACATTCCATAAAAAGAGAAAATGAACAAAGATTTTGTAAATGTGTGTTTTAGTAAAAGAGGCAAATCAGGTTGAATTTATACAAATGTGTCTGCAAAGGTTCTAGCTGCCCTGATGATACTCTTTGCAAACCTAATTGCTCATTGTGGTTTATGGTTTCTTAATTTATCCTATGTTTTAGGCATTGTTGGGTGCTGTAAAGCAGTGATTGTATATCTTGAAAAAGAATAAAGTTCTACCTACTTTACTTACTAAGAGGAGGCAGTGTGGACGGTGCTTTCTGGAAGCTCACCGCCTTCTCCACTGTACTGTGCAGGATCAGAGCAATAACATAAACTAGTAAGGAGTTTCACTGACGGGTCTGCTGAGGCGCGGTGGTTTGTGTGGAGAGAAGAAGAGTGGGGAGAGAATGCGTCCCTGGGGGGGTCGCAGTGCAGATGTCCAAAAGAAGATGCTCCTCAGTCTTATCCGCTGCTGCCATTCAGGAAACTGGTGATTCATTGACTATATGTCTGCCTGGTTGGTGTGTTCTGTGGTCTTATTTAAATTCAGCTGGCTTATGACTATGAAAAAAATCAATTACAGGAGGTTTTGCTTCAAGGATTTCCCCCACGTTTTGTAGATTTTATTTTTTGGGAGAAAGTAAAAGTGCTCATAAAGTCCACTACATGTACTGCACGGTTGCACCTGTTTTGTTTTAGAAGTCCCTCCTTCAGTAGGCTGTGATTTCATTGGAGGAGCGTGTGTGTAGATTGACTGGGGAACCGCCAAAACGGAGCTCACTCTGATTTGACAAAATCAAGAAAATGCATATGAAACAAAGACAAAAAACAGAGCAGGGTGACTTGTTCATAAAAAAAAAAAATAATGCAACAGAGTGAAATGCTAATTTTAAGCGTAGTATTAATTATTCTGCTTCTGGCTCATTCCCAGTTGTATCTTTTCATCAGGATTATGGAAATTAGCTCTGGCGACAACTGTTGGCAGCTGCATTGGTGGATTATTTTCAGTGGAACGGATTCTTAAAGAAAAAACTCCGGGTTACAACTTTTGAAAAAGAATTTAGCAGTTCAATAATTTTTCATTTTGTCGTGAAGCCAAAAAATGTGCAAAACAAGTAGAAACGATCATAAGAATTTGACACCCTGGGATGTTTGTCTTGATTTAGTTTGCGTAGTGTCAGTTTTTATTAATGAACCTCGCCCTTCTTGAGTTCTAGGGGAGGAACAAACTGCAATATGAAGATGATTTGACAAATATTGTGTTCAGCATTTTTTATTCTTATCAGACATCATTGCTCTTTTTTTTTATTTGCTTGTTTGTTTTCGTCTCCCTGTCACTGTTTGACAGATTTTGTCGCTGCAATTTTGCTCTGATTCCATGTTTCATTGATGAGATGTTGTGAACAACAGAAGACAGTTCAATTTACATCTGTGTCACTTGGCAAAAACAGAACTGTGTGTGAGGAATACTTAATGGATTGCAACCACCAGTTGGTCCTCCAGTTCCTTCATTTGTACTGGTCAAAGTGGATGGTCAATACCTTAATCCTCCTACTTCAGATACACCTAGATATTTGTAAAATGGCTGTTTTTACCTGTTTTGGTTTTTATTTCTCAAACTAAAATGCTTATTACTCTGGCCTCATCTCCTCAAAATGAAGGTGACACCAATATTTTTCATCCCACTGATATTTTCCCCTCGTACTTTTACTCTACTGAAACTTGTGATTTCCTTATGTCCAATTTCTTAATGATGAAATCAAAAAGGATCCATCTACTCTCTCCTCCTTCCTCATCCCACTATTCAGCTATTTTTCACTTTCTGCTTCCTTCCGTTTCTTAAATAGCTGAAATCATTGAGAAGTCCAAGGCCTCCGCATCGTCCCTAGATGCTATTATAAAACCTCTTGTGAAAGTCTTGCCTTTTTCTCTTCGTCTGAATATGTCTGCCATTATCCACTCCTCTCTCTCTCTCAGCCAGAAATGTTCCGACTCTTTTCAATGACAACGAGGCAGTCGTCAGCCTCGTTCTCAAAAACCTGAATCTGATCATAGCAATTTTGATAATCTTCGTCCCATTTCCAACTTTCCATTTGCGACCAAGATGCTTGAGAAGGCATCTGCGTCAAGACTCCATCTTCACCTAACTGAAAACTGTCTGTATGAACTATTGTAGCCTGGTTTCCACCCTCGTCACGTCACGGCTCTCCTGAGAATCACTAGTGCCGTTGTCATGGCTGTAGATTGTGATTTGGTTTCCCTTCTTATTCTCCTTGATCAAACTGCAGCCTTTGCTGCCTTCTTAAACATCATTCTCCTTCATGGGCTTTCATCCATCGGCATTGTCCACACACTCTGCAATGCTGCAAATTAATTTCTAATTTGAGACAATAAAAAAATGACCATTGCCCACTCCTTGACTGGTTTCACTCATATCTGTGTGTCTCTGTTCATCCTTTCCTCATTATTTCAGGTGTGCCCCAGGCTTCTGTCCTGGGTCCCCTTCTTGTCATTGCCTATCTTTTTCCCCTTGGCAGTGTTTTCCCTAAATTCAATATCAGTTTCCATTGCTTCACTGACTTCACCAACATCCTCACTACAACCCTCGTCCCTCACTTCCTGTCTAGCGGAGATAAAATTATGGTTTGTGTCAAGCTTCCTTTAACTTAGCAGTGATAAAACAGAGTTTCTAGTCATTGGCACGAAATTCACCCTGTGCAAAGTTTCAATTTATCTATTGACAACTGCTTGGTTTCTTTCTCCTCTCAAGTTAAGAGTCTGGAGCTCATCCTCAGCAGCACTTTGTCATTTCACTCTCTTATCAATGAGGTTACCAGGTCTGCATACTTCTGTCTTTGTAACATCAACCATCTCCGTCTTTTCTTTTTGCCCATATTCTGCTTCCATCATGGTCCACATGGCTTATCATTTCTCAGGTTGATTACAGTAACTCTCTTCACCACGGTCTCCACCACAAATCCCTCCGGAAACTTCAGAGGGTTCAGAATTCAGCAGCCCGTATCGTTACTAAAACCCCGTGATTTTCTCACATCATCCCAGTTTTACAGTAACTTCCCTGGCTTCCGTTCATGTTCAGAATCCAATTTAAAGTACTGTTGTACACCTTCAAAGGCATCCATAAAATCTCCCCTCCCCATCTGTCCGATCTCATGCATATCGCCACTTATTCACGCTCTCTTTGTTCCTCTTCTTCTTCTTCTTCTTCTTCTATCCACCTCACTGTTCCCTGTGTCCTCCTCGACACCATGGGGAGCTGAGCTTTTTCTCCCTCTGCTCTCCAATTCTTAAACTCTTGTACCTCATAATATCAGCAATATTAACTCTCTTTTTAATTTCAAATCACAACTCAAAACACATCTGTTCAAGTTAGCATTGTCAATATGATCTCTCATTTAATTTCTTTTCTTCCACTACGTGTATTTTTATTTTGGTTTTTTTTCCTCGTAAAGTGCCCTTGAGCATATTGAAAGCCACTAAAAATACATTATTATTATTATTATTATTATTATCCTCAACTACTTTGCTAAAGGCCATTTGGAATAAATGTCAGAATTCACTCTTCTTGGAGTTATGTCGACCAAAAATTACCATTGTCTTTCTTCACTTTTTTCACATTTGGATAATTTAGCTAAAGCCTGCAGGGTGCATAAAGTATCAGAAAGATCTCATTGTCCAAAGATTAGAAGAAGAGTACAATATCACTTATACATTTCCAGGATTAAAGGACTATTGTCTCAGCCAGATCTAGAGAATCTCATCCATGCGTTCATCTTCAGTCGTATTGATTATTGCAACAGCGTCTTCACAGGTCTGTCCAACAAATCAATCAAACAGCTGCAGCTGATCCAGAACGCTGCTGCTCGCGTTCTCACTAAAACCAGGAAGATAGAGCACATAACACCAGTTCTAAAGTCCCTCCACTGGCTCCCTGTAGCTCAAAGAATAGACTTTAAAATACTGTTGTTAGTTTACAAATCACTGAACGGCTTAGCACCACAATACATTAAAGAGCTGCTGTTGTTGTATCAACCTTCCAGACCTCTCAGGTCTTCCGGTTCTGGTTCTGCTCTGCATCCCCAGAACCAGAACCAAACGAGGAGAAGCAGCTTTCAGCATCTATGCACCACAAATTTGGAACAAACTTCCAGAAAACTGTAAAACAGCTGAAACACTGACTTCTTTAAATCTAGACTAAAAAGCCACTTGTTCAGGATTGCCTTTGAAACGTAATCAATTACAAATTTATTGATGGAACTTGACTTAATGTCGTGTTTTGATTGTTGATTCTATGTTGCATTGTGTTTCTGTGTTTGATATGATGTAAAGCACTTTGAAATGCCCTGCTGCTGAAATGTGCTATACAAATAACATTTGATTGATTGATGTGGAAAAAGTTAAGAAAATAAATATGCTCCTTGCATTTTTTTGTTTTTACATCCTATAGACCTGGCATTTAACAGAGATGTGTACTCTTTAGAGAGCCACTGTGAATAAACCCAAAACACATCCAATGCAGTGAGGTGCTTTATTCATTATTTGAAGAGGAAAGCGGGTTCAGCCTGGAGGACCATCGGGCCAATGTCATGAGTGAGGCATTTGAGCGTAAATCCCGCAAAGAGAAAATTACAGCGATGCATTCAGGTGGTCCCTCAGCCGTGCGTTCAGAGTGCTTCTGGGGGCCGAGGGAGAGGCAAAGTGGATGTGACAGGATAAGATTAAATGCCAGAGACAGGGCGTTTCTCACACACGCCACAGCCTCCTGGACAGCAGCCTAATTAGACACTTCCATGCTCTGCCATCAGCTCCTCCAACAACATGCTTCTTCCAGTAACACAATTTGTTAATGTTACAAAATGTAGATCCGCATTGAAGTGCTGCTCCAAACAGGAGAGATTTCAGACCGTGGGGCAATTAGATCTGTGAAGCGATGGGGGGAGGAGGAGGGGAAAAAAAGTTTTTTTTTTTCCCCGTTTTAATAAAACATACAGCTGGTAATGTGCAGCAATGTGTTATCTACCTTTTCTCATCTTCAGCTCCTCAGACAAGAGGAATGAATATTAATTAGAGTGTGCTTCGTGCTCTGCAGGATCAAATGTGAGTCTCTTTCTCTCTATTTTTTTTCTCTTTTTTTTTGCAATCAGATTTCTGCATTTCTACAAGAACATGTCAGTGTGGATCACCATGAGAAGGTCAGACGTTTCTCTCAGGCACAACAAACACAGATTGCATCTCCATCCCGGATCCACGGCTCTTCGGGGATATTATCCGAGGAGCATGCGGCTTACGTCCCCCCGCATGTCTCTTCTCATATCTGCCACAGTACAGACACGCCGGACAGGAAATAAATCTGATTACACAGTGCGTGGGGTAATGTTCAATAATAATAATAAAAAAAAGTATTATTTGCCATGATCAATGTGTGTCGCAGCAATGATAAAGTACAATAAGCGTAAAGTGCTGGGAGACTGCAGTAAATTTTGATGTGTGGCGATATTGAACACATTGTGACAACACACTGCTTGCCGGGGCAGTAAAACATCCCCAAACAGGGTGTTGAACATCCGCACGCCTCGCTCGCACGCCTCCGCTGCCATACATCAAGGCCCCGGCCACGCCATGCTAAGGGGCTAAGTGTGTGAGGGAATTACATGGCATGTAGCAAAACAGGGCAGTCCCATGCATTCATCAGCAGAGAGTGGGTCCGAGTTGGCGTGTGTGTGTGAAATTAATAAATATACTTCCTGCACGCGTTTGTACAGAGCGGAGGGAGGGAATCAATCAGTCAGCTAACACAGCACATGGTGGCATTTGTAAAAATACAAAGCCAGCTTAAAAACTGGACAAAAATGAATTGGTTTTAAAATACATTATGTAAGATTGGCGACTTTTACTGGTGTTGGGAGAATTAAATGATTGAATGTTGATGTACATGAGAGGGGCAGGAAATCGTTAAATCTTTGGTCTCCTACCTGATCCTTTTTGAACACATTGTGTGGAACTACACGGCTACTACGGAGCTAAATTGGGGCCATAACGTTTGTGTGAAAGAAAAAAAGGTTTGAAGCTAAAAAATTATTTTGAAACCAAAAAAAAAAGAATATTTGAAACTGAAAAAAGTTTTAAAAACTTTAAAAAAGTTTTTTTTTTTTCAGTTTCAAAATGTTTCAGTTTCAGATCTTGTTTCTCAGTAAAAAAATTTTTTCTTTTGAATAAACTTTATGGCCCCAATTTAGCTCTGTAACTAGTAGTCTTAGTTTTTTCTGACTTTACCTTTATCATCTGTTTGAAATAAACAAGTTGGCAAAAGTAGAGGCTTTAAACTGCGATGACTCACAAAGTTATTGAAGTCACACTGTCACTTTACATTTTGTTACGTTACAACTAAAAACTTAAATATAATTTTTTCCGATTTACCTGATAGTTTAACACAAAGTTTTTTTTGTAAAATATCTATAAATCAGATCGGATGGAGAGGGTCTGTGATCATTTTTAGATCTTTCGAATTAGGTTATGTCTAGACTTTGACTGAACCGTATCTAAACCACTTCACTGTTGCTGCAGCTTTCTCAGGCAATCCGGACAAGCTGCCACCACCATGCATCTCTGTGGGAATGGGACCTTTTAGGATGATTCGCAGTGTGCTATTTTTGAGTTGTCCACTCATAGCAACCCAAAAAGTTACGATTTTTGGTTTCCTCTAAAGCAGGGGTCTCAAACTCCAGTCCTCGAGGGCCGCAGTCCTGCAACATTTAGATGTGCCTCTGCTGCACCACACCTGAATAGAATAATTAGGTCATTCAGGCTCTGGAGAACTGATCTACACAAGGAGGAGGAAATTAAGCCATTTCATTCCAGTGTTTTGTACCTGTGGCACATCTAAAAACTGCAGGACAGCGGCCCTCGAGGACTGGAGTTTGACACCCCTGATCTAAAGCTTCTATCACATCACTTTTGACTTTTTTCCCTCCCAACAACAGCTTTGTTCTTGCTAGTCTTCTATAAAGGCTGTACAGCAGCTGACATGTCAGCAGATTCCACCATAAGCTCTTCTGCTCCTCCAGGCGTAACATGGGCCTTTTGGCTTCACCATTGATTATTGTCTGTCTCATTCGACCTGTCAAGAGGATGGCTGAGTCTTCATAGGTTTGTAGTTGTGATGAATTTTTTTTTAAAAAGTGCCCAATTAAAAGTTGGGGAAGATTGGGATTAGTATTCTGCTATTGTGAGGGCTGGACGACATGGCTGAAAAACGTATCACGATACTTTTCATATCAGTTGATAATTATTGATTCGGGTTTTTCGTTTGTATGTTTTAAATACCTGAAATACTGCCAAGCTGGTGATGTTGATCTTTCCTGATTTAGCCAAAGTTTCCAACTCTGAGTTGTTGACTCCATCCTTGGAAATCTGGGTAGTAGAAAACGATCCATTTTCAATTGTTTTCCTGTTGTGAGATGGGATTGTTTTTGTGCTTATAATTGTTTATTGTTTGTTTTTTGGTTTTTTTTATTAGTTGTGTTTTGCCTGGAAAATACCACAACAACCACATATTAAAGAACCTTAACTTGGTTCTGTTAAGGTTCTTTAAGATCTAGCCACCTTACGGTAATGCACTACTTTGCGTCAGTGTGTCACGTATAACCCCACAAAAGTACATTTGATGTTTGTAGTTACAATGCTGTAAAATGAGAGAAAGTTCAATCAGTGAGAATAGTCTAGCGTGACACTGCAGGTCCAGTACAATCAACAAGCCCTGATCACGCCGAGTGCGACCGACACGCGCCGAGGAAACAAAGAATAAAAAAACTTTTACAGCGCCAGGTCTGCCTCCCGTGGCCCCGGACCGGCAGAATCGCATTGCCCTCAAAGCTTCCGCTACCGGGAGGCTCGGGGTGTTTAAGAACGTTATCTCAAATGCACAGATGTCTTAAAGGTCTCGCTGGAATAGGCCTGCAATTTTCCCTCCTAATTAAAAATTAATTAAATCGGCCGCAGCTCTAGCCAGGCAGAAAGCTGAAGGCCGCAGCAACCACCGCTGGAAACGCAATCATTTATTTAACTCAATTACAGGAAGCCGCAGCAGGCTCCCATGCAACTCACGTCACCTGGAGAGAGGCGGGCTGGTTTCGCCGAGCAACTGACCAAACTGTGTTTTTCAGCACCCTAATGTAGCTTTTCATTTTCACTTGAGAGTTGAGCAAGGAAAAGGGAAAAAAAAACACAAAAAAAACCCAGAACCCGACTCTGCTTATAATTCGGCCCGCGTCGCTCCGACTAATACCAACACAATCACAGAGATATCCTTTGTCACCTGTTGTTCCTCCCTCGTCCCGCGGGGCTGATTTGGGGTGATTGATCAGAGATTCAGACACGGGATCAATAAGAATTTCACCTCTCTCTCTTTCTCTCTTGGCAAGGGAAAGGGGCTGCAGCGATGTCCTACTGTGCTGTCCAATTATTCAGTAATGGAATACTGGAACATGCCCAAGACTATTAACGCTGTGGACACAGGGAATTGCAAGTAGGACGGCTAATTGTTGGCTGATTTTGTAAACTGACAACAATGTACTGCCCTAATTCCCCTTTTTGTCTCTTTAGCACTAACACCCAGGCCTGGACATCCCAGTTGTTTATAGTACCTACTGTCATTATGCTACTGTTTTAACCAGTGCACTAGTGAAGTATTGTTCCAAGCAGGTAATTGAACTGTACACATTATTTAGTGTATTTCAGATGTGCTTTTTTCTCTTTTTTTTCCCTGGCTATGGACGTTTGAATCTGCCGAATTGACACATAATGGAGGCAAGTTTTCTTTCTTATTATTGATGTATTCTAACTATGAAAAAACTGAAACATTTTGAAGGAACCTCTTTTTTTTTTCTCCACACTACCCAGCAGCAAATTAAAGGTTTTATTGCTAACTTAAGCCAAAAATACATCAACCCTGAGCTTTAAAGCCTATTGGAAACTTGAATCTGGGATATTTGGGTTGTTGTTGTTTTTTCTGTTTGTGTTTTTATTTAAGCTTGACCTAGATCTCATATTGGTTCACTGTGTTCTTTTACAGTTAGTTTAGTTTATCCTTGCCTCACTGTTTCCCCTTATTTACTGTTTATTTTCTCATATTTATTGTGCTGCGTTCCAGTAACCTGGAAAGTTGGCTTAACTGGGGTTAATCAGAGTAGCTCTCACTCGACTGGTGGGAAATCCGAATTTTTCCGATGTTTGAATTTCCCCACTTTCGAGTGCAGCTGGAACCCAGAGTTAGTCTCGTTCCCTCGGTCTGACTCTTTACCCCCTGCACTTTTTTTACACCTGCAGCCAGTTCCAATCAGCCATCTTCTTCTCATTATTTTCGAGATATAATAGTTTGAAGAGGTCCTATTAGTTTTATCTTGAATGTTCAAGGTCAGCCTCTTTTTCCTGTTAGAAAGGGCTTTACTACGCGCGGTCACCGGGTTGCCATGGTAATTACCAGTTGTTTTGGACAGGAGGTCTGGGAGGAACACAGAACCTTATTTCCCCCTCACAGAAACATGTAAAAACCTTTTGAAAGTTCAAAGACATTGGACCTTCAAAACCACAGTTCCTAAACCAAGATGGAAAATTGTCACAGATGAAAGCTTTGATTTGTTGCTCACATCAAAAATAATTCATGCATTCGCAACGAACCATGGCTAGTGTACAGGTCCGTTAGGGATCAGCAATAAGTTTTAGAATCTAGAAAGTTTGTGACACATCTAGAGTATGTTTTTCATTTTCTAATTACAGAAAAACATCCCATTGGTTTCATTTAATGAACCATTTCACGACTTGTGATTTGTTTTTAATGAAACAGTCTTTCTAGTTTAAAACCCTTAACACTGTTGCAGTTCTGATTTGCTTTTCCATAACTTAGGAAGATACCTTGCTTAAGCAACAACATCACATTTTTTATTTTTGTTACATACTTGATCTGATCTGCAGCGTAAAAAGGATTTTTGAACATGTCAGAAAACTTTGCGTCATGAATATTGCCATCAATGACACCATACATACTGGACCACACCACTTTCTCCAGGTTATTTATGCAACTGCAACACAAATGCCATTGCAATGACCCAATATTGGGAGCATGACATTTTATGCTACACAATGCAGACGCCATGTCTACACCGATGAAGATTAAATCCTGTTGGCCTGCAGAGTGGTTGATGTGGCTTTGAGAAATTCAGGTCATAACTGTTTGACCACTTGGGGGCGCCTAGAGAAGATGGCGCTTTCAATCTCAGATCATCAGGCTATCATGAAGAAACATATAGAAAAAAATAACAAGCTAAAAGTGACTTCCTGCGTCCTCAGCCAGCAGCCAACTGTACTTTTGACACACCTTTTTCCAATAGTCATAGGGTCACATTAAGGGCATATTGTAGGCGACACATATTCTATAGACATGACTGGATTGCCTGTTTTACAAAACGCGCTTCATTTCATGCATGGCACAAACAAAAGTGTGACAGCAGCTTAACTTTAATAGTGCGACTTCTTACACAGTAAAAAATGCAAAGGTTGTTGGTGTTTAAGTATGACTGGATTAGCTTGACAATGTGTATATTGAGGAAAATGCGTCATTTCCATCACCACAATTACCTGTTTACTCTCTGCGGTTTAGAGTGTAGATGACTAAATCGTGTCATTTAAATCTTTTCCAAGTATTATTAACAGCATACAGAGTGTGAGTGCATGGCACTGATTAAATACAGCATAAAGCTAGAAGTTGTTTGTAATCATGATACTGGACTCACTGCTATTGTGAAAACAACTGCAGCTCAAGTGACAAAATCTTCTACATATGGATGTGTTTGCTTACCAACAGCATGGAGGTACATCTTGTATCAATAACACTCCATCCGTCCGTCCGTCCGTCCGTCCATCCATCCATCCATCCATCCGCAAACCAACAATCTAAATGTTTTTATGTTTTTTTTTAAGCCTGAACTGTATCAAGGTTATTTGTATTTCTAATTGTGGATATTTTCCCTCCAATGTTTGTTTACTCAATGATATTGGTTTTTGGAAAACAGAACATTGAAATTTTGACTTTTAGAATTGTGATAAAAACGTAAATTGCCTTTTACACAGATTGTTCTTCCTGCCATAATTGGTCTACATCGTCACAACGTCCTAACCTCTTTCCTCACATTTTAGTATTCTCATCACAGGGGGAAATCCAGCAAAAGTAGCTTGACTGTATTTGTGGCGAACGCAGCTTGAATGCACGGCACCTGAAACATTATGACGCACCAAGCGCTGCATCTGAAGGCTGCTTTGTTGTTGCCAGCTTGCACAGATTGACATTGGCATAATGATTGTGATGCAAATGATTTAGTTGTAATTACAAGGTTTGCATTAGCAACAAAATTTTATACACTGAATATTTCACAACAGTCATTGTTAATATTTATTGTTTTTGTTTTTTTTAGCTTGCTCATTTTCTTTGAACAAGGACTTGAAACCTCACTAGAAATTTGAAATGCTTTACTGCTTCACCTTTCTTCTTACCCTTTTTTTTTATTGCACATCATCCATATTCATAACCTGGTTAAAGCACCACACTTACTTAATTTAAAGTGGCAATTAAACTTGACAAAATAAATGCGGAGTACAAATTTGCATTGTATTAATTTAATATAAGGTGTCTTCATTCTTCAGGCTTCAGTCTAATCTAGTTGGATTCAGCATTAGCTAACTTAAATTAACATTAAAACAGAAACTTTCTCATAAATCGCACACCAATTTGCTTCCAAACAGGAACGATGCACCAGTTGCGCATTTCAGCGAGCCACTTCTGTGATCTCGTGTGTGAAAATGCTACGTCTCTGACGTCGAACGTAACAGAGTTGAACTTGAATTTACCTTTCTAAGCCATTGATCCTTCTTTGTAGTACAGGCTCCTGGTGAACATGTATTTCTGAAACTATGAACTTATTTTATTTTTAACCAAGGTATCAGCCTGACAGTTTCAATCCCATTTCGATCTGCAAAAGTCCCGCTGCCTGAGAAAGCAGCTCTTTTCCCTTCAGCACGCTGCCTTTTGGGGACAGCCTTCAACAATCCACCTTAAGAAAGAGTTTCTGCTGCACTTCAAAAAGTGTAACGGAGATCCTCGTGAGAGACAACATGCACAGCATTATGGGTTCTTTAGAAGATTTGGGATAGCCTTTGGATAAACACCCCAGGCGGTCAGGACCTGACTCCGTCTAGCTCCATGCAAATGTCACTGACCTTCCTATAGACCACTCTCGGTTTTGTGAATTCTCAAACGTTAAATAGTTCTGAGCCTTGGCATCTCATAGATGTTGTGCATCTCTGACTCAAAGAGGAAGTTCATAACTAAATAGCACAACTTTTGAAACTTTTTTTTTTTTTTCAGTATTTACAAAATATCCTCAGGCATAAAACTGTTCCTCATTGGCCAAGTTGGAAGGCATTTCTAAATAACATTCTAGTCCAAGAGGAACTTCTTGTTTTAAGCAAGAACTTGGAGTCCTGTTAAGTTTTGGAATAAAAAAATAAATAAAAATTGGGAGTTACCATTAGTCACAGTGGCCAAGCAAAAGTAAGGTTAAAAATAAGAGACATGGATACAGACGGGAGTTTGATGATGGTAAGACTAATAATGTAAAAGTACATAGAACAAAAAAAAAGTATAATTCAAAGAACATTTCTGAAGGCATCCACAAAAGCCTAAATATCAACTTTTGGCCCGTCCATCGTCATTTCTGTCAAACGGGAGCAATGGTCGTCACCGCCGTGGCTTTGTCTACAAATCACAGTCTGCTTGTGAAAAAGCACAATGTGAAAGCAAACTGCAAAAACAGAAGTTTGCTTTTGGTTCTGACCAAACAAGTGAACTAAAGGAGTTTCCTGGTGTGAACACACCCTAAATCTTTTACTGGATGTATAGTAGGCAGCCCGGAGATGTACAGTAGATAGAGTGATGAGGACGGTGGAAGGCCTGAAACACACAGCTCCCAGGGGTCGCAAAGGACCGGTGTATGAAGCGGCAGTCCCCAGGCCAAAAGAGACGCAGGATGAGATGTAGGGCACCGAGAGCCCCTCCAGACCTCCAGACCCAGCCTGGGATCCAACCCTCCTGTTGTTCAACGTCCCCATCAACCCGTGACAGTAAGACCGCTAGGCACCAAGCAGGGGAGACGCCCCAAAGCCTCCAACGCACTCAATATAACCATATTTGTCTGTCTATCTCTGTGTCTAAGGTGTTTTCTTGCCCTTCAAACGCTCCAGACACCAATCTCATGGGATTGGATGGCATTGGTAGAAGGCAAGTCGAATCTACAAAGTCCTCACCCAACAGTCCGCAGTGCACAAAGGATTTATTACCACCGTCCCTGCATCAGACACCCCAGGACGCTGTCAGATGTTCTCTGTCCTTGACTGGTCTGTTCTTTGTCTGATTGATCAGAGAAGACTTAAATCCAAAATTTACACTCAGCTCTTACACCAGGAGGATAGAAAAAAAGAAATGAATTCAGCACATTACTTTTGATTAAGTGCGTTTTACTGCCGAAGTCCGTCTGCTCGTCAGTTTTGCAATGATTTATTGCACTTTAGAACATCTCATCTGTAATGCAGCGGCGCCCGAACGTGTATCCACCCGCACACCGATACCAATAAGAAGCAGTAAACACACTTCAAGTGCAAGAAATATATTAGCAGTCGGCATTAAAACTCTGTCAGTCAGGAGCTGCTCAAAGAGGATCATTTATATATATTTATAAAAAAAATATATAAAAATACTGCATGTAAATCTGTTCCGTTCAAAACAGGGAGATGGAGACATCGTTTCAGTCATATTTGCATAAGAAGGAGATAATTTATTCCAAACATGTTTTGATTAAAAATCTTTTAAATATTAATATAAAAATAGCTTCTTATCTGGAGATAGAAACAGCACTTTACTGATAACGCGATCCTGCAAAGCTGAAAGTATTACCCAGGTAGCGCGTGTCGTCTCCCTTGCATGTTGGATGAATTAGATAAAATCAACATCTGTTAAGTACTTTTCAGAGCTGCGCAATTTTGAAAATCCAGCACTGATGTGGGGCCACGTGACCCGCAGTCGCCTGGCGAATCAGATAAGACGAATCCTGATCGAGCATCAAAGGGCCTCCACGAACTGTCACTCGCTCTTGATTCAGACGTGTTTAAAATGCGTCTCGTTTCTGGGTTAAAGTGTCTGCTAACACATGACGGCTCGTCTTAATCGGGCGTAAATTCAATTCGTGCTTCGCCCGCTGCCAACCCCGCGTTGAATTCGACGGGGACGTAGCGCTGTGACCGTGTTTGGACCCCATTTGCAAAGTTTGTAAATGTCATTAGCAAAACCAACGGAGAACTTCAGGTTCAAAGCCTTTTGTCTGCTGTCTTCCCCTTGTCTTTCTGTCTTCCGCAAGACGTCTGCATCCCTCCAGGACAGACGAATATCTCAATTCATCACAGTCTGGCGTCCGTTTACAAAAAAACAAAACAAAAACAACAGTGGCATCTGATGCAGATGACAGTATATGTAACACAGCTCTGGGCTACATAATAGGCAAGTCTATTGTGACCTGAAGCCACCTTGCACGCTCGGACTCCATAAGTCATGTGTGTATTTTACTGCTCATTGACTTGTTTGATTATTAATTAGCCCGAAGTAAATCCCTGCTTTTTTTTTTTTTTTTTTAGCATACATTTGTATGTATGAATTAGTTCTGCTACATTGGCACTCAGTGAGATGTCAGCAATCACAGCTCTGAGTGTGATGTGCTACACCCTTTCTCATTATGAGGAAATCACATTTTGTTCTAGCGATTAAGCTATTTGCAATTCCACCCCCCCCCACCACCAACCCCTTTTCTGCTTCTTAAAGGTGTATTGCTTTCGAGCTCGAGCAACCAAAGACCACTTCCACTGTCTGCTTGGCAGAGTTCAACTTATTCAACTTGCCTTTGAGGCACAACACAAACCTCCTGCAGACACAGCTCTGTCTCATATTCCCTCTACTGTAATGCAATATGTTCAGGCTTTGTGGGAAGAGAAAGCAGCGCTCCGCTGGGAATCTTCAGCATTTGGATGTTTCAGTACCCGGTGTTCAGAGCTCATGATGATGAACACCAGCACCAGACAGATAATAGCGTGTGATGTAGCTGCCTGCAGATATGCCTTTGGTCGGCTGCAAAGCAGTCTCTGGGGTCCGGGGACCTCTGGAGCTCGGCGCTTTACAAGTTTCCAGCTACATATCGTCATATCATCTAGGCAGACCTTCCAGACAAAATCGACTTCTGTTAGTGTGTCTCGTATAAAGAGTAGAAATCTGGAGGACGGGATGTGCTTGTGGTGGGGTGTGTTTCTCATTTGATCTCTTCTGAAAACAGAACAAAAAAAAAAAAAAGCCATACACATTGCTGAACGCTTTAAGATGTTCAACAAATGCGGTATGTACAGTACCTGGAGCAGGTTTCACACCCCTTGAAGTTTTTATGTTTTGTCCCATTACAATGACAAAAGCTGAAAGTAAATGTACTTCAATGCCCTCCTGTCCAGCTTGTTTTAGTCGTCTGCCTGCTGCCACACACCTGATTTAAACAGCTGAGGGATTAGCAGCACTTCAAGGTGGCATGCAGATGAGGTCATGCAATCATTTGAATTAGGTCTGAGGAAGAGAGGCTGAGGACTGGGGCTGGGAACCACTGGTATAGGCCAACAGGAAGGAGCAAATCATTGTGGAGTGGAAAGAAAATTACGCTAATTTTCATGTTATGTGATAAGAATTCAACCAGTCAGAACTTTATGGAACCCCAGCAGTGTACTGGGATATGTCACGCTTGGTCAGTCAAGTTTTTATGCATAGCCCATTTCAGCAACAAGGCCGTTCAAGATGCTTTACATCATAGAAATACAAAGTCATAAAACATTCAGTCAACAATTGAAACCTTACATTTTCTCTATTCCTCTTTGTTTTTGTTTATTCCTGTTTGCAAAATAGATCGAGCTCAGTTAGATTATCTGGAGATCGAAGTTGGACTAAGGTGTGAACTTTGACTGGACCGTTCTAACATGAATATATCTTCGTTCAAACTGTTCCCATGGATCTTTATCTGTGTGTTCAGCATCAGTTCTTTACTGCAAGGTGAACCTCAGCCTTAAACCTTTGCGAGCTCCAAAGGGTTTTCTTCCAGTAGTGCCTCGTATTTAGCTGCGTCCGTCTTCCCATCAACCCTGACCAGCTTCTTTGTCTCTGGTAGAGAACAGCATCCCCACAGCATGATACTGTCACCACCATGTTTTCATAACGGCGGTGGTGTATTCAGGTTAGCCTTCTATCTTAGCTTGAATATGTTAGCAAAAATGTCAGTTTTGGGATGTTGAGAGCAGCCATTCTTCATTCCTGCACACCTGCATAGCCTGTGGCGAACTTGAAATGGGACGTTTTAAGGCTTTCTTTCTTTCTTTCAACAGTGGCTTTTTGCTTGTATGCCTTCCATGAAGGATAAACTTAAACTGCACTACAACTGTTTGTAATGCAGTAAACAGCTTCTCCCACCTGATTTGTGAATCTCTGGAGGAACTCCAGCTTTAACCCAGGCATCTTGGTTGCTTCCGTGATTAATGTTACCCTCTCCCTGACTGTCAGTGTAGGTGGACAGCTATCTTGGTAGGTTTGTAATTGTGCCATGCTCGATGTTTCGATGATGAATTAAACGGCACTCTATTAGATGCCTGGGTTATTGTTTTATAATCTAACCCTGCATTATCCCTAATCGGCCTGCTGTGTTCCTTGGTCTTTATGAAGCTGTTTGCTCACTAATGCTTTCTAACAAACCTCTGAGGTCTTAACAGAACAGCTAGATTTATGCTAGGATTAAGATACACAAGTGGGCTCTACTTAATACCCAAGCGACTTCACAAGGCAATTGGGTGTGCTGGAATTTATTTAGGAGTGTCCCAGTAAAGGGGCTGAATATATTTGCATGAAAGTTCAGATTTAGATTTCTTTTTAAATCCTTTTCCATCTACTTCAATAAACGAATAAAAAGATAATAATAAGAAAAATAATCTTGCAAGCTACTTTACTGTAGCTAACTTGGCTTTTGATATTGGCCACAGGTGGAGGAATGATGTGAACTCCAAAAGCCAGAGACACAAAAAAGCAAATGTGACTGAAAAACGCGTCACACAATGAATGCTGCAATCAAAGAAAATGGAAGCAAAAACCTACAATCAACCAAACATATGAAAAAAAAATATTTTTATAGATGTACTGTACAACTACAGACAAAATGCTGCAAGTTACAAGAAGGACAAACTCACTCCTCAAAACATCACAAACTCCATCTAATCCCTCTGTCCTTATTGGTCCCACGATTCCTAAGCTGACCTTTCACCTTCAACGTTCTTCTGAGTGAAATCTACAACTGTGTCCTCCTCACTCAGACAAGCAATATGTTTCCAAACAGTTAAACAGTTAAACATATCATCAGCAGCCAGTTTCAAGTACTTCTGTTGGGATTTTATTCATTAACATCTTTCTTTCTCATTTATCTCAGGTTGCCAAAATCTTACTGGTTTTATATAGAATTGGCAACATCTCTGCACTTCTTTATCCTATACTATGAGAAAACAGGTCAAACCAGGCAACAGAATCTAAACAAAGAAACGGCAGTAAAATTATTAATCTAATTTACAAACTAATCCAGGTAACTAAATGGTCTGCAGAATAAAACATTTAATACAGGGCAGCTGAAGAAGTTACTGTAAAGAAAACAAGCAATACAAAAGAAGAAAACTTACTCGACTAAAGTCAGTCTTCTTGTGTTTACTTTGTAGATTCCAGTACAGACCGGACCAAACCACGCCAACAACCCAGCATGCATTGCGCAGGTGAAGTAATGGTGACTGCCATGGATGAACAAAAGATATGAAAAAGATTTTGAGGTAATTATGAGTGCTGACATATCACAAACAGCAAAATGGAAAAATTACAAAATTTTTAGCCCAGTGTGTTAAACTAATCATGGATCCCTTTAAGGGACAAGTGGTAAATAAACACTTACCACTTTGTCACACCGCCCTACGGATGGGCGGTTGCTCGGGGCGGCATTGAAAGGGGGAGGGGTGTGAATAAGCACAAGATTAAAAAGGGGACATGTATACATAGCTGACCTGTCAGCTGCACCTTAAGGAAGTTTTCTAGGCTGTTACAAATGTGTAGTCAATGGGGAGTTGGCGCCCTCTACTGATTTCTGGCAATAGCGAAATTACATTAGACGCTACGTGCAGGAAGCACTGCATTGTTTCCTTCCCCCGAAATTAGGTGATTAACTGTAATTTAATTAATTGGCAGAAACGGGGGCTTGCCCAGGACAATATAAATGCAATATATGCGAAACCTGCCATTGACTGTGACTCATATAAGTGTATTTACTTGTTTTCCTGCCTGTCGATCCGTTTCTTAAGCGTGTTAAATCCTTCACTCGAATCATATCACAGAGGCATAAATAGCTGCTGCTCCCTGAAATTGTATAACAGAATATGCATCATAACACTGCTAACGCTGTCATGAATCAACTTGAGTCATTCTTAGCCTTTTTTTTTCTTTCTTTCTTTTAATCCTGCGTGTCTACTGAAACAACGGAGGAAAAAAATAGTCATGTCAAATAGTCGAGCTGTGCTATTTTTGTGTCTTTGCCAAATGATTCAGCCTGTTTCGTAACCTGCTACTTTCACAGAAGATAATGTGCAATGTTGTGGCATTGTCAGAACCAGCTGGTTAGGCCATAAAACAACACAAAATGTCTTTTATCTTTGCAATCAGTAACGCTATTACCAGCTGCCTGTGGGTTCATCTAAAAAAAACAAAAAAACAACAACACAGGTACTGCTAGTGCTATTGCTACCCTGAGAGAGGAGCACAATGTTTCTTAAGTGTTTCATTGAGCTTTTCATCTGTTTCTGAAGGTTCTTTATGCATATTTTTCAGAAAACACTTAAGTGGGCACGAGGAGGGTGAAGAGTTCATGTACATATATTTCGTTGTGTAAAAATTAAAAATTTTATTTCCCACACCCCAAACACGAAATATTCCACAGCTTTTTGTGGCGTTTTATACATTCTGGTTTAAGAAATGCTTAAATCTTTGAGTGATCCTCAACAACAATAAGGCTCAAACACAGGACTTAAAGGAGATGGTGGATTTAACACCCACAGCAGAGTCCTCTTCCAGGTCAGCCCTTTCATTTGCAATTTCAGGACTTTCAACGGACGGTTCAAAGTGAGCCGGGGGGGGAAATGAAGGCCCCTCTGGACTAGGTTTTTTACTGTTTAAGTCGTACTGCAACTTAGTGAAGACTACATGCAGAAGAGTTGTAATAAAAATAAATTCAAAAAAACAGCAAAATGCCTTTGCAGATTTGAAATGCCGTTTTCTGGCCAGTTTTGAGGTCCTAGTTCCGGTTCATGTTCTCATTTACATTTCTCCAGGCATTAAATGTACCAACAGAGCCAGATTCGGCAGATGGTTTCAAAGGAGTGCGGCTATCGCAGGAGATGTTGGCGTGTACTCTGTCAAAGCAGGACAGCAGTTTGTTCTTTTTTGGAGCGGTGGAAGGAGTGCGCCGAGGTTGGAATCAGAACGCCGGGCGCTCCGGAGGGTTGGGGCTGCAGGATCTGACAAACTTCTCTCGCAACAATACCTGGTGTGTGACAACAGAGCTTCACAGTTTCAAAAAAACGCAGATAAATTATTCTTGAGTTCACATTCTTAACTGTCTTTAGCACTGTGTATTAGGGCAGACAGGAATACTACATGTAACTGGATGTTTCCTAACAGACACCAGATGCAAAACGGTAAAACAGAACAACTTTCCTTTGATACGATGAAATTTTCTTGCTCTTTAAAATTCTGACCCGGTCACCTAAAGCTTGCTACTCAAATTGAGACTCATTGCACCAGACAGCATTATTCCAACCAGTTTTGTCCAATATCGGTAAGCATGTGTTGATTGCAGCCTCAGTTTCTTGTTCTTACTTGACAGGAACCGCTGACGTCCATTGAAGTTATAGACCATCCGCTTTAAGGTTTGACAAGTCATGTTTTCAGAGATAACATTGGATGTAACGAGTGGTTAATTGAGCTGTCGTCGCTTTTGAACATTTTCAAACCGGTCCAACCAAAGCTCCTCTGACCTCTGCATTCCCACTCACTGGATATTATCTCTTTTCAGACCCTTCTCTGTAAATCTAAGAGAGTAACGTACGCAAAAATCCCAGGCGTTTACCAGTTTCTGAAAAATTCATACAACACAGAACTGAGTGAAATGTTTTACTGCTAAAGAATAATAATAATAGTAAATATCAAACACTGTTTGAACACTGCTTTGTAGGAACTACTTTTTCAGTAGTTTTAATTGCTGCAACAGTGTTAATTACACAAAATAAGCATTTTGCACATTTTTGTGGGTTTCTGCTGTTTCTAAAAACAACCCTAATAAATTTAGGATTTTTGTTGTCTGGAAAAAATAGCTGTTTAAAAACCTTAGGAATGTAACATCACAAATCAGCGAGCACTGCCCCTCACCTAGCAACCCCAGCTGAGCTCCAAGATATTTGATTAGCTGATTTGATCTCTTTATGCTCTGTACAATGGCTGATGGAAAAGACACATTTTGTTGTTGACTAGCCATTCAAAAACCACTTGCTGCATTCTTGCTGGCTGTGCACGAGGCTCCACTTCTGCTTTTCAAAGATGTACGATTTTATAATTGCACATCTGTTTGCAGGGTAGGAAATAGTTCACCTTTAGCTGGCCTATCTATAAAAAAAAAAGAAGAAGAAAGGTTTAGGCTCTGGCAACAGAAGATTAACCAAAAGATCTGCTGCCAGAGTTCTGACCAACACCAGAAAAATTTGTCATATTGAACCAGTTTCTAAATCCCTGCAACAGTTTTTATAATTTTGCTAATGGTCTATAAAGGTCTAATTTTGTCTTAGTCCAAACTACATTCCTGAGTTGCCCGTCAAAATGAACTGTGTAGACCTCTCAGCTTATCTGAAACCTACTTAGGAGCAGAACTAAACAGAAAGAGCATCTAGTTTCTATGCTCCTCAACTCAGGAGCAAAATGCCAGAAAACCTGAACTGTGGAGAAGCTGTTGGTTTGTCTAGGATTGAGAAATATTTGCATGAGTCTGTCTCAAAACTTACACAGTGATATCTTGTTTCTGCAGCGAATTAAACAAACTGAAGACGCTTAGCAAAAAACTCATAAGATAACAGATTATTATCACTCTTAAGGTGCAAAATTAAGTTCTGAAACAAATCTAGTTTGCATGATACAGGTACAGTTATCAGTGAGGCCATAGCTGGCACATAGCTGTTTGCCCTCTTTGTCTCCATGTTCCCCTCAGGGCTCCATCTCCCACCTAATGACCACTAGGATCCCGCAAAGATCCACCAGATATAGAAATGTGACAGATAACTAGATTTCCTGCATTACTTGATGTGTTTTTACGTGCTTCCACATTGCCTTCATCCTAATTTATTCTCTGTTTTGAAATTTATTGCTACATCTATTTATGCTTTTGTTTCTATATCCAGAATCATTGCCCAGTGTTTTTGCTTTCATTACGGTCCCTGAAGTGTTCTTTGCCACTCATTCCTTATTTTTGCAACACTCTGGTGCTATTTGTGGCACCCAGTTGCCGGTCAGGCACTCTTTTAATCATTTGTTCACTCAGTTGCCTTTTTTGATGCAGCCACTGCTGGAGCTTCTTGCCATTCCATGCTTCATTTAAACAATTTTCTGCTTGCATTTCTGTGCAATAGGAGACCCTTTTCTTTTCTTTCTTTTTTTTTGTGTCTCTCTTTTCATCCTGCCTTGTTCAGTTCACATTCCTGGAACTACAATGTCAGTTTCATTCTCTTCTTTCACTCACTTTGACAATATTCTGTTGCTATTTTGGCATCAAGTTGCAAGCTTCTTTTCCCTGGGCCCGCCAGGAGAGTGACTGACCGCATTTTCGTGTCGTGCTGCTGCTTTAGGATATAACTCAATAGAAGTAAGGATCTGCTCTTTCAGGGCTCCTCTAAATCTTTGGATTTCAGTCTTGTGCCTGTTCCTGCTCAACCTAAATCCCTTGTCAACCTTCCACAGTCATTGGTACCAGGTGCTGCTTTCTTTGTTTGCACAGATGCCTCACAACTTTCTGGTCACGTCTTCTGTCACCAAAAGTCCAGTTCCTCTTTTATCTCCTTGATCTTTGCAACTTTTCCCTGTTGACTTCTCCTACCTCAGTTCCCTTATTTTTATCGTTGCTCACAATTTCCGTGGCACTGGGACGTCGCCCTTTCTCTCTGTTTCGTCCTCCTGTCAGGTATGACTCAGATCTCTGGTACTGGGATATTTGGTTCTCTCCAATTCCTCTCAGTGTCTGTTTATATATCTGGGCTTCTTTTTTTTTTTGTTGAAAGCTTACCAAGATTTCATGAAGTTCACTGCATTGAAATCAGCACTTTGTTCTTTATCCCCAGGCTTAATGGTAATGTGCTCTGGTTTCTCGCAGCCCCATTACTCCAAAACACACGACTAACCTGTTTCTCAAAGAGCATCGCAGAATGAACCACGGATCCGGTAAGTGCTGATATATAGCATTTATGAACATGATACGGCACGGTTTGCAAATTTTGCATCCATCTCTCCCTCATCCATTTCCGTTTTTTTCTCTAGTCAGCACTGCTGGCACAAAGATGCCAGGAAGAGTCCCTTTGCTCCTATATTCCTGCCGTCTTGTCTTGTACTGCCTCGGTGAAGCTATCTCCCAGCTTGTAAGGTCATTCTAGGGCCATTGGTCTCTACATGCAGCAGTTTTGTCACAAACGAGGAATGAATTAATCAAAGGAAGATGTCTGAGGCAGTTAGTTTTTGTCATAGCATTAGGCAGCAGGAAGTTACGAGCCTCAATCCTCATTGAGTTGCATTCAGGTCATTCTGTAAAACTTTAAACACCATCTCCTGGATTCTACGTTTTTTTTTTGTTTTTTTTTTTATCATGCCCTGGCTTCTGTTTTGCTTCGTGGTACCGCCTCAAAATCTTGGCAGAACTTTTGTTTTCAAGCAGGGGCTGGCGATGCTTCCTGCACTACATTACCTCTATAGATGATGAATGACGTCCTTTCTCTCATATGTGGGGCAAAAATAGATTTCCTATTAGACGTCAAGCTACGCTGGCACTTTGCTGCACTCATGCCAGTGGGACGGGTGGAGTGGATTGAGTCAATTTTAGCTTTACGAAAAAATTAAATGCGTGACATTTTTGAGCTTTGATTTTCTCCTCAGGTCGTCTTTAGTTCTGGTGTAAAAGTGCGAGTGTTACTGTTCACTGTGATGAGACCGTGAGCACCTCAAATAAGACCTGCAAGAAATTGTCTGTTTTTTGCCCATACAGTCTAGCTTTCTCCATGAATGACCATTTTTGTGCACTATTTTGTCTCTGGAAGAACTAATAGAGAATGTGTCAATCTTTTTGAAGGATTATGCTCTCCGAGAGTGGTTATGAATTACATGTTTAGAATGATTTTGAATCTCAATGTGGTTGCAGTGATATTTTTCATGCTTAAAGGGGCAGTATTGTGCAAAATTGACTTTTGTGAGTCTTACATCATGTTATAGTGTTTTTCAATAATCAAAAACATACCTGGACTGTTGCTTTGATTATTTCGTGCATGTTTGAGAAACCCTTTAATCTCCCGTAGCAACCATTCAGCTGTGCAAAACGCCTGGTTGGACCTAGCGCCGCCTTTGAAGCGTAGCTCCTCCTAAGAGCTGAAGTTTCCCAACATCCGAGCTTCTGCCTCGCACAGCAGACACCCCCCACTCACCTCCTTCAGACTAGCCAGCAGAAAATAGCAAACACCTGGTGGAACTGCACGTCTGCTGATCTCCTTATACGAGCTACCTCAGTACAACGTTGATAAAAACATTCTTAAAGGGTTAATAGAGGAGCCATGTTGTGATGACGTCCTGAGTGTCAGAAAGACCAGAAGCTTCTTAAAGAGACAATTTTAAGGTGTTAAATTATAAAGTCGAAATTCTTGAAGTTATATTTGCGTTTTCATAACAACTGAAGGTTACATGGTTACTTGATTGTGCTATAAAACGGCACTATGTGCCTGGAAAATACATAATACTGCCTCTTTAAGGTAACTGTTACCATCCAGCTTGTAATAGTGAATGGGAGCTGATCCTCTATATACCATCTCCCATGTATACGTCGTTCTTAATGGAGCAAAGTATTTGACATGACAGTAATAGTTCCCTTGCAATGTCCTGAGACATTCTCCTCCAACACGCCTTCCTGAGCGTTTACTTTGCTTTCAGTGTAACTTGTGAGAAAATGTTCTATCACGCGCCGGGAACCCAACATCGCTTAACTCGACACCTAACCGTTGTTTTCTTTCATCTGCTGTTAGAAGAGAGAAGGGATACTGGCTTGGATATGAAAGACTTATTTCATCCAAACATATGTCTGTCAGACAGACACCTGCTCCATCCTCCCATTCCTTTGAGCAACTCAGGCTGGTTGTCAGAGCAATGGGAGAAGGCTCCTCTGAGGGCAAGACAAAAAAAAAAATAATAATAAAGAGCTGGATGTTTATCCTGATCGCTGATTGAGAAGCGGAGAATCACGAAGCAAAAGATACCGTTTAAATACCAGCACGAGGAAGGACATTACACATGTATTTGAAATTTTGACATTTAAAATCTGCAAAATTCAAAGACTCAAAGACGTGGCGGTCTAATTAAACTCACAGGTTGCAAAAGGAGAGGATTAATAAGAATCAAAGAGGCCCATGGTAACTTTGGAGGAGATTTATGGCTCAAGTGGGAGAATATTGGAAAAGAATAACCATTAGTTGTCATCTCTGCCAATCTGACTGCAAGAAGAAAGCCAATGTTGAAAGAGAGCCATAGGAAATTCAAGTTGTAATCAACATTAACCCATGAGGACACACCCAGCTGGAGGATTTACATTCTCTGATCAAATAAAAGACATTTAAACTGTTTGTCGTAGGTGGAAAGTGATCTGTGTGGAGGTAAAGTCACTCTGCACGCTTTCTAACGCATCATCCCAGTGGTAAAAATATGATGGCGACAAAATCAGGCTGGATGGACGAGACTGGGAAACTGATAAAAGTTAATTAAATGGACTGAATATCAGGAAAATCCTTAAATGAAAACCTTTAGAGGCTGCGAAAAACATAGGACTGCAGTATATGGTAGAGGTTCCCCGTCCAGAAGAATGACCTTAAACGCGGAGGACCGATGGATTGACTCGAAACAAAGCATATTGTGTAAAATTGCCTAGTCAAAGTTCACAACTTAATCCAACTGAGAATTTGAGGAAAAAACTCTCCCCATGCAACTATGAGTCACCCTTAAAGCCTTGCATCTGCAGTTACAAAATGTGGCCTAAAAGTATTGACTCGGGTAGCTATGTACACAAAAAAATTCAGATTTTTATTATTAAATGGAAGGAAAACTTCACAATCTTATTGAGTTGCTCTAAGAATTTTATATAAAGCATTAACATTTCACATCACTCTTCATTCTACCTTTTAGTCTCAGTATTAGGAATATTCCAATCAGAGAAGCTGCTGCTAATTACCAAAAAGCCGTCCACAAAATAAAAAAATATATCACGATTACACGTTTCTAGTGACTTAAAGTTATTATTGCTCGATATTACCTTCCTACAAAGGAAGTTGTTCAACATGTTGTGTCGTGATCAATCAAATCAAAAAGTCAAATTTTATTTGTATAGCACATTTCAGCAGCCAGGCATTTCAAAGTGCTTTACATCATATCAAACACAGAAACACAATGCAACATAGAATCAACAATCAAAATACGACATTAAGTCAGATTCCATCAATAAATTGGTAATTGATTACGTTTCAAATACAATCCTAAACAGGTGGGTTTTTAGTCGCGTTTGCCTCCATAGAAGGTTTACCTGTTACACTCCTACTGTGTTATATGGAACAAAATACCTGTTGCTATTTTTATTCCCACTCACGCTCACAATCACACAGTTTAAAACGATGTAGACAGCATTTTAATGGGTTTCTGGCACGAGGCTCCGTACACCTCTTTCACGGAATTTCGAGCAGAGACTCCGTCATCCCTCACGGATTTTTGTGCAATTCTATGGTACCTGTTAGTGTCTAGAATTTACAGGGTTTGTGTTACGCGCAGTGACCCTCAGTCACTCGCTGTTTCTTCTTCCGGCACCAGGCTCCGTACACCTCTCACGGAATTTAACTCTGGGACTCCGTCGTCCCTCACGGATGTTTGTGCAATTCTATGCATCTTTTAGTGCCATAGCTTATTTTGTCCTATTATCAGAGTCCCAAAGTTGAGGAGTTTCTTTTTTTTTTCTTCATCTTCAATTTTAATAATTTCTATAATCTTGATGCAGAGCTACAGTCTCAAAGTACCAGTAGTTTTTTTTTCCCCAGCAACTTCACTGTTTGTAGTTTAACATGAAGCAGTAAGAACATCCCATCAGTAAAAGAAGGAGCAGCGATGTAGAAAGTCATTGACCCTGATTGCTTAGTAACAACAGAGAAGCTTAGAAGCAGGTTTCAGATGATTTGTTTTTGCTCATTACGGTGTCATGAAGTAACATTGTCACAGTGGGCAAAACTCATTCCTCATGGTTTACTAGTTATTGTAGCTTTGCATATAATTTTGCACTGTTTAGTGCTAGTGCTGTGTGGGAGGATAGTGAACCTACTTTAACTCAGATCACTGGGCTTGTACATTTTTATGCCGATCGTGGGTTTAGTCATCAGGCACTTGAACAATGTCTCTGCTCTGTCAGGCCAGCACTGACATTATAGAGTACGCAGCAATAAAATAAGTCATCAAATTGTTTTTTTTTTTAACTCCAAATAAAATGTAAATGTTCAAGATTTAATTATTTGGCCCATAAGTTTTATTGTTTTTTTATTAACAAAATATAACTCTCCTAGTTAACTGTACTAAGTAAACACACTTGCACAACACAGCCATAATGAATGGTAATTTCTTTATAGCTATTTAACCAGACCATTTGCACACAATGAGGATAACAGAATGAAGCATCAATGCTACCCAATACTAAATAATCCAAGCTAACGTACCCCCTTGCTGACAAGCACATTATTGGTCCTACTGGGCTGCCATAGTGCTTTTAAAGACCTCAGCCATTGGCCACGCCTCTTTTCCAAACAGGAAGCAGTCAACTCCCCAAACCAGGTAACTCAAAAAATAGAGAACCATAATTAATATAATAGAGCACATTTTGAAACACCTTACAGTGTTACCATGTGAGCACTTCCTGAGATCATTTCGATGAAATGCATAACTAAAATATATGTTCAACTCCAAAACAATATAAACTGATAAGGTGTGTTTGTGTGTGGAGGGATTTCACTGATGTGTAGCTGAAGCCATCACAACTTGCATAGACTAAAAAAAAAGCCAAACTATTAAAAGATTTTCTGGCTTTAGCACTGATTGTGTGGTATTCTCATACTTTCTCTCTGAAGCATACTTCTTAATCTTTGACAGGAAAATTCTTTTAAACACAGGAAGTCAAAAAAAAAGTCGAGACTTCCCAGTTTAGTTTTGTTAACTTCAGTGAAGAGATGATTAGGTAATATAAACTGTCTGGCGTTGAGATGAATGTAATAATGCCACCTCGCAGCTGGGCAGCTGTCTAAACTTTGGTTGAAAAACTCCAGATAACAAACTGCAATTTCCTGACTTCTGGCTAAAGGCGAAGCCATCAGAAGAGTTCAGTAATACCCTGCTGTGACTGACTTAATAGTCAGTCTTTTAGCTGTAGCAGTTAGCTGTTGGTGCAGACTCATTAAAAACAATTAAATACCGCTACAGTTTTGTGTCAGTAGGAAGCTACAAAGCACATGTCGCCTTTAGCATTGTTAGCTAGCTGAGTATGCTAAATGGCCTGTACTTATATAGTGCTTTATCTAATCCAGAGGACTTCAAAGTAGGTTACATTCGCACGCTGACGGTGGAGAGCTTTTATTTTTTGGTAAAACTGTCCATAACAGACTTGCACAAGACATGCAGCCTATTTTTTTTTTTTTACAGTGCTTAAATGCTCTCATATCCTCCAGTCGTCATTTCTTTTTCATAAGGAGTATACAAAATGTCGCCAGATAATTGATTTATAAGTGATTCTGAGTTTCTTTAGTGCCTATTCAACTAAGTGTTGTCAGCCAGAGCAACAATATCCTTTTAGTCAATCTCATCAACTCAACAGGGCAACAATTCAAGCACTTCTTCCTTTTATGCTTTAAAAAAAAAAGAAGCTTCAAACATGGAGGCAGTAAAGTTGCATAATGACATGAAGTTTGCGTGGCAAAATGCAGGCTATAATGTTATTGTGATGCAGGTTATAAGATCTCATTACGTCTCTTCGCTTTTCGTCTTCATTTCATATGAAAACATTTGTAACGCTACTGGCCGGCCGCGTCTACACCAGGAGGAAAGCGGTTTATCTTCCATGTTGTAGCAATCGTTATCTCGGATGATTATATGCAAATATATCAAAGGTTATTTACAATAAAACTTACAGAAGAGATAAATCCGTGACATCGTAAAATGCTTAAACCAAAGCCTGCTGAACCAACCCCACAACAGTGGTTATCTAACAGAGAAGTGATGCAAATCTAAATAAATCCTCAGTAAAATAGAATTCAGTTGAACTTCCAGGATGTTTTTGAATCTTACAAATCACTGATGTGTCATCTTCTCCTTTAGTGAAGCTGGAAAAGCAGGCTGAGCCAACACGCTTTTTGCCTAAGCTGCCTGAACAGGAGACACACAAATATCTTTGTTTAATCAAAGTATAGTGCGAAGGTAAGACATTGACTACTCATAATCTCCCAACCGAATCCCACTAAAAAAAAAAAAAAAAATCGGAACTTTCTCTCCGAGTATCACCGGTGCAAATTGTGTAATACTGTGACTTTTTCTAAATCAATGAATAATTTTGTTGGTCTAATATTAAAGAGTGTGAGCACTTTAAGCTGATCAGTACATGTGGGAAATTGGTTTTGGAAATTACTTTTTTGTATTTATGTAAATGTCAGATTTTTCCCATTTAAAGTTCTGACCTTTTCTGAGAAGTAATATTCGAGGGAATGCTGTTTTTATACCTCCCACAGCCGACTTTATTACAGACATCTTGCAGATCGTAGGGGAGAAAAAAAAATTACTTAGCATTTGTGTCCAAGTTGCTGAAATCCTCTCCTAGTTTTAAAAACACAGTCTGTTCTCTGTCGTATGTCCAGCGAAGTCAAAAAAAACCCCAGAAAGCAGCTCCTGTGTATCACAAGATTTTGAACAGTTAAACTGAAAAAAAAAAAGCCTGCTCTATTTCTCCTCTGCTTTCAGACGATCATCCAGTAATTGCAAGGTATCAGGTGTTACTGAAGCTTGAATCCAGAGGAAAAGGTCAGATGGTGAATTAATAAAAACACGCCGCAGTCACTCCTAGCTTTAATAATGTCACTGTCTTAATTAACTCACCTGTCACATATGTCAAGTAAAAAGGAAAAAAAAATAAAAAATCCATCTTCACTCAGAAAAATGTCTCCGAAACGACTCAACAAGGTTAAATCAAAGTGACTGAAGAGTTAACCGAATGGGTGTGTGCGTGCGTTGAGAGCTGCAGGCTTTTATTACACTGACAGACTGTGTGTGAACGTGTTAACGGAGGGGTGTTTAACACCTCTCGAACTAATGCCCCATCACCAGATCAACAGCAGTGTTCTCTCACGCCTGTGGTCTCACCCCGTGCCTTTGGGATCCGGCTGAATGGTTACTAGGGATTCGGCTCCAGTCTGGAAAAAAACCCAAAAAAAACTCCCATCCACAGTCGCACACAGATATAGATCACTTCTTGATATAAATATGCATCACAGCTAACCTAGCATTTCATCTTTCTCTCTGTACGCACTGTTGTTGTTGTCGTTGTTGTGGCTAGGGTTGTCTAGCAACCTGTCTAAACCTGAAACGCAGATTGCTGAAGCGGTTCTGTCCACCATCAAGTGTATCGGCTTCTAAACAGTGAAGCACTGTTTACATATTTACGCTATATGAAAAGCAATGAAAACAACAGATTATAATTTGAACATTTCTGAAGAAGTTTAAAAGGGGCCTGCCACAGTGTGCGTGTCAGTTGTTATCCTGCGCTCAAAATTAGCAACAATTTGCTAAGGTTAGCTAAAATGTAGTTAATAACATATGGGGTGTTGTTAAGGTGTTGAGTAACATGGGCTTACTCCACGTTTGTTAAGTAAAGGGTCCTCCTAATGCTAGTATAAAGCTCCTAACTAGCAACGGCTTCAGCAAAATAGTGCATTATACAGAGACATAGTAACACAGAAAACTGAAATAAAAAAAACAAACAGTTCGTAACAAACGGCAGTGGCGCCTCGAAAATCTGGATTCTTTATTCATGTGGCCATAAAGTCGTCTTCTCCGTCAGGTCTCAGCTCAAAAATGTCCTTTTCTTCCGTTCTACCAGTAAGGGTGCTAGAGTACGTAAACGAGCTTTTTTGGGGGTTTTTAGACCTCTTTGTTACAACAGCATCACCTGCTGACAAGAAACAAGAATTACAACCAGTATGTGAAATAAAAGCAAAACATATTTACAAGTACAGTACCCATTTTTCACCTGGTTACACTTAAATAACCCAAAATGCTAGGATTAGTTTAAATGTTGTCTGTAGCACGTGTGGGATCACCGGCATGTTGATTTACATCGACTTACTCCATTCAGTATAAACATTTCTTCTCACAATCACAAGAATGTTTCAATTGAAAATTATTACCGTATAAAGTTAAATAAAATCAACAACTGTCCTATTACTTAATCACAAAAATATATTTTAATTAATAATTAAGTAAGAAAGCAGGAACGCTGACCTACACGAAATCAAATCTACTTGGATAAATGGAAATTCCAATGGAAATCGACTAAAATGAAACAAAACCGATTCACATGGAAGTGAATTACATTCAAATGAACTGAATCAATCCAAACTGCACTGAACTCCGTTACTCTGAAATATAATGACACGGTTTGAACTGAATTTATCTGAACTGAATTAATGCAACTCGGGACCCCAGACCAAGTCATTTCACTCCAACAAGGCTGCTGTGATCAGAAAAGCAGGGAAAGTCGCGACTCCTTTGCTATTGTACAGTCTGTGTTTGGAAGCATGTGACTTTAGTGCGTGAATTAGTGGAATGGAGACAAATACACTATTACTCTTTACGCCAGTAACAAAACCGGGAAGGAGGCTAAATAGTCTGATATATTGCCCCACATAGGGGTTGTTTAGGAGAAAAAAAAGGTTGATAAATAATATGCAAATTCTGTTTAGCACGACAACCAATAACCGAAACCGTACTGCACTTGTTTTGCTCATAATGTCAACCGTCATCCAACACAATTGTCTTTCCAGTTGTAATGTAGTTCTAAAACAAAACGATTCACATCCAAAAGGTCAAAAAGTCAATAATGCTAGCGGTAAAACTAATGTTTGATGAAAATGGCGTCCCCGAGAGTAAAAATCTGGCACAGAAATTAGGACTTTTTCTCCCCTCTCTCTCTCTCTCTCTCTCAAGAAAATTAAGTTAGATTTATAACTGAGTTAGATCAAATTGATAATAAAAATGTTTTGGCTCATTCACGTCTTTGTCAAAGGAATGAAAGCATTTAAATTGGCTTCGGCTCCCTCTTTAATGGAACAGAACGGGGGGGAAATCCAGAGAAAAGAAAATGTCTTAAACAGAGAAACAGCAGGAGCACAATCATTCACAGCTGGCCCGACAAGTTGTGCTCCTGTTGTTCCCTCACCCATTCACGTAGCGCAGACTGCCTCAGAGTAATTTGGAGCCAAGGGCAGTCACCGCTGAATCATCATTGTGATATACTGAAATACAAAATGGTTGTAAAATGAGCTTATCGAAAGTCTGGTGATATTTGTGGGCTTAGAGCCTACAGACTTGGTGAATAGCTTGATGATTTCAGAACTGCTTGGTTGATACATTATTAATCTTCTTAAACCATTTTAATCCCTCAGAAGGAATGTCCATGAGCGCATTTTGGTTTGATTTGTGAAACTTCACTCAAAGCTCTGAGCTTCATCTGATAACGCTGAAAATCCCTTTTTAGTTTAAACTGCCAGCAGTAAACTTTGCTATTACAGTTGGAAGTTAACTTTTTTTTTTTCCTGTCTGACTATTCTCAAGTCTCAAGACGCTTTCGTAACCAGCTTCCTCGTGTTAATCTCAAGGTAACGTTTGCCGCAGTTTGAAAAGGTTTGTTGTTTTAGAATCGATTCCTTTAGAAAATGACAATGGAAAAGGTTTGACAGTGGCTTCGGTTAGACAATGGGTCTGGTTTCCTTTGTGTTGGATGTTTAGTCACCATAAGGTTATTTATTTACGCCTTTATCTCGGGTCGCAGTGCGTGCGCTCCTCTGTGGCGACAAGTCCCACAAAAAAAAAAATTATGCATTGCTTCGAAACAGGGTCATAATTTAGATGCAGAGGTCTAATGCAAAACAGTCGCAATTCTGCAAATTAATTATGTATCAAATACATTTTAAGATGAGTCTTAAACTACAGCTGAATCGCATTGCACTGCGAATCGCGTGATTGTGCTTCAGTTCGCACCGTTCCATTGTGTGCTGCGCATTTTTTGCTTTTAAATCACATGTGCAGTTTTGCTATGCATTGGGACTCTGTTTCGCCAGAATGACTTGTGCCAAACGGCAGACGTTGACTTCTTCCTCTCGGCCATATTTGATGAAGGTTGCCTGTGAACGGATCCTCCAGCCCGTGCCTTGAATCTCTGCATCGCCTTCATTCATAAGCTTTAGACCTCTAAGCTGCTTTTCATATTAATGCTCTATTGCGTAATAGAGGTTGGTCATGGCCTGGCAGGTTCTTTTCATTCTCAAATGATGGTTGAAATCAGACAAAACTAACTTACAAGATATAGGAGCTTGTTTTAAGTCAATGATTGCTTAATATTGATGAAATGTGCAACTTCCATTGGGTGATTTTTTTCACTTATATCATGGGGGGGAAATGTCTTGTGAAGCAATGTTTCACTGGTATTAGTACTTTTTATTAGAAAAATGTCAATATTAAGGAACTATTAACTTCAAATAAGCTCTTAAATTTTGCTAAAAAAGTTACAAGTGTTGTAGGATACTTGCCCTAAACTAGACTAAAATGCTCAGTAAGATTTTTTTTGTTTGTTTTTGCAGTTTGCTCTGTGAAATGTTTAAAAGTTTGTATGTTATTTTATGTCCTGACCTTATTTTAAGCAACTCGCCAATTCCTGATCAAAGCCTTTACAGGCCTGCTGTATTTATAGTACCTCACATGATTTCCTGCACGCTCCTGTAGCTACCATTAAGACATTTTTAAAGCATTCTGTGCGTCAAGTGATTCCCGTGCTGCAGTAATGGTGCCGTACTTTTAACAATGAGCAGATAAACCTCTCCTAGTCAATTAAGAAACCTAATTAACCCCAGAATTTGAATTCTTTTCAGGGGGAAAGTCTTCGTCAGGGAATCCCATAAGCAATGCACAGTCATCCATGGATTTTGTGGGTTTTTCGATGCAGGCATAATCAACTTCTACCGAGGCAGCGAGCGCATCTGGCAGTGCCGCTTATCGATCTGTGTTGTCTTCTGCCCACCTTTAAAAGGATGCATTAGGTCAAAGCGTGGTCAGATAAGGATGAGGTCCGCATCAGTAGTTGGTCATCTTTCAGCCGTCGGCCGGCTCCTTCCAGCGGATCCGGCGTAATGGATCCAAGCGCTTGGAGGCCAGTGGCTTCCTGCCTCGGCTGCCGCTCAAAGATGCCGGCCCGATTTTCAGAAATATTCACATTCTGTTTAACTGGCTCGTCATTTTTGACAGCAGCCAATTACGGCACCTCTCCTCCACCAGTGCACCTTATCCATAACTGGTCCAGCCATCTGTCTTATCAAAAGTTTCTCTCATCACATGCCCGTAACGATAATGAAAAAAGTCACTTTTGGTATTTGTTATGCTTCTTTTTTTTTTTTTAATTCGGGGATCTGTGCGAGTTTTTGGCACTTTGTACTTTCTGTACTTGTTGACTAGTTCAGGTAAGAACATGCTGGCTCTGACAGATTGATTTCTGCTTCCTCCCCCCCCCCCCCCCCCCCCCCCCCCCCCCCCACACACACACACACACGCACACACACACTTTTTACCACTTCTTCTCTCCCACCTTTCAATAGTTCGCCTACTTTTCAGAGGAAATAATGAGTGTTAATGGCGATGAAAATGTACATACTGCATGTGGGGCAGGTCACAATGTTTAAATTTTCAGTTTTAGGCTAAATTTAGTCTGGGCTCATTTTAGGGAGGTTATGAATCTGCCTGCATATGTGAAAAAAAAAGAGGTGCTAATAGCTTTTTAGGTGCCATTCTCACTCATTGTATGGATACATACTCCAGGAATAATTGAATTTAATAATAATTCCAATTTCCAAGGTTTAAAAATAAAAACTAGAGATTTGCATTGGAATAAGGTCAGTCCTCCTTGTTTTTTATGCTACAACCACAAACGTCTGAGGATTTTTGTGATGGACAAATGCAAAGTAATAAGTCATTGTGAAGAGGAAAGAAAAGGACACATAGTAAGGACATAGGCAAGGACTGAGTGGACCATTCCAACAGAAATGTAAGCCATTTTATTGTAGCTCTGTGTGTTTGACGGTATTGTCCTGTTTCCATCCGCCAAAAGGTTCTCTTTCAGGATCGACCCGTCAATAGGTTATTTTCTTTTAAATCCACTCTGACCAACTTTCCAATTTCCTGCTGAACATCAGCTTGTGACATGCAGTGAGGGGAGGCAGGTGAGGCATCATGACAAGTAAGTAATAGGAGAAAATGAAATTATCCACCATGAATAGTTAATACATTTGTTTTCTGCAGGAGTTCAACATTTTTATAACGGAAAATGCTGAGTTTTGCGTATTCAGATACATTCAAGAATTGCAAGGTGAGCTGCATCACTTCAGCATGTATTTACACATGCTGGCGTTCCAGTTTGTCTGATATTTCTAATGGATGCGTGTGACGTATGGAGTATCTCCGGTCGGTGAAAATGCACTGAGGGAGGTAGAAAGTACCATGCCGCACCGACAGGGGGCAGTGCTGAGCTCCATAGGCGCAATGGGGGCGACAGCTGTTCTGCTTTACTAAAGCTTAAAGTCAGATCGAGGACGACTCTCCTCCATGAAAGCTGCGTAACTTTTAAAGATGGACGACGTTTGTAACAGAGTGGTGGAAATATTTGTAGAGAAAAAAAATGGCGCACAAATTTAATCAAATTCAAGATCGTACATGATTTTCAATTTTATTAAAGAGAGATTAGTCCATGTTTTGATCTTGTATGAAATCTTATTTTACTTGTAATGCCACCATATTGTTGAAAAGCATGGAATTTGTTAAAGCATAATTAAGCTCTTAAAGTAGCAAAATCTGTCAATCAAGGCCAAATTTGAAACGTAAGTTTCTATATTGGGTTCCATATATTTGTGCCTCATCAGTCATAAACCGGAGTATCTTACTGCATCACCGTCTTTCAAAACAGACAAGATGCACTCAACTTGATGCACCCAGTTAGCTTTTGGCACATAAAGCGCATTAAATTTAGATTGTTGTGGTCACATCTGAGCAGATGACCGTCTTGTGGGCCTCTTTTAGCAATAACTCTCCTCTTGTCAAATTGCATTAAGAAAAAACAATTTGAGAGTGCAAGACTGAAGGTTTTCCACACCTGAGCGGTGGATGTCTGCAACACTTCCAAAGTTACCTCATTCTCTGCTCTCCTTAGCTGACCTGCGGACGGGGACCTCTTATGTTGAAATCTCAGCATATTGTTCAGTTACCTAATCCATCTTAAAACTTAACAGCTCTTGCCCTGCATTTCTGCTGTGGTGCCTGATTTCTATGATTACATGACTGCATTTCAAACCTAAAAACAAAAAATGCGAAAGGCATGTGTCTTTTATTTTTTATTTTCCTGATATGTGTGGAGGCAGTGTACAGGCGCAGCTCATCCTGGTTAATAAAGTGAAACGCTAAATGTGTTTGTGCGCACCGTGTTTACATATGTGTTCTTGTTTTGTTTTGGGGTGGGTTTTTTTTGGTTTGTTTTTTAGGAATATTGCCGAGGTAATCTCATTGCCATCCACAAATTGCTTTAATCTTTTCCCCTCCTCATACCCCCAGCTGCAAAAGGCTCTTCTGCTGCATTTCGTGATAATAGCTTCCATCAACAGCACTCTCAAATACCAGCGCACATACCATGCATACTGTAATCTTTGCTTAATTTTAGCACTTTCCCCCAGCGTGGATGCTCTGCATACGGAAAATTGGTTCCAATTACCGTGTCGTTTAAAAACGGAAGGATGCAGCATATGTCCCGGTTGTTGCTGGCAGATTTCAGCACAACGGACAGAGTTAGTTTTCAGCACTGTGTGTGTGGGCGTGTGTGAGTGAGTGTGGAGGCTCAGAGTTCTGCACAAGTTGGCCCCTTAAGTGAGTTGGGATTAAGTAAAAATCCTCAAAAACACTTAAGCGGGGTAAATGCTTGCTGTCACTGGGGCTTGACCTGAGTTCCACCGGTTGAAAGATTGCAAAGTCACAATAATGAGTGGATTATGTAAAAGCAGGAGGAAAACTGCGTGTCGAATCGGAGTTGGTTAAGGAATAGATTCAGATCAACAGCGTTGCAGGAACACTCTTGATCTCCCTCTCTCTCTCCAGTAATCCCCAAGGACAGAACCCCGCTGACCAGTAATACCATTAAGATTTTTTTTATCTTCAGCCGGCTCTCATGTAATTACCCTTCTCCCTCCAGGCAAAAGACCCTCCCAGCTTGGCACCACCCTTTCAACCCCCCCCGCTCCTCTTGCCTTATAATTCAAACAAACAACTAATAAAGACCCCCCCCCCCCCTCATTCCTCATTTCCCATTTCTACAGCTGGGGAAGTGCCAGCCAGTGTTTGTGCTGCTCCCAATAATGCACCAGGAGCGCACTCGTCGCCCCTCCGAGGGGAAATAACTGTGCCAGCGATAGGCGCCGGTCCCACATGTGCACATCTGAGGCACGGCATGTACTTGTGACCTTATACCCGTTCATTTAGAGCAACAAGTGCACCCTGTGGATGTGCCGGTATTATGCACTGCTGCACACACGGAGACCTGTAGACGCGTGTTACGATGTGGAAGCAAATATACTGTATGTGTGTGTGTATATATATATACATGTACTGTATATATATATATATACATAAAAGAAGGCCATAATAAATACAAGAACAACCGCTCTGTGTCTGTATCTCTTGCCTAATTTCACATTCAAATTCTACAGTCGTGTCTAATTAGGGATAGCTCATTCCGTCTTCCCATTATCAGTGATTGACCTTTTGCTTTGGCTGTTTGAGGAACCGAGCAGAAGTCGATGGGTGGCCGGTGATAATAGCTTGTCATTTAGCTCAACACATGCTGATTAAATAAGATAGGCCCCATGCGTATATCACCCCAGTGTTTGCAGGGAGCAGGGAATATGTGCAGCACCTATGCTGGCAGCATAAAGATACAAACAAAGCTGCAGATTAAATAAGCAAACATATGCCACCATTCAAAGATATTCACATCCACTCACCTTTTTTTTTTTTTTTTTTTTACTTATTTCATGCTAATTTGTCCCTTTACATATTTCTACAGCTTTTTAGTCATACTTTGGTGTTTTTTTTAAAATATAAAAATCTCCTGGGATTGTTCATCACTGTTTCATGCTCTCTCTATTAGTTGACAGTGGCTCTATCTATCAGTAGGGACCCAAAGCTGTCGACAGATGGATGTCAGTGACTCTGTTTTGCCTCTGTTCTTAAATTTCTGAATATTGGAGCATAATTTGTCCCTTTGTACTATTTTAGCCCTGTTGTCTGACAGTCTACTGTACTATTGTGGTTTCTTGACTTTGCAGTTCAGGATGTGATCGGGCCTGGGTGTGGTGAGCGAACTTGAAATTAACTGTACAAAAATTGTGGTAAAGCAGCAAGTTTAAGTTTTGATAAGGGTCAGGTCGGTTTGGATAGATCTCTCTAAATCAAATCAACATGATCAAAATATGCTTTTTATATTTACTCTGCTTATTTTTGTGGGATATTTAAAGGAGGATCTTGTGTCAACTTGAATCGTTTGAGCTTTTACTTCATGCTGTAATGTTACTCCCTCAACCTGGACTGTTGCTTTGACTCTTCCCTGCATGTTTGAGAAATCAGCTCCTCCAGACTAGCGTCAGCAGCAATTAGCAAACACCTGGTGGATCTGTGAGTCTGCTGAGCTCATCATAGGAACTACTTCTAAGTTCAATAATCCTAAAAAATGGTCATTAATGGCATAACGGAGAAACTTTGTTGTGATGATGTGCTGAAAGCAGAATGTCAGAAAGAGCAGGAGCTTCTTAAAGAGACAGAAGCCCAATTTCAAGGCTTCATATTGCGAACTCAAATTTCTTTTAAGTAATGTTTGATTCATACTGCGTTTTTATAACAACTGAAGGTAACATGGTTATTTAATTGTGCTATATAATGGCACTGTGCCTAGAAAATTCACAATATCCCTCTCTTTTAAATTAGTTTGATGGATATTTGAATGTGATAAAAGGTAAAATTGGCAGGAAACCTGTAAATCAGCAAATACTTCTTTACACCACTGTAGTTTGCTTTGATTTCATATGATTTCATGGCTTATTAATTGTAGGAAAAAGGATATTAGGTCTTTGAACAGTTTTGCTTCTTTAAATCTAAACTGTGTGGAGTGATCTGTTTTGTCTCCCTCAGTCAATACTTTGTGAAACTAGTTTTTGCTGCCGTCACAACTGCAGGTTTTTTGGGAAATGTCTCTACCAAAATGTTTGCCCGTTCATCTTTGCCCAGTAATCGAACTCATTCAAATCGGATGGAAACATCTGTGAGCATCAATCTTCTAGTCTTGCTACAGATCCCAAATGGTCTGGATCCTTCCTAAAGTTGACAAAGCTGCATTTCTGATTCGATTACATTAAGGTGTGTGTTGGGTTGGGTTGGGTTAGAGTATCGTGCTGCCGCCTCCGCCGTGTTTTAACATGAAAATGGCATGTTCAAGGTCAATTTTGTGGCGTACGGTGACTTCCATGTTGGAAAAAGATGGATTTCTTTCCGCAGTTTCCTTCATCCCTTCTCTTCTGTAAATGCCAGACAGGTGGACTGAAAAATCTCCAGATGTAGTTTGATGATGTTCCACAACATCCAACAGCAGAGCTAAATTTATGCTGACAATCATCTGGCTTCTGTTCAAGACAGTTGGGTGGACTCGATTCTATTTAGAGATATCAGAGAAAATGGAGCAACATAAAAGTACATGTCCCACTTTTTAGATTTATATTTGTAAAAAAACAGATAAAAACGACCAAAACATATGTGCTTTTCCACTTCAGGTGTGAATACTTTTGTTAAGCCCTGCACCTTCATCAAGCCATCCTTGCTTACAGGAACCTCCCACCCCTTCTTTCAAACTGCAACCCCCTCTCCTTTATGCCCATTGGCATGAATTAATAATAGCACTTCAAACAGATGCAAATTCGTTGCACTGTGTCTTCTCTCACTCCGACAAATGCTCAGGTATCCAAGAAAACCCCACCTGATTCTGTTGCTTATTATTCCTGTTGCTTATTATTAATTATTCCTCTCTCAAAACGCCGAGCCCCGAGCCAAAGGTATACACCTACAGCCATTTGCACCCCTGTGTTTCGCGGCAAAGAACACATATTGTACGTTGATCACTGCGAAACACGCTGCAGACTCTGCGGCCTGCACATCTTTAAAGCGGCACGTCACTCAGGTTTATCTTAATTAAGCATATAGAGCATGCTGCGCGTGAAAGTTCATTTGAATGCAGGCGTGCACGGCCCGCGCGCGCACGCACTAACGCTTGGCAGCAAGGTACGTTTGGTATATCTTTCATAAGCCTTTTGCTGTGTGTGGGCTGCTGTGGAATGCATAAAATATTATTTTCCTCAACAACCAGAGGTTGTGGAGGAGTTAGTTTGGGATGGGGGTGGGAAAGGGAGGCCGGGGAGGATTTTATTTTATTTTGGGCGGGGGTTGCATACAGTATTTGGACAGCTGACAGCTGCGTTGCGTGTACGCCTATGTGTGAGCCTTGGATAGTGGAGTGGGGAGTCACTGGTGTTTGAAATGCAATGAGGTGCTTTTGAAAGGAGCTCCTGTCACAGGTAAAGCAGAGTAGCGAGAGCAAGAAGTGTACGGTGATAAAAGGAGGAGAGGAGAAGTGGCCATGCTTTAGGAGTGGCATTTGGTATCTGAGGGCTTTTTGCAGGGGGGCCGAGGAAAGCACTCAACGGCGCACACGCCAAAAACACAAAAGCCGCAGAAACATACATGCACGCTTTGATCCTTTTGGGGGAAAAAACCCTCAGATTTTGGGAGGACCAAAGTAAAAAAAAAAAGGCCTTCTTCTTTTTTTTTTCTTTTTAGTTTGGGAACATAAGAGTGCGTGGGGGTTGCTTTGTTTAAGCCCAGAACAAAGACTTGACTTCAACGCTCAAGGTGATCGAGAGATGCTCTTGATGTTCTCTTTGCTTTCATGCATACTGTAAGGATAAAGATATGCCTTTTATAAATCAATAACTCTCGTATCAAGTGCCCGTCGACGTCCTCCCCCTGTGTCGCCGCGTGTCCTCTGCGGAGGAGTCTCCGCCCACTCTTCACGAGCCACCGGGTGCCACGACGGGCGGGCGCTGGTTTAAAAAATATCGCCTTCGTTCAAATCCCGCTCAGTTTGTGAATGTGGGTTTAATGTTGAATTTATTAATGTCATGCCCTTTCGGGGGATGTGACTAATTATGAGAGAACGGCTTAAAGGAGAATATGTCACCGAAGTGAACTTACATAGCTGTTTCATCTGTCAACACTTTGAAACCGGCTTGCGCCGCTTGCACATTTGGGCTCTTACTGTTGGTGATTAATCAATAGACACCTCTCCGCGCCGGCCCTCTTTTCTTCTCCTTCTTCCTCCAGATGGGGAATTGATGATAGACACAGAAAAGGACAGCCTTTGAAACTGATGTCAGGATGTGTATGTTTTCCCACGACAGATTACAGCCAGCTTTTGCTCCCCCCACCCCTCTTTTTCTTTTTTAAGAGCTGCCAAAACACCTATCTCCATGCAGAAGTGCTAAACCACCATTTGAAAGTAAGAAAGTAATAAGAGGATGAAACTGCTGAATCTTTGCCCGTGGGTTTGCTTGCTTGAGAGGTATAATTTGGCCGAGAATACATGGAGGAAATGTAAAATGAAATCGCTGAGAATTTATGGCCGTGCCGGAGCGTGCATCCGAAAGGTCATAGCTCTGTCATTTAAGAGGAGATTTCAATAAAAGGCTTGGCCCTATCTCCTGAGAGACACTCCAGCTGTGTGGGGGGAACACTGATGGAGAACCGGGGGGTGGAAGTGACAGGGAATCCGAAAGTAATCGCACCGCTTGAACTCGTTCACATTTTGTAGTAATTGTCGAGGTTTTGTCTTGGGTTTAGCCAGGATTTGGATGTTATAATTTAATATAAGTTACTGCTTTAAGTTGTAATTGTTGTTTCATCAATGTATTTGTTGACTTTTAACAGAACAGACGATATATCCCATGATGCTTCAGAAATAGGGGAAGAAGACTTTACCTAGACAAGAAAGATGGCAGAGCGAGAGATGTTTCTGAGTTCCCACACTGAGTCATAAATCATTACTTTTGTGATTTATTCACCCTTTTTATTCTCTAAGGTTCATGTGAATAGGTGACATGGCTCCTTCTCGTCTTTGGATCTGTCCAATATACAACAGTTGCATTGTAACCTGCAAACATTTACATACATTTTTGGGATTTAAATAGGCCGAACAACACAAAGTAGTACACAGTAGTGGAGAATAATAAGACAGAGTTGTCAAGCAACTGTGGTGCGATTTTTCTTTACTTTTCTAATTCATTCCCTTTTACACTGACATTCAAAAGAAAATCAATTGAAAGCATAAGCCACATTAATCAATCAATCAATCAATCAATCAATCAATCAATCAATCAATCAATCGGGTTTATTGGTAACCCTCTTGCTACCTTTCAGCAACAAGGCAGTTCTACTTTACACTAGCTTGTCCTCAGTATAAATCTGCTCTGTGAGGGTTTATATACAGCAGGAGCATCGTTAAGTCAATTATCTGAAGCTGAAAGAGCGTAACCCGCCTCTAAACCTACAAAAATGTAGTCACCCTCCTACACTAGCAGGCTGGGCAAGGAATAAAATAATCAGAGAGGACCTTGGTAACTATGGAGCAGCTGCAGAGACACACAAGTCAGTTAAGAGAGAAGCAAGTAATTGTTTACATAGTCATAAAAAGCTACATTTAAAAGCAATGACTGAGGATATGAAACATATGAAAGAAGTCGCTTTGTACAAAGAAGACCAAAACCTCTATTCGTGCAAATCCAAAAAGTTTCTAGTACAACTTCACCAACCTCCAAAGGAGAAGGGTCAGAGATGTGATGTGGCGAAGGCTTCAGCAACATCCAAAGTGCTAAGAAACAACTTTATTTAGTAGGCCGACACGTTTCAGCTTGTGGCCTTCTTTAATGACCCTGACTGATGGCTCTAATAAATGCCACAAGTGGAAGCACATTGGTCTACTAATAAACTTCTGTCCTCCCTGCAAAACACCAATTTTGTTGGAAACCTCACATCGCCCTGAACATTTTAGGCTGATGTAAAACACCGCAGTGGCAGAATCATTCGTTTCTCCGGGCAGGGCCAGAGTGGCTGGTCAGAGTTGTTGGTAAGATAGATGGGAGCTAAATAGCAAGGCTAGAAGAAAACCTGTTACTGGCCGCAAAACACTTTAGACTGCGGAGCATATTCATGTGTTACAATTACCTAGCTAAAGCCCAGACCTAGATGTATTTGTGAACATGCTGGCAGGGCTCGACAATAGATGTTCGCAGACTGAACTGGAGCTGACTGGGAGTTCAGTCTTTTGGTGGAAACGCACTTCACAAGGCTTTCAACTGGAATTGCATTTTTTAAAAAAAGGGCAGAAGGCATTTAGTTAATGGGGACAACTTGGAAACTTCTCATTCTACACTGGGATTTCATTTAGGGGCGCCAGAGTAACGTAAGCTGCAAACGGCTACACTTCAGTCCTCTTGAGATTTTTATTTGTGTGAAATTTCAAGAAAAAAAAAAGTCAATTCACAATGGTGCTTACATGAGAAGTTCGGTTTTGTACAATAGACACCATAATGTGTTGGCCTTTCATATTGAATGCCAGTGGAATAAAGACCATTTATTTTAAAGTAATGTGATAAAATATGGAAAAGCTTAAAGGTGTGAATAAATCATGTCCAAGAGGAAGCTGTATGGAGCTCAAGAGAGGGGGGGAAAATCCCCTAGTTAACTCCTAACACCCCTGGAGATCAAGCATACACTCAAGAAGGGGTAAAAAAAAAATAAAAACGGTCTCTCTAGTGGAGCTGCTGAGCGTTGTTGACAGCATTGATCCAGGATTCCTCATTATGGAATGAGAGAAACCCCTTCAGCAACGTCACCCTGGAGAGCGATGGAGTTAGACAAGGGGATTGAGAGTGAGAGGGGAGGAAAGAAACGAGAAGGAAAATCGAGAAAAAAGGGGCAAAAAAAAAAAACCGTGGGGCAAACCGGGAGAATATTCTAGAAGGAAACTCAAAACAAACGGACAGAGCAGGAGGGAAAAAAAGGAAGATCGTCGAAGAGATTTGCTGTAAACGGCTGAATGAATAATTGTTGGTTTGTAGTTACAGTGTGCAACGACCCTCCTAAATTGATCACCTTCCAATCGATCACAAGCCCACAAGGTACACGGAGTTCTGAGAAGAGGAGGGGGGGGATTTAAAAAAATACTCAGCTGGCTTTGCTTTCTGAACGCACAAGGAATGAGGAACCTGCTCCCGGAGCCGGACTCCAGCTGTGAAGCGAAGTAGTGCATGTGTACCTAAAATCCGACATTAGCGCCGAGGCTTTTGGCAGCATTAAGGCAGGGATTGCGTAACGGAGCTACCTCCTTGTCTCACGACGGCACGTGACCTCACATCCCAGCCGCTTTCGGAGGAGGTTCTGTGCAAAAATAACCACCCCGCGGCTCGTAACCTGACAAAGAAAGGTGTGAGAAATCAGGTTAATAACGGACACCTTCCCACTTGGTTTCCTCTTTTCCTGCGCTCCGTTTTGGCATTCTTTCTGTTTCCTCACGCTGCAACAAGACTCTCCTGGTACTCTCCCTCAGCTGTGCTTCCACTTTGTCCAAATGGGGCGGGAATAATTGGATCTGCAAACATTATCTCATGGAGGTAGTGCTGCTTTCCTTTTGTTTCCACCGACATTCTTCTTGTCTTTTTTTTTTTTTTTTTTGCCCGATGAGATACTACTTAATGAGGTTATAACGTTTAATGTGATTTACACTATAATAAGATGACATCAAATTTAATGTAACCGACATTATGTCTGAAATGCACTCTAATAGGCACTACTAGAGCATCTGTGGCCCTAATGATGCTTATTATCAAATAAAATGTCGGCTGGTTTCACTTCCTTAACTTTACTTAGCCTGAAAGCTTGTGACAGATTCAGATGCAGAGCCTCTCCGAACTCCAAGCACATCGAGGAGGCAAAAGCCTCCCCCTCAACTTTTCGCCAGACGTGTTTTGCGGGAGAATATGCGAGGCCAGACCATAACCGCTCCTCCCCGCGTCCATTATCTCGCCTCGATAGGCCATAATGGTAGAAAAGGAATCACAGTAAAACACTGTGACATTTCAAATTTCTGCATTGAGCCTGGTTGTCAAGGAGATACCTCGGTGAGATGTGTCGGAGGGGGATGGAGGAGAAACGAGGAAGTGCTCTTTTAAGAGAGCGTTTACCCAGCCACTGGAGGTGTAATGTGCCTGCCATTAGGACTCTGCAGGCAAACATGGAGTTTCTGAAACGCGCGGGCTTTCCAGCCGGCTCCCCCTTCACAGGGCTCTTGAAGACGCTGGAATCCTAATCAAAATCCAGGATTGTTTCCCGCCGGCGGAGGAACGAGGAGCAGTTCCTGTTTGAGGTACTTGAGCTGCGTCTGAGAATTTCCATTTTCCTGCTTCCATTTTTTTTTTTTTTTTTCTTTTTGCTTCCGAAGTTTCAAAATGCCCTTTTTTTTCTTTCCTTTTCTGTTACACAGGGTTGTTTGCATATAACAGATGTTGAAAATGCAGCAAATACTTCAGTTAGTCGTCTTTTAACGCATCACTTTGTGAAAACGACGCTTCCTCACCATCACTTCATGGAATAGAAAAAAAAAGAAAAAGAAAGAAAGCCAAAATGTATTTTCTTTTCTCTCTGTGTCTCACAAGTACCTTGCAAAAACATTGATGCACCTTGTACTTTTTCTTTAGCGTTGTACAAAAAAAAAGAACAGCCACAAGCTGATGCTGACTTTGTTGGGATTTTCTATAATAAACCAACATACACTGCACTGTATAACTGTAAGCTGAAACAGAAATGATGGTGTTGTGTGCAGCCCGGTCAGAGCCAACGCGCCTATTTCACTTTAAGCACCTTTTACTGCTCACATCTGTTGCCTTGCACGTCTACAGGCCGACATTGTTTCTTGTTCTCCTCCGCCAAACAGCTAAAGCTCAATCAAATTTAGTGGAGAGCATCTGTACATATCTGTTTTCAAGTCATGTCAAATATTCTCAATAAAATCTTGGGTGTATTCTGTAACATTTGGCTGTGCTTTGCTCTACATTACTCCATTACAGCTCTGGTTTTGTCTTGAGGTTTGTTGGTGTACCTTTGCCCAAGTTTTAAGTCTTTTCGAAATGTCTTGTAGAGCTGTTGTTTTTTTTTGTTTGTTTTTTTTAATTGTACACAATTTGCTCTGTATTAAGCTCCACCCACTTTCACACACAGCTTTTTCCAGCTTAACCTGTCCCTGTAACATGATAACATGATGATGACGTGCCGAGTTATATTTCTGTCATTCATAGTGGCCAAAATGACAGGATAATAAAAGAAGTTGATCCAAAATATCGATGCCAGGTCTGTATCAGTATCGGATCAATGCCAACATGGTTCTATCAGTACTTGGCAGTTTTAGATTCCCTCTTTTGTTTTTGTATCAGTTTCTGTGTTTTGATTTGCTGTCAAATGACTCGTTTCTGCATTTGAAGGGTTTGTCTTTTGTTTCTTATTGTTACTGTTTGTCATGTTTATAAGTTAACCTGCTTTGTAGATGTAAACTTTGTGATAGGTTTGAACAAAATGAGTGAAACAAAAAACCGAGCAAACGAAAGAAGCAGAGGTGTGACCAAGTCACTGTGTTGCAAGTCTCAAGTAAGTCTCAAGTCTCTGTCCTCAAGTCTGAGTCAAGTCTCAAGTAAAGACAGGCAAAAGTCGAGTCAAGTCTCAAGTCAGGAACCTTTAATTTCAAGTCATTTAGAGTCGTTTTTATTTTATTTATTTTTTTATAATTTGCAATTATACATAAAATTCAAATAATAGACTATTTGTTCTTTTTAAAATATGTATTTATCTCAAATGATAGAAATCTGGAAATGGGTTCTGTGCGACATGTGACAGTCACGCCGGTCAGTGCATTAAGTCAACTGTTTTTGACTTAATGCACTGCAGTAAACAATATATTGTCAATATAATTTCCCAACGTAGATGTCTTCAAATACACCAACCATCCTTAGATGATACTAGACCCGGCTCATCATCATGATGGGACAGAGAGACTCTGTTCCCGGTGTTCAGGTCCAGAATCTGCTTTCTGTTCCGGAGCCCCGCTCACTATCCACCGGCTTCCTGAGCTAACACGGTGCACATTATTTGTGGAGGCATTTGAAGGACCGGATTTATGGTAAATCATCACCAATTTAACCCGGAGTACACATGCTAACACGAAGTTAGCTAGAGTCAACTATCTTACAGCAAAAGAAAAGTGCCACCTACCGATCTTTGTGAAGCTTCAAATGCCGGACAAAGTTGGACGTCGTGGCATCTCCATCCGATATTCTCTTCTTGCATGTTTTACAAGTTGCAGTTCGTTTTTTAGTCAAAAGTTCATAACCTACGTAGCCAAAAGAATTACTGGCGGAAGCATATTCGAGCGGTTATTTCGTATTTCGTTCCCTGAGCTCTGTAGCTTTGCCGCGTTTTTCTGTTAATTTGATTGGTTGTGCTGCAGCTACGTACACATACATACATAAGGAGAGAGAAAAACCATAGTGACGGTCTGCGCATATTGATACGGAATGAGTGACATTAATTAATGACGCCACTTTATAAATAATGTGTTTTAAATTTTAAGACTTTGAGTAAAAAATATCAAGTCTTTTCAAGTAAACAGCTTCAAGTCGAGTCAAGTCCCAAGTCAAAGGCATGAAAGTCAAAGTCAAGTCCGAGTCTTTGAGCATTTTTTCAAGTCAAGTCTCAAGTCGTGATTTTAACGACTCGAGTCTGACTCGAGTCCAAGTCATGTGACTCGAGTCCCCACCTCTGGAAAGAAGAAACAAAAACACGCAAAGGTCAGAAGTTTGGTTGTGTGTCCAACTTAAAAAGTATCAATATCGGTATCATATTGGCGATCCCGGCCCTGTATTTACTTGGTAACAAATCGAAAGCAGAATGCGCATCATCGCACACCTCTATTGGATTCTATTCAGGGGATATAAATGAACATTATATTTCCTAATTTTTAGCTTTAAAACATTCAAAATGCATAGATTTTTCTTCAATTTCACAAATGTACCATTCTCCGTGTTGATCTCTCGCATTAAACCCATTAACATTTGTCCACACTGTGTAGCGAAATGTTACAGGAAGTGAGATTAGTGGAGAAATAAAAATCCAAAAGTCTTGGTCAACTAACAGCTCTCCAGTCTAGTTTCCCTGTGAGTCATACATAAATTATAAACTGTGCATTCCAGTTGTTTAAGCAGCTGCTCATCCATGCTGCTTCCACAATGTGCCTGTAAGCATCAATAATCCCTCAATGGTTATCAGTCACACACACACAACAATAGGTTTGATTACTCCTACTGGCCAGTCCTTGGCTACTGCTCGGGTGACGCGTCCGACTTCCTCTCCGTCCGCTGTCAGAAACGGGAAGCGCGCAGGTGACCTCTGCGCCGGAGACGGAGGGTTTTATTAAAACGTCTTCCATCCATTAGATCGCTTCCCCTCCCCGCGTTGCTGAGCTGCTGGACTCGCGGCCTCCATTTAGAGCAGGCCCGGTGATGGAAGTGACAGAAAGTGCCAAAACCCATTGGTGATAAAAGATGCATACCGCCGTGTTGTGCTGGGGATACGGCAAGACAGGCTGAGAGGCAGATAGACTGAAGCAGCTGTCATAGTGGTTGTTTGTAGCCCCGTGCGTATGGTGCTTTGGGGAAATAATAAACTGCATCATTAGAACGCCTGTCATTCACGAGGAGTATGCATAAGAAGTGGCTGGAAAAACCCACACCAAAGGCATCACACAGAGAGCACGGGTTAGACTCGTTAGGTGGCTCATTTAGCAGAGAAAAACAGCTTTTATGGGATGATGTGCAGGTGCAAACGCACACCGGCGCCCGGCGGAGCTATAAATTAGTGTCACGTTCTCCGTGTTAAAGCTACGAGGCAGACTTCTCCGAGGAATCAATCACACTCCCTTTAGATACAGTTTGTGTCTAAAACAATCTTGTGTTTCTTTCGGTCTTGTATTTGGAATCGGCGTTTAATTTAGATCAAATCTACCCTCCCAGAAATAGTGCGCGCATGTCTCTGGTGACATCACAGAAAGCAGAGGGTCAGTTTCCCTTTGGATATGTACATTTGCTGGTTTTCTGTATTTTTCTTTATTGGTATGTTTTTTTGTACAGAAAAAACAAAAACAAAAAAAACTCTCCCACACCAGTTTCAGGACAAAGAAGTTAAAGTCGTGCAAGTTCAGACTAAACCCAAGCCTTCCTGTACTGCACCATGTAAGGTGCAGTACGGAATCAAAAAATAGCTTTTAATCACTTCCTGTGTCTCAAAAATGCAATTAAACCAAGGAGGTGTAAACATTTAGACATATTTATACCAGTTCAACTTGTAAGACAGATCACTGTCACTGTTTCCTTTAGCTTCTCTCTCAATGGAGGCATCCATCGTAGCATGGAGGGACATCCAAGTCTAACTCTGGTTCAAGGTTGAATCTGTTTCCCCCTCGAATGCAAAGGAAATGCTTTAGTGCTCAGGTGTCAAACTCCAGTCCTCAAGGGCCGCTGTCCTGCAGATTTTAGATGTTCCACAGGTACAAAACGCTGGAATGAAATGGCTTAATTACCTCCTCCTTGTGTAGATCAGTTCTCCAGAGCCTTATTGACCTAATTATTCTATTCAGGTGTGGTGCAGCAGAGGCACATCTAAAAGTTGCAGGACAGCGGCCCTACAGGACTGGAGTTTGAGACCCCTGCTTTAGTGTCTATGGGAAAGTGATGCCAGAAAATTATTGGGCTTCTGGTTGTTCGTAACCTCTTCCCAAATATGCACAAAGCAGAACTGAGCTAAGGTGTGCTTTTAAAAAACAAACAAAAAACCCCAACATTGTATGGTTGGAGAATCCTGCAGAGGAAATCCACACTTAGTTACTGCACTGTAGGTTTACTGTACAAAAAAAATCACCACTGAAAAAGGTCTTTTAAAAATAAAAAGGTTTACCTCCCTAAGTCCATGAAGACGGTTTAAGTGTTCTACGACAAAAGAGCATATTATCAAAAAGTTAATCTTCTGCAGTAATTCAGTTAAAAAAACGTTAACGCCATATGTTATTGAGGATGATGATTACAAACTGAGCAAATATTTATTGATGTTAGCTGAATGGTTTTGGCTTAGAACTGACAAAACCCCCAAAATGTGTTGCCGTTTTCCCCCCATCCACTGAAAATGTAATTAAACAACATAATTTCTTTCTCACTTTTTTCTTCCACTCAACCTTCCATTTACTTGTAGCACCCTGAAAACATCCAGCTTGTTTAGCAAGAAACATGTAATCTCTCTCTGAGTGAAGTTGCCGAAGCATGTGCACCACATCTGTATTAAAAATGACTTTTATTGCCCTTTTGACTCTTAATAAACGAAAACGAACGCCTGAAATGTGACTAAATGAATAATTCTGTTAGTTTCTAACTTATCCAGGTTCCTCCGCATGAGATATTTCTCCTCACTACAGCAGCTCTCTGGCCTGTTGATCACTGGAACAGGTTTTGTGCTTGTCACTTTTCTAGCAGCGTGCTTCTGCTTCGCTTCCAGGCAGGAAAACAGTGAACTTTGTGATGGTGAGTCAGCACTCCGCGGGCCCGCGGCGCAGCCATACGGCAGCAGCTGAACGACTCGAACCGGCGGTCCAGACGACCTCCTGACGCCGGTGCGCGTTATTTTCTTTTTCTTTTCTTTTTTTTCCCCTTCTTATTTTCTTTTAGTTCCCGTGTCTGTGCCACACCCCCTCTCCAATCGGAGCGGTGGTACGATCCAGGCAAAGTGCTCCAGCAGCACCGAGCCCCTCACCGGCAGCTCCAGCAGCATCAGCCTCATTTGGGTTCAACCGCGGCTAAACGCACCGCGTCGGACTCCATACACTATACTCCCTCCTTTGCATACATACACACACACACACACTCTCTCTCTGTTTCTCTCTCTCTCGCAGTGCAGCACAGCACGACTGACTGACTGACTGACTGGTTTGCTTGTTTGCTGGCGCGCAGCCTCTGCCAGGAGATCCCTTCCTATTCCGCGCAAATCGTTTCGTCGTCCTCTCTGTCGGCATTCGGGAGCGAGCAGCATCATCAGCATCAGCACCGCCACCTCAGAGCCAGACCATCACATTTTTTTAAAAAACAGGAGCACATTTCCAACAAGGAGGAGGAGGAAGGAGGAGGAGGGAGGAAGGGAAGGTTGGTTTGCTCAAGTATTCAGCGTCTGCAAACATAGAGTCGGACTAAAGGAATGGCTTTACGTCGGAAAGGTGAGCGACGTCTTTAGTTTTGGCCTTTATTATTATTATTATTGTAATTTTTTCTGTCTATGGGGGAAGACTGGCTATATAGTGCGTCTCGACTGCGATGCAGGAAATGCTTATTATCAGCTGTTCTGCGGTGCTGTATGACCCGCGGTGTGTGAATGTGTTTGCATGTGAGGCAGAATGTAAGGAAAAAGAGGGGATACGTGAATGCGTGTGTGTGTGTGTGTGTGTGTACGTGCTGCTCCTTTTCTATATAAATCATCACCCCCCGTTTTTTTTTTTTGGAAGAGTGGGGGACACGGAGTGACTTCGTTTCCAGCGGTCTGAATGATGACAGTTCATGGGGGGGTGCGGATCAGCAGCCGGGCATGCCTGCTTCATGTGTCCCTCCACCTCCTCCAGCCCCCCCCCCCCCCCCCCCCCCCCCTCTCTCTCTCTCTTCCTCCTCTTCCTCTCGCCTCCTCTCTGCAAACTGCAAGCTTCGCCCTGAGTTGTTTTCGCCTCCACTTCTGGCTCTCCTATCTAAAGCGCTCAGAACCAGACGGGTTGCAGATCTCAAATCCCCCTCCTCACCGTCCCCTCACACGCACACACACACACACACACACACATATATACACCCCGCCAGCATCAGCAGCCTTCGCTCGATTGGCCCGGGCTGTGTGTGGTTACAGACATGAGCACCAGCGCGGCTCCAGCAGGCACGTCAGGACACATTTGAACACCGTGTGCGCCGATCTGATCCGCAGCCGAGCGTCTGTTTTCTTTTCTTTTTTCTTTTTTAAATCCCTTTTTTTCCCCCCCTGCAACTTCTGCCAGCACTGAACGATGCTGCAGAAGAAGAAAGAAAAGAAAAAAGACTACAAAAACATATTTATTAATATTTTATTAGAAAGCGCGTTGGGGCAACAATTAAAACCCAGATGGATATTTTTATTTTTAATTTTTGTTGATACATTCTAATTAATGTGAAGGCTGCACAAATTGCACCAAGGATGGACATGCTCTGTTAGACCTGAATTAGACCTGCTCACTGCTGCTCCCCTTCACAGTGGATTATGAATAATTGCTTTGAGTAAACTATAGTTAGGGAGGGTACAAAAATACAAATAAATAATACACTATGCTTGTGCAATAGATGGAAAAATGGATCATAGATGATGGGAGAAAAATCAGAAGAATTCTGAAGTGAGGGTTTTTGGTAGTTAGGCCTTATTTTACTATGAGCTATTAGATTTGAAAAGATGCAAATTGTCCTCCGGGATGAGATGGCCTGCTTCTCCTCCAGCCACTGCTAGCTCTGGATCGGTTATATCTACGTTTGAACCTGTAGGATCTGAACATAGAAACCAACCCAGTCATTACAACCCCGGATTATTCCTCCTCCATCTTCTGGCTCAGGTTGGGCAATGAGGCACTTTGCATCTGAATCTTCCACAAGTGTGTATTTTTATTGAAAGCCATAATGACAAAAAAACAACAAAAAAACGAAGAAATAAATCTGATTTGTTTTAGGTTTGAGCAATTTAGAGCAGCCTGAGTTTATAATAATAATAAAAAAAAGATATTTGAGGGACGATTTCCTGAAAATTGTCTTCCACCATCAGTGTCCTCACCACTCTTCCTATGTTTTAGCATGACGTTTGTTAAAAAAAAAAAAAAAATCAAAGTCAGGTTTGGGCATTAAGGGCAGTTAAACTCCAACATACAGATGCACTTATCAGGGCCTTCTTGGCTGGTCCAGATTTTTATTTGTTTTATTTAATTTATTTTTTTTAAGGTCCGACCTGCCAATTCCAGTTATCTAGATTTCTCAATCCTACAAAGTCTTTAATGCAGAAAAATGGTAGACAAATGTGCTGCAAGTGATGGAAAAATGAGGCAATTACACAAATATCCCAATTTCTACATCAAAGCATATGTTAATAACCTTCATTTGATCTTCTTTTTTTTTTTTTTTTTTTTCTCATTATCACACTCTAGTGAGTTGTGTGGGGAAAAAAGAAAGTATGTGCTGTTGCCGGATGTGTTTACAGACAGAAAACGTTGCCGGCGCTTCGTTTTCGATGCATTTCGAAGCGAAATGAATCGCGAGTTCAACCCGCAGATCGGAGAGGGGGGAGGGAAAAAATCGGCCGATTCCGCCTCTCGCGATGCGATCAGTGCAATCTCTAAGCTAAGCATGCTATCGTTGCTCTTGAAGTGTAGCAGCTTGGCAGATGTTGCGTCAGGGCGGTCCTTTGATGTTGTGATGATGTGTGTGATTAATAAAACGCACACAGCAGAGGTTGGCTTACACACGCACACACACCCCTCTTTTTGTGGGGGCTTCACCCCATTCACACAAACATCTGCTCTCTGCATAGGGAGATGATTTAGATGTATGGAGGCAGCGGCGGCGGATGATTGTGGCGTTACGTTTATGTCTGTCATATCTAGGGCTCGTAGCTCTCTGCTGTTGTAAAATGTGTGCTTCCTTCCTGGATTTTTATTTTATTTATCTATAAATAAAATAAATAATTATTAATTTTTGAGGCCCTGCAGGGCTGCTGCACACCGATTAAGTGCATGTTTCCCCATAGCACACCTTAACAAGTAGAGGAACAGGCTCTAGAACTGAAGCGTCACGTCAGCAATTATGTCACAAAACAGAGGAGGCATTTCTGTCAGTAAGCCACCCGACCACCCGACCTGTCGGTCATGTTTTCACATCCGGAGGTTTTACCTCGCTGATGTGCCAATTGTCTTCTTTCAGATGTTTCCCTGCTCCTCTTTTTATTGTTTTGAGTTTTTCTTTTTTCTTCCCTTCATTTTTGTTGTTGTTGTTGTTTTGTTTAGTGGGAAGGTGCATATGTGCATTTTGGAAATTCAAAGTGGCTTGCTCTGTGCTTCTTGGCTTGGAGTCGCATCATTATTTCAGTGCGACTTCCTGCAAATTTAGCCCTGGAGTGCCGATTGTTAGGGGCTACTGGCATGTTGCCCCGGCTGTCTGCAGATCCCATTGTCCCCAGTTGAAAAAGAAAACAAAAACACCTCTTACTGCAACATCTTTCCTTACCTCCTAATAATTTGTATTTTTCAGAAATTTGAGTGATATCACATGGCCTTTGGATAGTGCATAGCTGTGTGAGACAGCAGGGGAGTACTTTTTTTTCCTTTTTTTTTTGTTATCCATCCCTGCATTATTTATACATTTTCATTCCAGGAATGCAGTAGCCGCCGGCGCTGTAATGCTTCCCCTCTCGCATGGAATCGCTCACACGCGCTTCTCTTTTCTGACCGAGAAGTTCCCAGCAAAATGAAAATAAAACCCAAAAATAAACTCTTCAACAAAATCCGGGGGTCACGAATTAGAAGGGGGAAAATTCGTCCGAGAGCGTACGACACTTAATTCTGCAGCCAGAGCATAAACTGGCATCCAATATGAGGCCCAGTGGGAGTTTTTAGCCCCCGTCTTCCTCTCGCTCAGCGTCCGTCTCACAACAAGAGAAATTCAGCTGCTTCAAAAGCACCAAAACGCTTTAGAGTGTCTGCCACCCTGCTGGTCGTTTCAAAGCGAAAAGGCTCTTCGGCGAGCCGAACGATCGGAAAGCTGGACTTTTTGCAAACACGAACGCTGAGATGTGGAACCACCGTTCACCTGCGAGCTGCGACGCCGCTCCCTCCACAAAACCCGCGGCGATGATTGGCGTTTCCGTCACGTTGAACTCCGTGCAAAGCAAACTGCCAGCACTGTGACGTTTAAAAATATAATATCGTCAAATTAACCCAGTAAAACTGAGTATCTTTGTACTAATGTTCCTGGAGATGTCCCAGTGGTTACTGAATATATATCCACTGAGAATATCAGAGTCGTAGATGGATATGGGCTTCAGGTTTTACAGCAGTGTTTTAAAGTATTTATTGCGATAACAAAGAAAGAAAAAAAAGTGGCACTGAAAAGTGTTACTCCATCAGTTTTTATGGCTATAGCTTCATCACTTTAAATAGTTGGAACTCGTCTCCTACACCCTCCAACCTCCACCTTTATGTGGGCTTCTTAAGTACAACAGATGCATTCAGGTTGGGTCTTCCAATGTCTACCTCTATATATTTGCTCCCCAGGCCCTCTGGCTAACCCCCCCCCCCCCCCCCCCCCCCCCCCCCCCCCCCCCCCCCCGCCCTCGCCATTCAGTCCTTGCTAATAGTCCTCCTCTATTAATAATGTAAGCAAGTTATAAAGCTCCAAGAAATTATGATTTTAATGTAGGAATTAGGTCTTCAACAGATGTACGAGGCTTTAATTTTTTTTTTACTTTAAGTCGTGTTTTAACGTGACATATTGAATGTCGGGGTGAACAAATAAACTCTTGGTGCTAATTTGTTAATAGTTTTTGTTTATTTCAAAACCTAATAGATAAAACTGGAGAATTTTGGTTTACTTATTTACAGTATATGGAGGTTTCTAGTTTCTTTCTTTATTTGTTCTTTGTAGTGATAAACTCCTGTTGCCCCCTGCCCACACATGATCTGGACCAGATTATGTGTGGGCCCTATCTGTCCACCACCAAAAAAAACAAAACAAAAACACTGTTCATCAAAACATAAACATGGCGAACATGTCTTTTAAAGATATATTAACCTTCTGTTTATCATTCTAAATTGGTAATTATGAGATATGTCTAAAAAAAAAGTTGTTTACAGATTGATTTATTTATTTCCTCTATTCGCCAAGTGACATATTGCGTTTTGGAAGACATATCTTCGTACTAATGACTTTTCTGCTGCCAATTCTCGTTTATTTCACCACCTATTGGAGAAAGCGGAATACATTTATTCATTTCTTTATTAACTTCAAGCCTTTTAGATTGCTTTCTTTGGCACGATACCTTCTTCATCTGTGTGCTCCTCGTATCAAAAGCAAATGTTATTCTCTCTTTATGCTGGGAGCAACTTAGAAGGCAAAATCATCGGTGTCCCAACCAGAACCACCTTCGGCTACCGTAGCGCCAAAAACACACACACTAAGGCAGGTTCACGTGTGCACACCCACAGCCACAGGCCCGAGGCGGTCTGCTTTAACGCAACCCTGGTGTGTCTCAGCTGGCGTCTCCTCTGGAGTCTGTTGTTCCTATCGTTGGGCTACAGGCAACCCCCCCCCCCCAAAAAAAACAAACAAAAAAAACGATAAATGTTAGGTGAGATTTTAGATTGTGGAAATGCAATCGCATCCCACCTTCCAAAAAGTGATCCTCCTTTCAAATTTGAGCCAGGAGGCTGAAACACCGGATAACAAATTATCTGCACAACTGTATACTTTTTGAAAAATAAGTGAGTCTTGTGTTTAACTGAAGAGGTTTGTTCCTGTTGGTGCAGCTAGCTGAAGAGTTTAGGTGGAGGACTGTTGTTGATATAAGGGCAAAACTCTGTGTGAGAACATCAGTTATAAGGAATCTTTTAATAAAACAAACATTGGCAACACTTTATTTGATTGTGCATGAGACTAATGTGACACAGTCATAACAGCTGTCATGAACGTGAAGGAGTCTTTATGAATGTCTGACTGTTGTCATGAAGGGAGATTCAGAAAATAATGACACTTTTAATGCAAAGTTTCTTTAAAAGTTGCATTAAAAGTCCGTTAAAAGTGCCAACTTTGCATTATTTGGTAGATAATGACACTTTAATGCAAAGTTGCCACTTTTAACAGACTTTTAATGCAAGTTTGCATTAAATTATTATTTACTAAGTGACACTTCATAATAACAGTCATGAACATTCATAAAGACTCCTTCATGTTCATGACAGGTGTTATGACAGTGTCATGTCAGTCTTATGCACACTCTGTCAGATAAAGGAGACTTTTTATGTATTTATTTATTTAGTAATATTTGTTTTTTGTTGCTGCATATCAAAAAGTAATCACTAAGTCTAAAATATGTTTATTATATGTTTGCAAATTTATGAGTTCATTAATTACCTTGAAGAAAGGATTATTGAGCTAATGATTATTGAACTATTTGCAAAAACTGTTGCAGATCCGTTTACTATACAGTTGTGTTTTCTTTACTTTATAGAGATAGTTTAGACTGCGGGTATTACTAACCTGAAACTCAAATAAATCTGATAAATACAGCTTCCAACTTTGAGAAAGTAGACAAACATTTTGGGAAGCTGTTGCCTTCACTCACACTTAAAGGCAGGCTCACATCCACACACACACACACACACACACACACACTTTTCTAGCAGGTAAACTTTTATTAATTGAGTCGGCGGAGACAACGATTGAGGGGAGAAAAAAAAAATCAATTTCTGCCTCTCCCACCAATTTTTTTACAACATACTCTGTCCTCCACTTCAAAGAGCGCATCTTTTTAGTTAGTGTCAAAATAAGTAGGTTAACATCAGTTGTATTTTGTCCTGCTTTTCTTGCCACGACGAAACCTGCAGCTCTTTTTTTTCAGCTGCAGTATATGAAAAGGATCAAAAACAGATCAAGAAAATATTCAGAAATGATATTTTTAGTTAACTTGAGGTCAACATCAGAGTTCAAAATGTTCTCTTATCCATCTACAAGCAACTTTGTAGTGGTGTTTCTATAAACTTAACTAACAACTTGGAGGAAAACATTGTATCAATTGATAGATAGCATAATGCAGCATGCTAATCATAAAATTAATGCTAATGTTAACATGCTAACGCTGACATCAGGTATTTGTCTAAATGACACAGTTCAAGCACTAAAAAAAACATCCAGCCTGTTTTTTTTTTCTTCTTGTTTTGTAAAAAAAATAAATAAATAAAAGTGTTGTTGGTGTCTGGACAAAACTCCCTATCACTAAGTGACAATTAGCGGGAAACGCAGCTCACCTAGCGACGCCAGCCGAGCCCAGCCCATCACTTAGTAGCAACCCGACTTTAGCTCTGCTCACTTCATTCTTTGAAGCTGGTTTTACTGCTGTACAATGGCTGCTGGAAATGAAAAGTGTTTTGTTGTTGGCTGCAGGAAATGTCCATGCACATTCTCCAAATCAATTAACTGGAAAGTTAATATGTGGTATATTCGAGGCAGGATTTACCACCAGACTACGAGTGGAAGAAAGTTCTGTCCCTGCCGAATCAGCAAATTACAACTTTCTCCCATTCTTAGCTAGACACCTAGGAAGAGCGAGGATGATGTCGAATAACGGGGTTGTCTCGTCAGTTTCCAAAACTTGTAAAGGCGCACGATTGGTCAGTCTGGACGCCTTCTGGGACTGTGGGTCTGTTGACTTACCATAAGAAACCCCTTCTTGACGGCCAGGTTTTAGGGTTACAACTATCTGATTGTAGCCGTTTTCACATGTATGAAGCCCTAAAACTGCTTATTCTAGACGAAGCTCAGATTGGGCAAAACTGACCAGATAAAATCTCATAATCTGAGAATGATTTTAACATTTGTTTTCAGAAAACGCAATGAACATGTTTTGCTTAGTCCAGAAACATGTCCTACATGGTTCAAGGACGCATAACAGTTCTCCTTGTTTTAGAATTTGAGAGATGATTCCGGAATATAAATAAATTACATCACGAGAAAAGCTGCAGCTCTAAAATGCAATGAGAAATTTAACAGTTTTTTCCCCCCCGTGGTAAAATCCCATATATTAACTGAAAGTTGTACGTTAGCTACAGCAGTAGATCTTACTTCTCTGAGTGAATGCAGTGCGACAAAAAAAACAAAAAAACAACTGGATATGAATCAGATTTGTGTAATAAAATGAAATGAAATGTGAGTGCTATGAAGACAAATGGTGTTAATTTAAAATGTGTTTTCTGCCAGAAATGGCAATAATAATGCCGTCCCTCACCTCCGATTTCCATGTGCATTCTGGTGGATAATGCTAATACGATTTTTGACGCAACAGGCAACTGGTGCCTGATAATGAAGCGCCTTGCCACGCAGGTAGCGTTTTGTCACATAGGAAAAGCTGGATTCGCTCATCCAGTAGGAGTAGATGATGTGGAAATACAAATTTATAGCAACATGTGTGAAAAATTGTAAATTAATCAGTTTTTGCCACTTTGGCTACAAATTAATAAATGCGTACGGTAGTATCCTTACGTAGAGAAATATAAACTTACTTCACTTTACAAATTAAATTAATTAGTACAGTCTACATTCTAATTTAAATTGTAAACATTCCTGGATGCTTTCAAAAGAGATAAAATAGTACAGCAGCAAAAGTATTCTAGCCGTAATATGTAATTTGGTTGTTTGCAAACATGATCAATTAGAGTTCTTATTGTTTTCATCAGAGAAAGAATAATTCCTGTAAAGGCAATAATGTTTTTCTTTTTGTGGTACAGAATAAACTGTGATGTTACCCATGTCAAAAAGGTTTAATGTTCTGCAAAGTGAATAACTTTAAACCCTTTCTCACTTTTGCAAAGTTGGTAAAGCCAAATAAATATATTTGTTGTGTATTGTCACACAACAAAGCGCCTGCACACAAAAAACCACATTTGACTTTTTATGATCATGTCCAATAAGTCTTTATGAATAAGTTGCATTCAGGTTTCTTTCTTTCTTTCTTTCTTTCTTTCTTTCTTTCTTTCTTTCTTTCTTTCTTTCTTTCTTTCTTTCTTTCTTTCTTTCTTTCTTAAATCAGCCAATGAAATGATTTATTTAACAACACAAAACTCACAAATGTTACACTGTGGATCCCGGCACTGAACGAGTTCATCTATTTCCTGCTGACTGGTAAATAGCCTCATGTGTATCATCAGTAATATTCATAGCTCTACTTTCTCCAGACGATCATGAATTATTAACTCTCAGAAAAGATGAATTGCTTCAAAATGGTTGTTGATGCATCTCTGCTAGAAGCCGTGTGTTACACAATGGAGTGCGTTAATGTTCAAAAGTTCAAAATGTATTTCACCGCACCACCAGGGACGCTTAGCGTTTTAAAATTTAATACTGGGGCTTGATTCAGCCATGAACTTGGGGGACTACTTCAAGCATGTGCACCATTGACCAAATTAACTTCATGTTACGAAGACGTGCCTTTGTGTTTAGTCCTCATGGACTTTTACACCCTCAAAATTCCATTGTATTTTCTGTGAAATTACAGTTTTATGCGATGAAACCAAGACAAATTGGGAAATAATTCACCCCTTTAGAAATCTTGACCAATAAAAATGGCTGCCATGTCACTGTATTCAACCAGAAGTCAATCCAGGAAGTTTGTTAGAGACGATTTGAGAGTAAACAGAGTTATGAAGAACGAGCGACTCGGCAAACAGGTCAGGGGGAAAATCTGCGGTAAAGTTTAGGGCAGCACCTGTCTCAATGCCTTGAATTTTGAATGTATGGTACGATGGCGCACGATTCAGTCCATCAGCTAAACATTGAAAATGTTTGAGACAACAGCAAATCAATCAGGACATGGATGTCCGCCTAAACTGACGGGCCAAGCAGGGAGACCATTAATCAGAAAAGTGGCCGAGAAACCCATGGCAGCTTTGGAGGAGCTGCAAAAATCAACACCTTGGGTGGTAGGATCTGTCACAAGGTCAAACATTAGTCGGGCTCTCCACAAATCCCTTTATGGAAGATGTAGCTGTAATGATTCCTCGAATGAATTTGAGTACCTCGATTATTAAAATTCCTCGAAGCTTCATTAAATTATGTTTTATTGTTTAGCGCACACCGCGTTCCGGCCGGGTGAGTAATTGTGTTGGGCAGCTCTCTCACTTCTGTTGTTGACAAAAGAGTTAGCAGCATAACGTCCAATTTTCCGGGTTTTTAATCGTTAATCGGACAAAATAAGTATCCTGAAATTGACTGCCGCGGTGTTAGGAGTACGAACAACTCTCTCTCTCTCTCTCATCCGATTACTCGATTGATCGTAAGAATAATCGATAGAGTACTCGATTACTAAAATATTCTTTTGCAACAGCCCTAAGGCACAAGAAATGCACTGGGCCACATGTACACAGTACATAGTTGTATGAAGATACGTAGGTCAGAAGAGAGGAAAGTGTAACTTTTCACGTCTGGCAGAGAACTAACACTGATTTCATCATCTGTATGATGAAACATGCTGGTGACCACACCATGCGGTGGAGTCATGGAAGCTGCTGAGAGTTGATAGAGCTAAACATGGGGCAATCTTGGGGGAATGTTGAAATCTTCCCATAAAAAACTAGAGCCTGGGACAAATGTTGACCTTCCAGCTCTCCAAGCTAGTTTGCAAAGAAATGTCAATTTCAACAAAGCTGGTTGAGACAAAAAAGATTGCCAGCTGTCACTGTAGCAAACAGTATAAATGTCTACAAAGTATTAATTTGTTTCTGTTTGTAAAGTAGTTTGAAAAGCACATGTCAGTTTCCTTCCAATTTAGCAATCAGGCATGTGATTTTTGTTGGTCAGCTACACAAAATTGCACGGTAATACTTTTGACATTTTTGGTTGTGGCATGACAAAGAGGACTGTATATCCTCTGCTGATTACCAGCCAGAAAGCCATAAAAAAACAGAAGACAATGATGGGAGAAAAGAAGAAGAAGAAGAAAAAAACCCCACCATATCTACTTCCCTTAGAAAAACCATGACAGCACAGTGCAACCAATTTTCGAATAAAGCTGAGCTAATACAAGTCTGCTGCAGATGTAGCAATCCTGAAATCCCAAGCAGTTACAGCTGCTGCGCCAGGAGGAGCCGTTCTGAATGCACTCATATATTGTTTTCTTTTAATGTTGTTACAGGACACAATGATTCGCCTGAGATGCAATAAAATGAGGGATGCAAATTTTCTAAGGGACATACACATTGCCGTTTTGCTTAACAAATTTCCTTTGACAGGTAAAAAAAGAAAAAAAAGCTTACAGTGGGAAATAGGGTGCTGGATAAATAGAGAAACAATGCAAGGTATATGTGATGCTGAAAGGAGAAAAGTGCCTAAAATGACTCTCTGCTATTTCCTAACAACAAATACGTTTTACAATGGGCGCTATTGATTTCAAGCTTATATGATTTGTTTATCTGGAAAATTGCTACGGCTCTTTTCACCGATACCTGAGCGGAAAGCCTTTAGGCTACGAGAAACAGTGCTCAGATATCCAGCAGCTCCATATTACATCTTCGCCACACTTCAGAGTTCTTATCGGAGAGCGCGCGGCGAACCCGCGTGTCGTCGCCCTGAGGTGCACGCGCATCGGACAGGCGCGTGGACGCGATGCATCCAGGCGGCCGCGTGCCTCAATCTCCTTCGGCTCGCCAAACGAAAAACGCTTTGCTCAGAACTTAAAGTATGCATTTTCAGGTGCAAGGCTGTAGAATGAGAAATAAGGTGAAGAATGGGATATGTTTCCTTTTTGTTGTTGTTGTTTTATTGGATTATAACAAAAAGTCCCCATCCTTGAATGTTAAACGCTGTTTTGGTTTCCGTCAGAGACGCCAAGCATCTCTTTGCGACGGCGTAGATGGAAGATTAGCCCACTTAGCTCTCAGAAATCAATCTGCCATGCAGCTCAGGCGCGCCTTGTGGATCTTTTCAGGCCCTCCTCTGCAGGGCTAATGTTCTTTCCTCACTCATTTCACTGTAATCAACAACTTCATAAAGGAAGTAACTGTCTGAATCGCTAATCGCCAAATCCAATTTCTGGAATCAATGGCATTGATCAGTCAATTAATTTAGCATCCACAATGCAGCCAGCTTTGCTTTGGGTATTTTGGGAAGGGTTTTAGTGGTCGAATGCATTATTGAGAGAGGCTTTTTACCAAGAAGTGGCTGATGCAGAGAGCTTTGGAGGCCGTCACTCATGGAGTTAAGCTTTATTTGCGGAGCTAGTTAGTGCGAACAGCCTTTCAGTCCTGCAGTGTGACGTTTATTTATTTTACAGGAGAGCGGGAATATCAGTTGTGTTGAACGAGGCTTTGCCTTGTCTAGAATATTGATTAAGTAGCTTTGAGTCTCATGTTTTGTGTGATCAAATGTCCGCACATCCCGGCAGGTTGACGTTTGGGGCGTGCATGTTGATGTAAACACAGGACCTCTTTGCAGTTTTGTGTTTCTGCCATTACTGGTAAGAAGATTTAAAATTCTAGTAATGCTGTTGCTTTGACTTAAAGTCCTTTAGATAAGATTCGTGGCGAAATGGGGAAATGCTTGAGAAGCTGTCTTTGGGTCAGCAGTGCACTACTGGGGTTGTGTTTGTAGGTTGTCTAGGTTTGAATATATGACTAACACTAATAATTGCTTAACAACGTTATTACTAAAACTAGGTATTTGGATCAAAATGACTAAGTCAGGCCAACCCTTGGTTTTCAGAAAACAGCCAAATAAGTCTGACTTACAGCTGCCTGATAAGGGTAAGGTTTTAAAATAATAGATGAAGATGTAAGTCCAACACTGTTGTTATCTGAGCAGCAATATTCTACACAAGCTATTATTTTCGGAAGGTCACAATATGCTTAAGTCCTTTTTAGTTTTTTGCCAAAAATGTCTTAAGCCATTATTATAGGACGGTGACAATATGGAACAAAATACAGACAACCTCTCTCAAATATGTCGCCTGACTTTCTTTGTTTAGACTAAATTTGGTGAGGATGTGTGGATTCCAAATAAAAATCTTTTTCTGGCCATCCAGTTAATCAGTTAGTTCTCGAGTGGTTGCTTTTGTAGCTTTGACTGTAGTCAAAACTTTAAGGAAATGAGTAGGCTAATAAAGATGTCGTCGGGTTATTAAAGTGTTAAAGGAGCTTGTTTGGTGAGCTGTAGCGGAAAAAAAACAAGCCGCGACCGTCTGATAGCAAAAGATTTATGATTTCTAAGCGGTGTGAGAACGCCACAGCTGGACTCCGCCGTTAGCCGCTAGCAGCTGTAAAGATGGCCTCTGCATTCAAACTTCCTATTGATGCTAAGCTAAACTCGTAATGCTTCAACTGATCAAACATAATCTGGGCGATTCCTCACTAAACAGAGATGATTCAAAAAGCATTTTGAGGTCATTGAAACATTAATGTAATTGTCAAAACACACAAATCGAGGAACTGAATACCATAATATGTGATGTAAAGACTAGGTTTATAATATTCTGCAGTAATAAGAATTTTTAAAGCACATTTCATGAGATTTGTGAAACTTGTATTTGTAAAAAAAAACAAAAAACAAAAAAAAACTCTAAATAGCCCAGGCAGAGCGGGTGTTTTTCCAAAAATGTCCCTATAATCTAATTTGGTCATGCTTTTGTGTACCACATTTGTTGCTACGCCTCTAACTTATAGCATTATGTCATGGTGTTTATGTAAGAGCATCACACTGAGAGAATCTCAAGTTGGGCCATGCCGTGTGCCTTTCTTTTTTTCTGTTGTTGTTTACTCCTCGGTTTACTGGGGAATCAGCAGAGGGATTTAGATCACAGAGCCGCAGAGGTGGATATCATGAATAGAAAGTGGTATTCTGCTAAGACGCAGCAGGAAAAGGGCCGTACCGTGTAGTCAAGGTCTGACAGAAAGTAAGTTTTACCTGCAGTTAAGATATCTATATATATATATATATATATAAAAAACGTCCTTTGAAAAGTTGAAGCCGAGCGATTCCTTCGCTCTTGGCCACACTCAGAGGCCATGAATACTGTAGGGCCTTATGGATTTCTCCACGCCACTCAGGCGTGCAGTGGCGAGGTGGGATTTGAGCCGTGTCCACTATAAATAGTCAAATGGTCCAGGATGGCTTCCCAGCCCGCTGACAGCTCCCTGACAGGAACTGATCTGCTCTGTGAAGGGACACACAGACTCCATTTCCTGCTTTTCAGTCATGCTCTCATTCTGAAGGGAGCGAGGACACAATGAGGACTGCTCATTGTGTCACCTCTGCGGCTCGCGCTGCAAACGCGCATTAACCTGCCGCGTGAAAGGATGAAGGCACGCCGCGCGGCGAGGACGCTGCAGGAGGAGCACAGGAAAGCAAACGTCGGTGCAATATTGTCTTTGCTGCGAGGGCCAGTAAAGACTGTTGATTCTCCGCGGCGCGTGGGTGTTCAAGTGTGTTGTTTTTTTCAGAAACTGTGAAACGCTATAAGTATGTGTAGGCGCAAGGGCAGTGCCTGTGTGTCCGTCTGTGGCTGATTGTCAGTGTTTTGTCTCTGAAGCCTCCCCAGTATGCAGGGTTGTGCTCCTGGCCGGCGTGTTTTAAAGTGTGTATGTGTGTGTGTGTGTGTGGGAGGGAGGGGGGGAGATAGGGGGTGTAACACGCAACAGTACGTGTTCTGCTGGTAAACTCGGTATTAGCAGCAAGAGATTTCAGGCTTGGTCAGCTATGAAAGCACAACTACGTGACAAGAGTGCCGCCGCCGCCGCCGCCCACAGATATAGCGCGCCCTTATCCACTAATTAAAACTCTCTATCACTCCATGTCTCACTTGGCAATCTCTCCATCCTTCAATTCCCCCAATTTTCTCTGCGATCCCTCCACCTCTCATTATCTATCCATCACTCTCTTCATCCCCGTTTGGCATTCAGGCCTCCCTGTTTCTCAGCAGGCACTGCGGGTTACCAGTAGGTGGCGTTCTGTTTTGCTGCGTTTCGGGTGGTCGTAGGCGTAACGGGGTCCTGTGGGTCCTTCAGGGCCTTTTCGTCACAGTAGTCCCTGTCACATGCCTGAGGAGTCACGGCAGTGCTAACGAGTGGAAGTGGAAGTTTCTTAAGCCCTGTCTCTCCCGTGCTGTACACACACACACACCATACACACTCTCACTCCAGGAAAGGCGTCTTCCTCTGACAGCTCATTGTTTACTCCCGTAGGACCTGTAGCCTGGATCTGCATCTGTAGCTGGAAACCGTGCTGCTGTTCTCATCCGATGATTAAGCCATTGCTCCAGGAGACAAAAACACAAAAAACAAAAGAAGAATCAAACCTGCAAGCTACAATGGGGATTGTCACGATTTGACTTTCGAAGTATCTGCTGTGATAAGTTTGAGCTGCAACATAAACGCGTTTCTTTAGGGGTCTCATCGTCATCCTGCCAGCTCGTGTGGCGTGTTTAGAACGTGGAATTTTTCTCATCTCTGCGCAAACAAGCTCCGAGGGGGGAAAGAAGCGTAAAAAGGCCGGAGCTAACATAGAAAGTATCTCCCAGTTTGCTGGTGTCTCTCTTAGCTCTTATGAAAATAAGATGCTCCCTGCATGGTGGAAATGCATTTGTAATCCTTGAACTATACTGTATCAATAATCTGAGAAGCTAATATTGTCGGATGGCACTCCGCTCTCCCCATCCGCCTTGTTTATTTACCCATGTGAAACTCAATTTCTCTGCCTCTGTCTGGCTCCAATCCTCTCTGTGCCTCGCTCTTTTCCCTCCCCTCTCCGCCTCCCCTCTCTCTCTCTGTCTTTCTCTCTCTCTCCTCTTGTTCGTCATGATTTGAGCTCAATCGCATGAGATATTGGGGAATGGAAATCGGTTTTGACTCGTCCTTGTGGTTCTCGGCGGATGCGCGCAACGATCTCTGCTGAGTTGTTTGTGTTCATGGTGGATATCTGAGGGGCCCCGCCCCTCTGGAGATGACTCGGAGTGCAAATCCTGTTTAAAGGCAACCGGGTATGCGAGTCTTCATCGCTTCCTCTAAGCAGATTTGCACACACACACAAAATAAAAAATAGCGCCTTGGCCCACAGTTGCACAGTATGAATAAATAAATGGATAGGAAATCGGGGGGATCAAGCGGGTGAAGGGTCCCATTAGATATTATTGCATCTGTGTAGCCATGGATTATCACTCCCGTCCTGTTGTATGTTTGTGTGAATGTGTGTGTGTGTGTGTGTGCAGGCGCGGGTGTGTGTGGTAGAGAGAAAAAGAGAGAGGGAGGGTTTGAAACAAAACAAAAAGGGTTAGTTGGAGATGAGAGGAGGAAGGGAATCACCATGTAATGCGATGCATGTGTTGCGCTCAGCGTTGTCACTCTGTATTAATGTTAAACTGAGTGCTGAAGAGTTCATTACACAGTGATTAATTATTGATTAGAAATGAATTAGGAATGAAAACCCGCAATGGCATGTACGTACATTGTCAATGCATACAAGCGCTCACTGTCAATCCATTTGTAGCACAAATAAAGTGCCAGTCATTTGTTTAGGTTTATGCCATGAGATGGGCCTACACTGTATTTACGTCTGGAAGCAGAGGCAGATGGGCTGCTAAGGGGGCGCTGTGGGAAAATTCACCAGTAATGTTTTGCGCAACAAATACCAAGATATATATGAAAATTTAAGTGTGAAAACAAAACAAGTCAAGTAGATTTGTATGGCACATTTCAGCACATTTGCCCTATATTTGTAGCTTTTACCTCTAAGTTTCTAAAGGGTTAGGGTGTCCCGATTCTTTTTGTAGCAACAAAGGTTCTCAGAATAGGTTTTGCAGCTCTTAAAGATTGAAAGTGTCCAGAGTCAGGCTTGGAGGTGAAGGGGTAGGCCAAGACTTGTTTTTATTATTTTTTGGTGTTGTTTAGGGTCATCCTAATCCCTCTTTCTGTGTCTTTACCCCTTGGCCATTAAGGTAAAAACATCACAACATTTAACGTTACTTCCATGTGGAAGTAACAGGCCAGTAGTATTTTCTGGCCTGTTAGAGCAATTAATTGCTATGCATTAAAACATATTCCTTGGTGGCACCATGTACATCACACATCTGGGGTGGTCATCAAAAATGCTCGAATATTTGTCAATATTCAACAAGAAAAAAAACTGAAAATTTATTTTCTTATTAAATTTTACAATCTTGTTTTGTGATTTTCGTTTTCTTTTTTCATCCCATGTTAGCTTAAAAGCACTTCTCCGATCTCCTTTTAATATATGTACCCCCCAATTTTGTTTGCTCAGGTGAACTGGACAAGATATCAAACTAAAGCCACTGGTATGGATCAAACCAGTGGTTAACAAATTTATGGTAGGGATCCCAGTGGGAGTTGTGAATCAGCAAGAGTAGAATCTCAAAAATCCTGCACTTGCATTTCCTAAAGACCTTTTAGGAAATAAAAAAAATGACAAAAAAATAGTCAGATTTTCACGATAAATATTAGACGTAATTATATACTTAAAAACTCTTATTTTGTAAATTGTTATTTGTCAGTACATAATCAAGAACGGAATCAGAGCTAATTTAGGTTTCAAATCATATATAAACTATATTAAAATAGATTTAGGACTTCCTGATAGAAGAGTTGTTTGCACCGTTTTCCTGCAGTCATCTTCCCCAAGTCAACTCCCTGTACACCATGTACTCCATTGCTTAACATGCACATAAAAAAATGATGAGTGACATAACACAGGAGGGCTTTGAGCATCCCTGTATCTAGCAACCCAGAAATCCAGAGGATACTTACTTATACTTATCTACCAACCCTGAATAGGAGTATCTAGTTTATTTACTTTGGATCAACATTATTAGATTCTTTTTCTTCTTTTGCTCTTTCCTTTGGTTTGCTATTTTTGTTTGTATTTCCCTTTAATTCCTGTAAAGCACTTTGTATTGCCTTGTTGCTGAAAATGTGCTATATAAATAAAATTACCTTTACCTTATTCGGCTTTCTTGCGCTGTCCAAAAATATCCATGTCAGCTTAATTGACTGGTGTAACTTGCCTTAGCTATAGGTGTGTTGGGGTGCGTGTGTGTGTGTGCGTGTGTGGGTGTGTGTGTGTGTGTGTGTCTCTGTTGCCCTGTGATGGATTGACAACCTTTCCAAGGTGTACCCCGCCGCTCAGGCAATGAGTATGGAAAATAGCCGCTGGCCTACCTGCGACCATAAACGGATAAGTCGGCATTGTCAACTTTTTGATGGATGGATATTTTATAGGAATACATAAAGTTGAATTAAATTCATTAAAATGATTGCAGGTGAGATTGTATTGTTGTTTTTCTCCAACCAAAAATACATTTAGTAGATGAAAGTCACTGTTGAGTTAACTTTTGTGAAATGTAGATTCACAGTGAAGTTGCTGTGTCCTACAACAGCGTCCCAGTTCAACCAGCAAAAATTTAGCTCAAACTCAGCAGTCTTTTCATTATACAGTGGTGTAGAATCAATCTTGACGATATTTATTGTACATACAATTTTCTTTTTTTTTTTTTTTTTTACTTTTTTTTAATGATTTTGACAATCAAAACAATTGTCAGCTGCTGCTGGTGATGTGTCTCGACACACGCAGCCAGGCTCTTGCTCATCTTCCCCAACTCCCCGTACATCATGTACTCCATTGCTTAACACGCACATAAAAAAATGATGAGTGACACAATACAGGAGGGTTTTTGAGCATCCCTGCATTAAAAATGTATTCCGAAACAGTGCTAATTATTCCAACATCCTCCAATGTTTCCAGTTCCATTCTTGTTTGTTTTCTGTTCCGAGGCGAGCCAAAGCCGAGCTCCGTCACCCTCTGCACGTTCCGGTCTGGGCCGGGTGTTTTGCTCAGGTGGCACACGCTGACCTTGTCCCAGAGAACGCTCATGTGTCTTGTTTGAAGTGAGCTTGGCTCTAAAAAAAAAAAAAGAAAAACACAACCTCCAGATTTTGACATCAAACCCAAGAATCAAGCCCCCTAATGGGCACCCCACTGTGGGCAAGAATTAGGTGGAATAACCCCTGCTAGCAGGCTTACTTCTCTAAATGCATGGGTCTCTGAGGAGGAGATGGAGGGTGGAAAGTGTTGAGGCTAGGAAGGGCAAGCAGAGCAAATGTGAAATTGAACAAAAGAAAGGAGATGGTTTGTTTTGGTATAGTACACATCTTTATGCAAACAAAACGACATGCAAGCGACGTGTTCTGATTACGCTCGGTATATGAGCGCCTGTGATGATAGAGGAGGGGGAGACTGTGTGTCCTTGTGCAGCATTGCATGCTTTCATTCTTGCGTGTAAGAGGGTGGCAGACAAAAAAAGAAAGAGGGCCTCTGTGGAGACAGACAGTAGTCAGTGCCTGCAGCAAGCTCAGAGCTCACAGGCTAATGTATACTTGCACCACGCTGTACCAGAGAGAAGGTGACACCAGTCAATCCCGTTTTGACAGGGCAGCTGAGATAATAGCTGGCTTTGATTCCTTGCAATAACTCCTGCCAATCAAAATGAAAGGCATCGTGATTGCAGGGAAACCACAAGTGTCCGTTGTAAGGCCGTACTGCACGCTACAGGTGTGGGGCTAACATAATTGCCCCGCTAAATTCGCTTTTGTGTTCGCAATCTTTTGTTGTGATTCGTGCTGTCATTAAAATCAAGGCCAAACACTGAATGGAGCAGGCAGACAAGTGTGGAACATTTACAGATTATTCATGCCATGATGAGGCCTGCGGGCGGGGCTGAGATGGAGATGCAAACGATTTGGCCCATATTCCGACAGTTTGCTGTCAAGGGTCAGTGGGCGGTCTGGATGTGTGCGCAGGTGTCTTCACGTGGAGGAGGAGGGTGAGTACATGGCCAGGGGAAGGAGCCCTTCAGGTGGAATAAAAGCATTACTGCAGTGGTAGAAAGGTCAGCTGTAAACTTGTATCAGACTAGTGGTGATCACCCTGTGCTGCAGATCTCTGAGGTATTGAGCAGGCACGCTCTAATGGCTTTGATATATGGACTACAGGACTCCCTGAAGAGGTCAATACCATAGCACTTTGTCTCTATGAGCAATGACCCTCTCAAGCTCCATTTAGAAGCTTTATAACTGCAGGAAATAGGCTGGAAAGGCCTCGAACAGGGCACGGTGAAAGGGACCTAATATGAATGAAGTATTTTCTAATCACTCCTTCTATGCCCTAATCATAGTCCCAATCAATCATTAGTTACGGCATTATAAGAGCACGATGGTGGACATTATCAGAAGTAGATTTTGACGTGATTGAGAGGCGCACGAGGGAATGTGAGCGGAGCGGAGCGGTACAGCAAAAGAGTTGATTTATCAGCCTTCATTTTGGGAGACCAATGACACTGAAAAGACTGTTGTCAAAAAGTATTCCATCACCACTTCACGGCGATGGTGAACCGCAGTGTTTAATGAGAGTGACAGACCTGGAGCTCGGTGACGAATTCGATGATTTATCTGCGGCTTGTGAATGGTTGCCTGTAAAAGAGAGATAAAGCTTAGAGTTATTAGTGCAAGCGGTGGCCGCGACTGGCAGAACACTAAACCTTGTTTGATTTAAGCTGGTTTTCCTTTGAACACATAAAGGTAGAGAGGCTGCCGTGCCTCCCGTTTGCGCATTGATTAGGTGGTAACCTTTGGTGTGAAGTATGAAAGAAGATACATACTGTGTATAAATGCTCACGGTAATTGGAGTTTACAGGTGCTGTTCCCATGTGTTCAATAACAGAATTGCTGTGCTATTTTCTTTCTTCCTGTCTGTACAATTCTCTTCTCTTCATTTTCTTACCCAATCTTCCTTGATCCTAATTTCCAAATACTGGCTGTCCACGGTCGTTTTCATCACTGTTAAAGTCTTACTTTAGAGAGACAAGAAAATCAGGCTGAAAATTTTACACTTTTAGCCACTAGATCATGTCTAAATTTAACAAAGACGCTTGGTTAGCCAATTTGGTCTCCTTTTAGCCGATCTACGCGTTTTTGTGAGCATCCTTACGCTTTTCATAAAAGCCAGTGTTGTATTTTCTGTCTGTTTGCTTTCCTTTCCTTCTCATCCACCATTCTTGCCTTTTCAGAATGTGTTCTCCGTGCCGTGGCTTTGCTGAGTGACTAAGTGGAGCCCTATGAGCCATGGAGGAGATGGACAGCAAACCCTACCAGCCACTGTCAAAAGGCCGCCATGAAATGGAGATGTCCTACACCAGCTCGTCTGACGAGAGCGAGGACGGCCGTACTCATCATCGCTCCTACACTTCGCGAGAAACTCTGCCAGACTACACGCACGAGCTTCGCCTCACCCTTGGGTCACACCGGGACAGACAGAGCAACTACAACCAACCCCAACCAGGTAGTCAACTCTTGTAAAGGACTTCTCAGCACAGTTTTGTTACCAGTATCATGAAACACTAAGGGGCTCTGCGTAGTCCAGCCGAACTGAAGAAATCAGTTCCCATAGTCCAAAAATCACGGCATTTTGTTCTTAGCCTTATGTCGTGTTATGTCACAACCCTCCTGGGGAACTTTTGATTGTTCTGAATTTCACGGATGGATTTATTTACGTGGAAAACAGCGCTAGGTACTGTATCTGTGCCAGGTGGGATGTATTGTCGGGTAGCACAGATGGTCAGAACATGGGTTTTTCAGTCATAGATCAGATTTTTTCAAGGCCGTGAGGAACTATGTGCTGAAATATTAAACTCCCCCCTGCTCAGTACTGGTCCAATGCAGCGGGAAAACGGTTCACCAGTTACTTCCGTTCTTTTTTTTTTTTTTTACGGTAACGTGAAAAGTGAAATAAGGTTTTCCAGCCCGTCAATCATTATTTCCTCCTCCGACGACGAACTAATGAACTCAATAGTTGTTCTTTTTTTAAATGATTGCTGTTGTAAACCAAACAATATGAAACACCATGTCGTACACTGCAGCGGGATGGAGCGCTCGGCCAGGTGTGTCTTGTGGACCTTGAATGGTCTGTGAGGAAATGAACATCCGAAAACCACGCGACCATGCGTCGACAGTTTGACTTCAATCCGACCATGCTGGGTCCTCAAGATTTTAATAAAACTATGGCTTTGATAAAAGGCAAAATGTTGTCACCCATCAAGGGGATGCGTTTGCTGTCTTGGTGTCTGCAATCTTCATGTGAAATTATGTGTCAACTTGGGAAGATGAAAGTGGCCCAGTTCATCTAACAAATAAATATTTTACTATTGATTATGCTGCATATTTTCATCAATTATTTTCACAGCCATAGTATGTAGCAACGTCCACAGAAAAACTTTTGTTTATTTAGTTTACATACTTCACTCCAAAGTACGTATTCTTTCAAGAATCAGAACAAACCTAGAATCCAGAGGAACTCACCTTACTACCTTACATCAACATTATCAGAACAAGAATCCAGAGAAACCCCCTACTAGTCCATAAATTGCGGACCAATTATTCTTAAACACGGGGAACTAACAGTTATTTTGTTTTACTTTTTCCTCTTTTGCTTTCTCCTTAGATTTGTTATTTTGTTTGTATTTCCTTCTAATTCATGCAAAGCACTTTGAATTGCCTTGTTGCTGAAAATGTGCCATATAGATAAAATGACCTACCTGCCTCCACTACCCCTACCATACGGGTGGGTTTGTTTACTTCAACTTCCTAAAAGAAAACTTAATAACTGTTATTACGATGACACTTATTTAATGTGTTCACAAGCTTTCTGCAGCATGCCTTTTAAGCAACAACATGCACAGCAACGGGGTGAATAAACTAATTGATTAATCAGCTAATTTAATTTCTCCATTAAAAAGGTGAAGATGAAATACTGCATTTGTTATGTATTGACAACAACTTGACATAAAATAAAATCATATTACGATACCTATTTTTACTTTAATTAATAATACTGGCGCAACCTCACGCTGACCCATGGCTAATGACATACGGTGCATATTGGCAGACACACGTAGCACGCCGCACTCAGAGGTCCCTGAAAGGACCTGTGTGAATTACTTATTACAGTCCACCATGAGCCAGAAGGACAGTCGGAGGCAGCCAATTACCTCTTCTCCACGGAGGTGATATTTCTCTCCCACAGCTAAACTAGGTCAACCCCGAACCTCTCTGGCCTCACCTGGGGTGGAACACCACCCTTCATTACACGCACACTCCCAGATGGACACGGCTTGACAAAAGGCACACACTCCGGCTGACGTGAGCGCACCAAAAAGATTTCTCCCGGCTGCTGACGGGAGGAGAAATAGGCCAATGCGCGTTGTGATGGATGGGCTTTATGCAGGTCACGCGAGGTGTTAAGAGAGAAATCGCACCTCGTAGGGAGAGGTCTGCCTTTCTCGCGCGTCTCGCGGTGATCAATAGACCCTTTCCCGTGCTATCGTCAACCCCCTGCCACCTCGTAGGAGCCTTCCCAACAACTGGCTAACAAGTAGCAATAAACATTCATAACAGACACAACTCCTCAGTAGTAATTCACCGCCGGGGTCCCGCGGTTTGAATGCCAACTGCGAGGGATTTTGACATAATGCTCGCGACACGGCAACTCCGGGGAGGCCATTCGTCATCATGCTTCAATATCTAAAAAGGGGACTGTGGTGTCAGAAAGCCCTTGCTTTCTGCGGTGCCATCCCAACCTTTCCAGTTCTATAACAAACATCATCTCCAACTATCAGTGTCATATGGTGAGGTGTAGAAGACCCCCAAAGCAGCCCTTTTAAATGTCAATGGCAGCCGGTTCTGCGCAGCACATCTGTTCATCTTTGGGCGACGGAGTTATATATAGTCTACCATATCCAAGTAACCAACTGTTAAGGGGGGGATCGTTGCCTCCAGTGACATTTTTAATGGATTACAGTGTTCCTGACAAAGATCAGCCAGATCCTCTCTCCTCTAATTCCCCACCTCTGCTCTTCATATTTCCCTTCATCTCTTAAACCGACACATCTTGTTCTCTCCTCCCTTCTTTTCCTCCTCTCTCGTTTTCCAGATGTTTATTTTTCCTAACACGGTGATTTCCCCATCGCTCCATCTCCGTATCACCTTTTCGCTGTTTTTGTTTTTCCTTCCCTGCATTGCACCTGTTTCTGCTGAGTCTGTTTGCATAAGAGAAATAGTGTTGATAGATGGACTGATAAAGAGCTCGATCCACATCCTCCTGATTGTTTCACGCTGCATTCGGAGAGCCAGCCAAAATAATTAGTTTTTTGTTAGCTTATTAAATTAATTAGCTGTATAAATTAATCAATTCGCACTGTTTAATATTCTGTCTACAAAAGCAAGAATCTGTTGCAGTCTAAATGTTTAAATTATTCAAAATAAGCTGCCAGACAGCGGTTTAATCGTTTGGGCATGTATGGAAATTATATCACCCGGTTAAACTCTGATTATGATGGATCATTTCTTTATTTTTTTCAAACTCCTCAGCTAATCTCAATCTTTTTACTGTCTTCCTGTCTCTCTCAACCCAATAGAGCACTTATTGGGATGTTGGTGAATTGTGAATTAACGCATTCACTGAGGAGCATAAAACCCTTTTTGTTTTTGTTTGTCTGCTCTGCTCAGAAATGTATGCTGCAAAGACACTTCTTGTTCTCTGTACAACAATTAGCTTCAGATACCACAGCACACCGGAGACGTTTTGTCCACAAATATGAATTATTTCAACTCATTGAGAGGTCACCAGCAGTTGCTAAACAGATAATATATTTTTTTATAATATCTTAATACCTCCCAAATACGAATTTATCTTTATTTGAGTAATTATGCGAAGATTATGATCTATAGCGTTCGCTTCATAGCTCACGGTCCAGTTTGTTGGAAAACTTGTACTGCATTGGAAAGGTTCAAACTGCAAAGCCACGGAGCAGCCAAGAGTAAAGTTTAAAGTTAAAACAAGACCCTTTACGTCACACTGTAAACTCACAACATTGATATATTTGTATTATTTACGGTCCATGACGTTGAGACATCGATTGCGGTTTGTGATGCCACTCTGCGTGTCAAAACTCTTGCTATAAGTTTAACCTTTTCCCTAGAGAGTTCTTCAGTGATCACTTGGGAGTTAATGTGTTGTCCCCTCTAGGTGTCTGAGAAATCCACACCAATCAATAATGCTGCACACAAATGGTGTTTATATACATTATTTTATACATTATGAACCATGAAAGACTGACTTTAACTGCTGACTGTAAAACGAGAACAGCCGTCTCTTGCAACATGAAGCAACATCCGCTTTTCTAGGTATGAATCAAACTCCTTTTTTCACACTTCCATGACTATGCATCCTTTTAGTGGGAAATGCTTTTCAACTCTTTCCGCTCCCCATCCACAACAGATAAATCTGCAGGAGTTGCCTCTTATTCAGGTTGAGACAAATGTGATAAAATTAAGAGGATGCCAAAAACCACTGGCCATTGATGTCGACCCAGGCACCAGACACCCTCCTCTCCTGGAGCACACCTTAATGTCCTGATCAGGAAAGGCACAAAGAAGGGAGCACAGGTGAGTCCAACAGGATCTTGGAACCATTAGGGTGTAATACCCAGAATAGTTCTTACTTTGGAGGGATAGCATAGGTCTAAAGAGCATCACTGGCAACCTTGGATATCCAGAGCATCCCCAGGAAAAAGCCTTGGGTATTCCAGTAACCCCCTCCAGTAAAGTTTCTTAAAGAAACTTTTCTTTAACATGTAAATTGGCTGTCAACTGTGATCCATTAACATTTGAAACACACCTTTAGATTGGGGCCACTCTGTGGCAAACTTGATCTATAAGCAATAATAACTAACTCCAAGACAACAATGGCCAGTCGCCCAGAGAGCTTGTCTTATTACAACTCCACTCTGACGTTTTAAGAAGTTGAATTGTAGGATTTTCGCTTTCAATAAACCAGAATAAACAGATTGTTCTCTCAACTTTTTAATGGCTCATTGGTGTTTAGGAACTCTGGCCCATCGTAACGTTTATGCCAAAATAGAAGTATTTTTCATTCAAGAAGTGGAAAGAGAAAGGATTGGTGCTAAGCAAGCATTGGCCAATTTTTTTTTTTTTTTTGCCACCAAAAAATACAAAAATCAGCCATCTTACTGTGAGCAAATGGTTAAGTAAGTGTGAAGTAGCAGGCAGGCTCTCAAGCACAGACATCCCATATGTGTTACACACTTTTCACTGCACTCCAATCTTTGCAGTGACGCATTATTGACAAAACAAATTTCCTCATCCTACTGACTCTGAACTAAAACAGCAAAAATGAAAGCTTATGAAAAATTGTACCTGCATGCAAGAATCTGCAAACACCCCGTGGGAAACGGTTCCGGCGGCCGGGTTTGCCTACGAACCTCTGCAGGGAGAAGGAAGTGGAGCAGCAACCGAGAGAAAACCACAAATTCATTTTGCCACTTAGATTTTTTTTTGTCTACGACTAATCATCCATCCAGCCATGTGTAAATGGATCCTCTCTGCGTTGTGCTGGATTTATTGAATAATTAGGCAGGGACACGGTTTTTCCTTGAAATCTGTGGTTCCCCGGTTTATTCTGACGAGAACAACAAACCAACAACAACCATTTTATCGGCTGCGTGCTCCAAGTCCTCTCCCGCAGGACAAACTTGACAAAAGGGCAGGCTTTCAGGGGCGCAAACAATACCACAGAAGAAGAAATGAAGCGAAAGGGCTCTTGATCTTAAAGTCACATGGTAATAACAATGACAGCGTTGTCTAATGTGTTTACAGTCAGGTTAAGGAACAATCCAAATAACAAAAAAAAAAAAAGACATGTTGTGTATTTATAGCAAAATAAAAATACAACCCGGTTATACATGCATACAATAAATATGCTAAACAGCACACAATGTTATGCACCATCATTTAAACTTTATTTTGAAGATCCTGTGCATTCAATGTGAACTCAGAAGACTGAAATCTTTTTCAAATACCGTCTTATAAAATTGGGGATCTTTTCACGTTACAGAATCAAACAATTTCATTGGACCTCTGAGGATGTGTGTCCAAAACACACTGGTAGCACAGTACTGCATTGATTAATTAACAGGTTCCTTTAGTGTTTGGATGCATCAAATGAAGGAAAGACATTCATGAGGCTACCAACCCAATGTAGTGTTGGTCCACCTTTTGGTGCTTAAACAACCATTGCAGTGGTCCAGGCCCTTAACTGGACCACTGTGGGAGTTGTGTTGGTGAAAAAACAGACCCTACGATTTTAGTAGTAGATCCTTTAAGTCCTGTAAATTGAATTGATGTTTTTCTTTTGCATAGCAGGTCACACAGATGCTGGATTGGGTCACGATTTTGGTTTCAGATGCTAAATTTGGTAACACTTTATTTGATTGGTTGTGAATAAGGCTGTCATGACAACGTCATAAAAATGACATAACGCCTGTCATGAATATGAGTGAGTCTTCATAAATATTTATGACTGTTGTCATAAAGTGTAATTTGGTAAATCATGACACTTTTAATACAAAGTTGACATTATTCAAAATGTCTTCGTCATGACAACTTGACATTAACCTAGAAATCATGATCTGACATAAATTTGTTATAAAAGTATTACTGATTAAACTTTAAAAAATTATGTAGCTTTATGTTATTAAAGCTAAAGTTTAATCAGTAATACTTTTATAATAAATCTATGTCAGATCATGATATTCATGAAGACTCACTCATGTTCATGACAGGCGTTATGTCATGTTTATGACGGTGTCATGACAGCCTTATTCACAACCCGTCAAATAAAGTGTCACCACAAATTTTACGCCTCAGACTTGTTAAGCTTCCTAAACCTTTCTTGAACCACATTTCTTCTTTTTTTTTTAATAGAGCATAGACCTTCTTATGAAATAGTCCACAATTATTAGTGAATATTATTTCCAAGAAAGAGTTCACAGGATCTGCAGCTAGTTTGTGTCAGAGTAAGCATACACATTAACAGCAGGAATCAATGTTTCTGAGCAGAACATTCCCCAAAGCATCAGACCACCTGTACCGCCTTTTTGTTTATTTTTTCTCTCCCATAATGCACCCTGGTACCATGTGTTCCACAATTACATGCAGTCATCCACAAGACGAAAAAGAAGACATGATTCATCAGCCCAAGCTACCTTCTTCCAGTACTCTGTGTTCCAGCTCTGATACAGCATGGACCCACCCGTTAATCTGCCGTTCTTCAGCTGCCCGTACGCAACACACTGTTGTATACTGCATATTCGGAAACCTGTTTAATTAAAGCCAGCTTTGGTTTCCTCAGTACGGTAATTTAAGCTACAGTGGCTCGTCAGTTGGAACAAAACCAGAATAAACTAGCTTTCACTCCCAAGGTGCATTGATGGGCCAGATTGTGAGCCAGTCATCGCAATCTGGCCATTGTCAAAGTTGTTAGCATCCTTACATTTAGCCACTTTTTCCTATTTCTAACTCATTAGCTTTAAAGTAGTTAGTTGGACGTAATCAATCTAACAGGTTCCATGAGAATAACATTATCAGGGTTATTCGCTTTACCTGTTAGTAGTCAGAATCCTATTCCTAATTGGTTTGTTTTGCAGTTAGCCTGTTTAACTGGGAGCAGCATTTAGCAAATCCCTTTGCTTTTCAGTCTTGGAACCGGAACATGGTTAAATTGGGTTGGACAGCGTTCCGAGATCAGAGCTCAGAACTCCGCAGTAAATTGAATACAGCATTAACACGTTGGTAAAAAAAATAAAATGCACGAGCATTTTATTATATATTCATTATAGGAGATTATTCTGGAAATGTTAGGCTGTAAACATCAATTCATTTTCATCTGTTTCAACTCATTTGTGAACTTGTTCGGGCCGAGTGGGAATTTTCCAAGATCTTCAAACGTCACACTGTGGCAATTTTACAAAGTGGACTTATTTTTAAAACAAATTTCCATTTCTTTATTTCTGGACTCTGGGCAAATGTAAAGTGAAAGAGACTGTTCAGAGAGCTAATCAAACTCAGTCTTTAATTAAGAATAGATTTAACATACCAAAATGGAAAATTGCTATGTGTAAAACTCGAGATCCTTTTTTCAGAGCACTGCACTTATCTTTTTCACATTACAGCCTCGCTATTACAGGGTACAATATCAGCCAAATTGTTTTGGCTGTCACTTAAAACAAATACAACACTCAGCAAAAGAAGTGTAATGTATAAATAGCTTTTCTTTTTTTTTTTTTTTTTTGCCGAAGTGCCAGTAGCAGCTTGCTGTAATAGCATGAAATGGACCGTTATTTAAAAGACCGATTCCCCCCTCTAATCACCCTCTAAAAATCCTGTTACATTATAAATATGCTTCACACCAAAACGGCGAGAAGACTTTTTAGTTTGCAGTCGATCCGTGTTTGTTGCTACTGGGAAATAGCCAATTTGCTCCTGAAGTGCCCTCTTGCAGCCAATTTGGGCTAAACAGAGGTGTAGCGGTGACCAGTCTTAGGCGATTTAATACCAGCAGAACAGTATGGGAGCCACAGTTGGTCTTGACCCCATCAAACACGCGCGGCGGGAAGCATCGCCGGTCAGTGGAGTGGTCAGTGGGACTGCGGCCCTCATTGAAACGCCGCGGTTCATCTTCCGAGGGCCTGACCCGACTCACGCAAGAGCCGCGGGAAGCCTTTTCCTTCCGGAGATCTCGCCGGAGCCTGTTGGCTTTCATCTGTATAGATTTCAATTTATCCATCGCCTTCTTCAAAATCACATCAGTTCCATCACTTCCCACTTATGCATTCTAAATAGAAAACTCGGAGAGTAAGGAAGAAAATTTACTCAACTGTTTCTACGGGAAAAAAAAAAAAGAAAAGAGAAGGAGTCAGCGCTCAATTGAATTGAATCGAATTGAAGTGTAACCAGAGGACTAACACAGTATATCTGATGTTCTCAGATAACAGGTTGATGCCTGAGATTGGAGGGCGTTCTAATACCTGAAAGTGTATGAGGCTCAATTTTTCCCTCAGTCTGAGTCAATATTAATAAGGTTTGATCTTTATCTGATCTCTTCACCCCACCAAGGAGAATATAGATGAGATCAGTGCTCTGTTTGAGCAGCGGTTCGATACATCTCAAGCTCAATAACACACATCAGGCAGCCAGAACAGGATATGGCTCCGTTGAAAATGCTTAAGAAAGATTGTGGGTGGCATTTTGATTGAGATTTCAACTCCAAAAGAAAAGAAAAGAAAAAAAAAAAAACTTTTAATAAATGCCCACTCAAATAGGATCATGTCTCTCCACATGTCTTTGGAGTAACGGACACCTGATCGGCTTACTCTGGCAGCCACGTCAAATAGAAACGCATGCCGTACTAGAGCCAGAGCTTGCGTGTGATCTCAATCTGCATGTCCTCTCTGTCTCTTCTAGATTTAGACTTCTGCAAAGCTGGGCAGATAAGGAGCCCCGACTACCACATCCATCAGCAGCAACCGCAGCAGCAGCCGCGGCAGCATCAGGAAGAGGAGGAGGAAGCACTGTGCACCGGACCGGCGGCTCACGTCCACAGTCGCGGCTACTCGCTCGGCGTAGGGTCCGACGTGGACACGGAGCCGGAGGTGGACCCGTCTCCCGCTCACGGCCTGCAGCACATGTGGATGCGCGGCCTGAAGTCCGAGCAGAGCTCCTGTCTGACAAGCCGCGCCAACTCGGCCCTCTCCCTCACCGACACGGAGCACGACAGGAAGTCTGAGCCCGACAACGGTGAGTGCAGAGCGCATTAGAAACAACGGTGCTGTTCTCTCGTTAATGGGGATTAACAGGATGTGAAGGAATACTGAGGATTTCAGAAGTTTGGGTGCAAAGCTGACGAAAAGTCCAGTTGAGAAACCAAAGGAAAGGCCGATGTGTGCAGCATTGTTGCAGAGCGCTGCCCATTTCCCATCTATACATGTGTGATCCTGGAACGTTAAATCATTTTGTTTGTGGTCATATTTTATTTACTGTTTTTGAAGTTATAACTATGACACAGTTGTAAATTGTTTTCTACCAGTTGTAAGTCGAACCGGTAGAAACCAAGTGTGACAAGACCTCATAACACGAGATATTGCAAAAATTACCTAACACTGCACTTCTCTTCAAAATGAATTTTATCTTTAAAAAATCACTTTCTAATACCTCTCAGCAAATAAATTGCTAAATTAAGTGCAAGATATTATGTTATAGTGAGGAAGGTGAGTGCTTTGTTGCTGTAGACTCACATTTACTTCACAGGAGTTCTTGGCGTATCCTGTTGGGTTGACGAAAGTCTGCTACTAAAGCTCTTTTTAACAAAAGCATGGAGACGAAACCGACACCATTTTGCAGTTCGTCTAAGAGCATGTTGTGATTTCTAATCAGAATGAAAATACCTAGTTTGGCAAACCGCTAGCTACTAAAAACTAGAGAAAAACCCGTTATAATTCAACGTAGACCTCTTTTTTTTTAAAAAATGTTTCAAAACCATACAAATTAAGCATGAAAACATCTCTGCAACTTAAACTCACTACTTCACTTATTCCGGCCTTACTTAAATTAGGCCGAACCGGTATCATCTCCCGGGTTTTGAAACCCGGGAGATGATAAAAAGATCGTAGGTGCGATTGGTTTGGTCGTACAGTGTGGTGTCGAGACACTCGCCAGAATAAAACGCACCACACACGAATCCATTTCACACGCAAACATCCGGATTTCGGGCAGGAGGACGTCTCTCAAAACATCTCGAGATGAAGAGCTGAGAGTAAACAAAACATGGCCGACTGAGAGGAAGCAACGGCGTTAGCTTGTGGATGATATTTAAGAGAAAGAAACAACACAAAAAGACGCTTACAACGTCTGCTATCTACTGCGCCGCTGCTGTTGCTTTGTCTTTCATTTTAGATTCGCTCTGTGTTTCCGTCACCTCGCTTTCTAATTGGCCGGACATCGCATTCGACAGACTGCGGGCTCGGTCGTCCTCATGGGACACCACGCACGCTGCGATGTTGGACCGGGTCAAGCCAACATGCTGAATATCCCGATTTTAGACTGGTTGGGGTCCTGACATCCTTCCGCGCAGACCAGATCACTCTTAACACAAGGCTGGAATATCTCTCGAGTTTATCTTAAAGGCCACCCCAATAATTGAGGCATCCTTAAGATCGTGGGGAAGGTATAGTGGGACAAAAATGGGTCTAAAAATCTTGTTGTGGGAACCAGGCATTAAATTCCAGATGTAATAAGTTGTTTACCGGTTCCGATGTAATGTTCAGTAGCTCTTCCCCTTTGGAGTGTAGCTAAATCGGATGCCACAAGGTCTCTCTACGGTGAAGTGGCACAATATTTCTCATATTTCACAATATGTTGCCTCTATCCATGAGGTGGATGTATTTTTTATGAAGGATGACGTTTGAAGCCTCTAAAAGAGTCAGACCACTTCTGCTGTTCGTATTCCCTGCAGTCCCATTATGATTATATAGAATTTCCTGCAAGGGAAATGAATCAACACAACCACAAAAAAAAAAAAAAAACAACATATGACACTTCACCTTTTTCAAAGGTTTACGTTCCAGCCCTGGGCAATTACATGATTGAAACTCTGGGCTTTTGAACCCATGCTAATGCTCACACTGCACACTCTTTGAAGGCTCTTTGATGTAACTTAATCCAGAAAATGTGCTATAGGTTATTTGGTGAGCTTGCATTGGAGGTGGTCCGCGGAACCGGGGGAAAGTCTAATGGTAGACTTCTACATTATGTAACTCGAGGGGGGGAGAAAAAAGGACCGAATATCCATAGCGAACAGGGGGCAGGGTTTGGTTTTCCGCTTCTGAAGAGGAGAAATTGAAGAGGTCACATGGCTATGATGCTTGACTGGCTGCCTGAGGGCAGTTGACAACAGCCTCTGTGGGAAGACTATCGCCTGGAAGGTGGAGGAGAAGCTGAGAGGCGGGGATGGCGATGCAGGGCCAACTAGAGAAGAGTCTGGGTCGGTGCCAGCTAGCTGTCGTGCGCTGCTGGGTTTGGCTGGGCTCCCTGCAGATGGAGAGTTAGTTAGAGGAGCACACAAACAAAAGCCGAGCTCTCCAACCCATCCCCAAGGGCACTGTCTGTTTATGTGCCGCAAAAAAGGTGGAACAAATTCAGTCGCTGAGAAGAGAAAGGGGTGACACAGGACGAGAGAGAGAGCGAGGCGGAGGGCGGTGGAAAAAAAAGAAGAAGAAGAAGAAGAGAGAATTAGAGATGGAAAGAATAAGAGACAGGCAGAGCAAGAAATGCAAATGAGAGAATAGAAATGGTAATGTAATGGTATAATTAGAATGAGAATAAAGGAAAATGAGCAGCAGAGGTTAAAACAGGTGAAGCAGAAGCTGGCTTCGACTGTAAGACGGAGATTTAGAGCGCTGAGACTGACATCGACACTGGAGAAGGGGTAGAGGTTTTTTTTGTTTTTTTTTAAATGCGCCTGTTTGTGTCGCGCCCCAGTGGGGTGCAGTTTAGTGACCGGCAAGCCGGACAGACAGACGTGCGGTAAGCCTGGAAGAAAAATCCAGCGACGCGAGAGAGGTGAGACTGTGAAGGGAGCTGGGAGTGCCCACAGCATTACGTGCTAATCAATTTGTGACGGATGCAAGCATATGCAGAAGAGCTATTACCGTTTAGCATGAGGAGCTCCAGCCTCATCCGAGGGGGTTCGGAGGGAAAAAGCCCCAAAAATGTCGGCAGCGGCGGCAGAGAAAGAGAGAGAGAGAGAGAGAGAAGGGGGATGTTCGGATGAGAACTGCACTAGGACGGATGAAGTGACTGGAGTGAAAAGGGGGATTTGAATGTTCAAAGCACTTGGCTTTTCTGCAACGGTGCACCAGGAAAGCTGGTTTATGCACGGATTTCATACGTCGCATGACATACGTCCCACCTCTCTCCAAACTTTAATACGTTCTCGCTAGGCTCTCCCCCCTCATGCTTACGGTGCTTTGCAAAAGGATTCATCTCTTATCAACTTTTCACACCGTCTTTCTTTTGCACCAAAATCTTCTACTCGTCTTACTGGAATCTTTTTTTTGTGATTGACTGTCACAAAGATGTACATAATTGCGAAGTGGAAGACAAAGAATGCATGGTATAAAAAAAATCTAAAATATGTTTGCTCTGGAGTGTGGCCTTCGTCTCTCTACTGTAGTTGTTTAGTGAAGGCCTGACAGGATTGTTTGAGATTTTTTATTTATTTTTATCAAACAGCATCAGAAGAACCAATGAACACAGCAGACAGGTCATGGTTAACGCTGTAGAGACATTTAAAGGATTGTTTGGGTATGAGACATAATTTCACACATCAGATCAGGCCTGGGAAACTAACTAACACCAATATTTATGACAATGACCGACATGTCTGTATTTTAGGTGTTTTTTTAAAAGATGAAAAGTTTTTTGTTTTTTTTCTTTTTTGAGTGGGCTATTCTGATGTCCCTCATGTCTTGGAGGCCATTTGTGGCCCTTGGACTGATCTGGTTGTTTTTGTGGCCCCCGACTGCAGTTTAACAATGACATAAAGTTGACCGGTCCAGGGTGGATGTTCGATGCAGGCGATGACCTTTTATTTTTAATTAGGGTAAAATTACAATGGTCAACGTTACGTGTGACAAAAAGTGTTCGTCTTTTTTCTATTCAAGCTTTTGCAGTAAGTAGAACCTCGTCGATGCGGAGACTTTTACTGAAAAGCTGACTTTGCTGCACACAAATCAGCTTTTTATTGAATTCATGAAAGCATTTTGAAAGAGAGCGACCCGAATCCCGTTCGTAAATCTGAGAGTAAAGTTTTCAAAAGAATTTAAAAGCTACAACAAAATCCTTTTTACGTTTTGGATCTACAATGCCCATATTACAAAAAAAGTAAGACAAACTGGTTGATGTAATTTTCTTGATTTTTTTTCTGTTGACCACATCTTGACAATTTTGACCTACCTGACAAAAAGTTTGGACACCCCTGCCCTAGAGAGTCTGGTGTTGCTTTGTTTAGGGGAGAACTAACGCTGCACATCACACATGTCGGCTATAGAGCGTGGTCTTGGCAGAAGCTTGCTGCGGGAAATGCGTTTCTTCTCCCGAAACAGGTAAACTGGTCATAGTTGATTGGAACGTGGATGAAACTAAATACAGGGCAATTCTGGAAAAAACAAAAATCTAATTGAAGATCCGTGGCAGCACTTGAAAACTGCTCCTCGCAGGCGCTCTCCATCCAATCTGCTGTCTTTTGCTGCAGCAAAACCTGGCGACAGACGCGGAAATACATGCTGTCGTAATCCCACCACCATGTACCGATTCGAACGGACACGTTTCAGACTTATTTTGTGAAAACACTTCTCGATTTTTCCTCTACTTCACAATTATCCACTGCCGCTGCCCAGAAACCCAACGAAAAACGCTGCGGTTTGTGATTAGAACAGGACAAAATTTTCATGGGCGCTTGAATACTATGCAAAGCAGCGTACCTCTTCTCATCTGCACTGCCTTTCTGTATTTTCTCTCTCTCTCTCTCTCTCTCCCGCTACCCGAGCCTATTCATTCTCATCCTCATCCTCTTCCTGTCCATCTCGTTGTGACACACGACCAGGTGTGTCCATGCGTGCCGTCCTCTAATGGGAAATGCATTATGGATGTCACATTTCTTTCCATCAGCACAACAAAGTCTCCCACGCCCCCCGCTCCCCGTGTTTCCAGTGATAATGAAAGTTAGAGCCACTCGCGAAAAAAAAAGAAAGAAAAAAAAAAAAGATGCCGGCTGGAATCAAAAAGCCGGCGTCCCTGCCAAAAAATGAAAGTGCATTTTAAGTCGGACCGACCTCGCTCTCCCTTTTGTCTTCAGAGTTTGTCCCCCCCTCCCAAACCCATCAATGATGTCAGCTTCAAATTGTCAGGAATCCTTTTGTTCTCCATCTGATTGAAGCTGACAAGTCAATTTAGTTGCTCCCCGTGTGTGTGTGTGTGTTTGTTTGCAGGTGTGAGGGAAAAAAAAGACAGAGGGCACAATAGATTAAGAAAGAATGAAAGAGGCCTAAAATCTGTTTTCACCACATTTGGACACCTTGTGCGCGCGCGTGTGTGTGCGTGTGCACGTCGGCATGTCCAACTGTGACACCTCCCTCCGGGGAAGCTGCGGGGATCTTCGAGCAGCAGACGCACCTGCTGACAAACCCAGGAAAACATCAACATGCCGAACTGATGACAACGCACAGTAAGAACAGAGCAGAGTGGTAGCAGTAAAAAGATAAAGTGTAGTTCAGCCAGAGTTTACTGCTGACAGCCCTGCATGGTAACAAGTAACGCACGCATGACGGGCGACTGTGCCACATCTGCCATCTGGACCCGCAAAGTTTTTTTTTTTTTTGGCAATTAGTATCATTTTCAGAGCTGAATGTGGCTGAGGATTAAAGCATCCGAGGCACACAAAGACGTGCGGTGGGAGGTATATGTAGTGTGGATTTAATAAAAGCCCAGGTAAGATCTGAATAAAGTGATTCGATTAAAGAGCTGAGCGTTGAGGCAGAAGAAGCCGGCCATGAGCAGCTGGCACTGAAGAGATTCTGAAATCAAATAATTTTTGTAAAGGAAAAATAGGAATTAAATTACATCTACATTCAAGCTAAAGTTAAAAAGGCTGCTGCGACATGAAGATGGGGAAAAAAGTATGAGCTCTACTAAAATTATACGGCAGTAGATATGGGAATCTAGATGTAGGGGGGCACGACCTACGTATGGAGGCCTTAGTCCTTGTGGCGGTGGTCGCAGGTTCGATTCAAGTCTTCCCCCTCTTTCATTAGCCTCTTTCCTGTGATACTACTTTCAAATAAAGGCCACTAGAGCCAACAAAACCTTAAAAAAAAGACATTAAATATTGGCAAAATATCATTTTGATAAAGGGCAATATCTAATCTGGAAGGAAGTACCTGGCGTCTTCGTTTAGCGTGTATTCAGGAGGCTAAAGCTAGCCGCTAGTCTGAAAAGGACCAAAGTGGATTTTAACATTCTTAAGACAACTTCAATGTCAATACAAAATCAGTGTTCGTGCTAACAACATTTAGACCGTTGCTACATCCGCGTCACATGGACTTATAAAAAGAATGCTAAAGATAATTCATGTTGGGGGTGGAGGTGGGAGGCGGAGAACCACGGATGATCTTTCCTCTGTAAAACATGCACCGAGAATCTTCACTCTAAAATTGCTCGCACTGCTAGATGATTTACATTTTTTTTTTCAGCTAACCAAGAAGTATCTCAGGAACAGGAGCACAAACAACAGATTTTGTTGTCTGTTTATTCTTAGTGTTGAGAAAATGTTTGTTTTTTATTTACATTTAGTTGAAATTGACATGTTGAAAATGTGTTATGGCTCTTATTAGTAAGCAGTTGGAACATCTTTATCTGTATTAGAGCGCACGAGCGTCTCTGGTTGACATAGCAGCTAAATGTATGCTAGCATGCATGCTGCAACCTGTCGCCATTTTTCCATCTCTTCCTCCCTTATCTGTGAAAGATGAAACTGTAGCTGCAATCATTGTTTATATCATATCCCCAAACATTTTCCGCATTTTTAACTCAGCAAGAGACCGTTTTATTTGCACACACCACGGATACGGATGTCAGTCGCGTAATTCACTCAAAGCATCATGGGTAATAGGAAAAAGGTGGATAACCTTCTGTCAGAACCTTGACTCATAAATCCCGAACCTTTTAATGCGTGCCTCAGGTTGAGTTCTCTGTTTCACTTTATTTACGGTCCAGGTCAGGGTTCCTGATGACTGCTCAGACTTCTTTAAGAAGACATCGCGCCTGATGGGTCACCAACTCACCTGAAACTGTTAAAAGAACCGTTCGCCAAACCCACGGTGCGCTGAAAGTTCTTTAAGTTGGTGAAATTGCTAATCGTCAAAGTAACGGCAAAATATGAGCTGAGCTAAATAAGAATATCTTTGACGTCTCTCTTTCTTTTCGGATCTATAAGATTTTGTTTTGGTGAGGAAATGAAAAAGGACAAAAAAAAAAAGTCCACACACTTTGATAAATAATTCAGGTTTATACGAACCAGGCCTCAGAAAACCCATGACTATGTAATAATAAAATTGGCAGGTATATGGGAAAAAGGAATTTAGACGTTTCTCCGTAAACAGATTTTTTTTTTTTTTAGAACTTTAAAATAAATTGCGTGACAGCTCTGACAGGGCTCCCGAGAACGGCTGCCAAATAACAAACTGTTTGAGGCGCCGAATCTGCAGCACATTCAACAGTTTACTCGCCTCGAGTGTGGAGGCCGGGCCACGGGAGGCGAAGGGCCATTGAATTGTGACTAATAAGGTATATGAGTGAAGGATTATTAACAGCGGATTTAAATAAGCTGCGTTATGTGCATGAATATGCAACGGCTTATTAGCAACTTTGCTTTAATAAAGCAATACACACTGTTGCTTTTCATATCTGCCATAGTTCCTGACCTTAAACAGCAGAGCAAAGTGGGAAAAATGCAAATGTTTGCCCAGAAGTCCCTCTGCTTCAAAGCCTGAGAAAATAGTTTCTCATGTCTACGTGTGAAGTCGTCTTCAGACGACTGAGCAGTTTTATTTCCACGTTTAAAACGGTTAAAAACAATAACTTAAATGGGTGATCAATAATAGTTGGTTGATTTTGATTGGTTTCTCATAGAATTAGACTGCCGTCCTGGAATACGTTACATTTTTAGGAAATCTTTTTTCACCTAATACTGACTTGTGTTACTTAGGCATTAAGTTATTAGTCAAAGGGGATACATGTGTTTTTGATGTTTAATTTTTCACACAGTACAAATAAGAGATACATGAACTGATCAAGCCAGTCCATCACCAATATCCTGATGATTCCTGTCTTACCTGATTCCATTTTTCCCTCTGAAGAACTAAAATATTGCTGTATTAAAAGATACAGTATATATATATATATATATATAGGAGGCCTATACAGCTCTGGAAAAAATTAAGAAACCACTTTAAATGATCAGTTTCTCAGATTTTACTTTTTATTGGTATATGTTTGAGTAAAATGTTCTTTTATTCTTTGAACTACTGACAATATGTTTGCAAAATTCCAAACAGAAATTGGTAACACTTTATTTTGAGGGTCATAAACATGACATAACACCTGTTATGAACATGAATGACTCCTGTCCTGAAGTGTCATTTGGAAAATAATGACACTTTAATGCAAAGTTGGCACTTTTAAAGCAACTTTGCATAAAAGTGTCATTATTTACCAAATGACCCTTCATGACATCAGTCATAAACATTCATGAAGACTCCTTTATGTTCATAACAGGGGTTATGTCATTCTTTGACAGTGTCATGCTAGTCTTATGTACTCCCCTTCAAATAAAGTGTTACCCAAAAATGTAGTATTTATTTGCAGAAAATGAGAAATGGTCAAAATAACTAAAAAGATGCAGCACTTTCAGACCTCAAATAATGCAAAGAAAACAAGTTCATATTCATTTAGAAACAACAATGCCAACGTTTTAACTCAGAAAGAGTTCAGAAATCGATATTTGGTTGAATAATAATCGTGAGGTTTTCTATGAGGGTCAGTGCAGTGGCCTCTTCACTTTTTCCACAGCTGTATAAAGAAAATTGGAATATAATAGGTCATTTTTGTAAATTGATTTGGATGCATCTATGCAATGTAACAAACAGTAGTCATAATAATATGCAGCTAATGGGACTGTAATTTTATATCCTCCAGTAAACAATATAATCATTGATCTCACAACAAAGTGCATTGGAGAGCATGTTTGTTTGTTGATGCACTGGCAATCTGAGCAAAGAACGGGGTTTTTAATGTGTCACGTTTAATGAACAGGAAGAAAATTGGATTTTTCAGCATCTGACCTGTTGACAACTGGCTGATTTCAATCACTGGCAAAACGTATTGTCACATCACAAAAAGGAAAGAATAGCATGCATAGCCATGTTGTACCCTCCTACTATTTGTTTGCATTAAAGCCATGCTGTGTTTTTTTTTTAAACTATCTATATCCTTTCCCTTTAGCGTACATTACAAAAATAGTTCAAAAAATTCTGTATTTAAGCTACAAGTTCAGATCCTGCGATGGTTTAATGAGGATTTTTCTTTATGACAACGGCCGCCAGAGCAGTCATTGACCAGGCGAATGGAAAGGAGCAGAAACGTCGCAAAAATTCAAAAACACCTGAAGCATAACAAGCGTGTAGAGGATGAAATGAAAGAGAAACCTGGCCCAGGTGACGGTAAAACAGCAGGAAGGAAAGAAAACAAAAACACAGGAAATACCTCGTATGTTTGAAAATGTGAAGTGAAAGATTGGTAATTTGACACAGTGGAGGTGCAAACCTACAGCGGAAAGTAGCCAGGGGTAAACACACACCCACCCAAAGAAATGAAATGACTGAACCCGGCTCAGAATCGTGACAACCCACCAGAGTAATTAAAGGTAGGGGCGTGTAACATAATGTTCCTGCATCCTGGTTTAGAAGAACAGGGTTCCGCCACCACCTCGGAAAAGAGCTGCATTCCAGCAAAGGTACGTCAAATCCTGAGGGGGGAATAAAATTAAAAAAAAATCAGAGTCCGAATAGGTGTGTGTATTTTACCTAAAGAATTGGTTCTTTTATTTCCTGGTGGAACAGAGCGACAGCGGGAGGCAGCGCTCAAGAATGACTGAAACCCGCTGATATCAAAGAGAGGAGGCGACACGGAGGAGAGCCTTACCGGCCAGAGTAGCATGGCTTAGAAATGTTTTACCAAATTACATTTATAACATTACACAGCGCCTTCAATTACCCTTTGATGAACAGCGGGTCGCCTTTTCTCAATTGATTATTGAAAAGGCTTACATATTTTCACGTTAGTTCTGGGGTAACATTTTCCGTAATTAAACCAAAAAAACTGGGCTAATAGAGGTTGGTCGCTGGTGCCCAGACGGAGCGGGAAGTGACATCGGAAATGAGGCGGGATTGTTGGAGAAGGAGAAAAGAGGCGAGGAGGAACCATCGGCAAGTAAAATTTATCACGGTTTTATATGTAACACCGAGGGAAAAGTTATTTAAATGTTCTTAATCTACTTAAATGCAACTTGGGTTACTGCTGCTAAAATAATATTTAATGCAATGATATGATAAGGAAAATAGTTGCATTTTATTTAAAGAAAATGTACGTTGAATGTGCAGACGTGTATTTTAATGCCAAGTTTATCAGCTAGCTCGTCACCTATATTGTGTGTTTCTTTTAAATCAGTATGTGGTACCTGGACAAGTTAGAGACGCGCATTTAAAGTTGGTTCAAAAAATTCTGGTTCCTCTTTACGAGGCTCCTACACAACAACAGTGTTTTCAGTCAGAGAGTTCTTCAGTCGCTGCGATACAGACCTCTACAGGAGAGCCTCTCTGCCCACGGCACCTAGAGCAACTCTCTGAAGAAACTTTGAAATAGTATTTTATTAGAAGGGTTACAAAAACAATTAATATCACATTTTTGAATATTTCTCTTTCATTTAAACAGCTGCATACAGTTTTCAGTATATGAGTATTTGAGAGCCACTCTAAAAACCTTCAGATTTCTGTCTATTTTAATGTAGTTCACACCAAATATACCTTAATATGCCTTGATACGCACAAAGAAACTGTCTTATCACTACGGCATAAGCCCATATCCACAGTCTTCCTCGTCTCTGCTCTTAGGGGAACAGCCAATCAGCAGCATGGAAAATGAAAGGCGCTTATCGATTGGCTGCTTTGCGAATGCCAGTCAGTAGCTTGTCAAGCGGAATTGCACGGAGGTATTTCTGCGTCCCGAGTTGCATTTTCATTAGTTGCATTTAGGCAAATTTTCCACAAACAACTCGAAAGTCAAATAGGTGAATCCGCAAATACTAAAGTGTAAATAAGCAGGGGTGCACTGCATACACATTTATTTCTCCTTGTAAAATAACAATAGACTCTTAACAAGTTCCTACAAATTGTAACTTTGTTGTTTCTTTCTGTGCTGCCATTGATTTGTTTTGGTTCCTTTTCAAATACTGACCGCAAAACTGATGACTGGTGCTCTGAGCTGACTGACGTATCTCAGCAAAGATAAATTCAACTGGTAAGGTGGAAATTAGGAAGATTTATTTTTTAAAGATTTGGCATTCGTGGGAATGACTTGACTGACAAAGTGTAAACCGTCTTTGAGGGTCCTGAAAAATGTCGTACAAGTCATTTGATTTCACAGTAGTAAAAAAGGATTACAAATTCTGCACAAACAGAATGAAATTGTCTTCTCCCTTTTCTTGAAGCAAAGATGAACAAATGCAATAATTCCACATTAGTGAGAAACTCTGAAACAGATGCTAACTTTAGCCTCATTAGCAGCTAGCAGTTTGGAATCTGAAGCTTTCTCAGCTCCTACAAATCGTCCTTAATTACCTTTTCTTATTGTGCTGTTACAATTCATTGTACAACGGATGTGAAATCCTGCCATGCAATACTTCGAAAAAGGAAAAAACAAGGAACGGCGCCTTCTTCCTTGCTAATGTAGCAAAGTTTTATCACCACAACAGGGCGAATCGGGATCTGCTTCCTTTCTTCTTTCAAAGTACGTATCTCAGATGGAGACACAACAGGGTTTCGAACTGAGTGTCACTACGAAACCTCAGAGTTACTTCAGCAGACACAGTCACAAGCCGCCAACAACTGAATGAAGCTTTGCAAGGCAAACCTCAAGAATTATGACGATATTTTACAACTACAAGACATCAGGATTTGTTGGACCCCTAAGGAGAATGTGAACTGAATGTCACATAAACCAGACAAAAATCATCACTGTGGGTCTGGCATTTGAAAGGAGGTTCAACAACAAAATTGCTCAGTGGTTTTAAAACCCAAATGTTGAACATTAAAGAGGTCATATTTTTGTTATTAATCCTAAAATTAAAAATAAAGAAAACCCAGCATCAGCTGCTCTGAGTTATAAAAAGCCTCTGCTGTTTGAGAGGCTAATTACGCTGCCTTTTCATGGGCATGCTCATTTTCACCGTCCTCTTGCTGCTCATCTTTCCTCCTTCACTTCTCGAAATTGACATGTTGGCATCTGTCAGACACCGCTGCACTTCTCAGACTCGTCCTGCGGCAGGAAAGCATCAACAGCCGTCAGTCCAGTCAGCGAAAGGCCCCATTGCTCGTTAGGCTACATACGGTTTCTTGAACTGAAATGCAAATATCTGTGTAATTACCGAGGCCTGAGTGAGCACTTGTTACCGATTGGCTGGAGGACATCGTCTTTTTTCTTCTTTTTTTTTTTTCTTCAAAACTTGACATCTCTCTTCTAAATGCCTGATCACAGTGCTGAATTAGAAAGGTTTGAGTGTGCCATTTATGGCAAGCGCAGCAGATAATGGTTTGGAGAAAATGGGTTTTCAAATTGCCTCCAACATTTACAGTCTCCTAGTTAGCATTCGGTCTTTATGAGAGTAACGACGATGGAAAATATCGCTTAGTTGGGATTTAATTCGAGTGAATTAAGATAGGTTAACCCGCATCTGTTGACATTACAGGATAATGTCTCTGGGGGCAAAAACCCCGAAAAACAAACATCTTGTGACAGAGTAGTTTGAAGAAACTTGCACATTAAAGTAAAATTAAAAGGATTTTGGAGGCTTAATTTTAATTTTTATTTTTTGGGTACATTAAATAGAACAAAGCTTCACTAAACTGGTATTAAAACTACAATTTAATCAAACACCAGAACGAAGACCCACTCAAACAGAAACGCGTGCCTTTTCCTTGTTCATTTTAATCGAGCGCTGAGTTATTTACACTCGACAGCTTGTGGATCTTGAATTCAATTTGAGTGCCCTCATTTCTCTGATAAATATTCATCCAAGTATTGTTCTTGTGGATAACATGCATTTGTCAGCGGTGGAGGTGGCCAAGACGGGATGGCAGACCTGCCAAATGCGTACAAGTTTTCTGTGCTGAGGATATTGGATTTCAGAGATTTGTAAATTATAAATTGAAATCTTCTGGAACTCGTCACGCGACAAGTGATCTGTTGTCCAAGAACTCTCTTGTGAGTTCTGAAATAATTCCTAATTTTCTTCATGCCTTCTTTCGGGGCAGCGTCCAACCGCAGCGGACATGTTGTTTCTTAATTATGTTTTTCAAAACTTGCCATAATTGTTGTTTTTTTTCCCTTTTTCTTCCTGTACCCGCCCTCAATATTTTCCATTTTTCTTGATGTGTTTATCGAGTGAATGACGCAGTGCCTTGCAAAAATATTTGTACTTCTTGGTCTTTTATTGGATTTTGTGATGGGACATCCTCCATTTTTTGTATTTTACTATAATATAATGTGATTGATGAAGTCAAAGCAGCTTGTACATGTTTGATTGTGTTTCCTACATGGCTTTACTTTAACCCTATAAGACCCAATTTTCAAATCTCCGCCTGGCTATTTTTGCTTATTTCAATCGTACATAGTTCTTTAAATGTCCTGTGAGTAGATATTTTTGCCCATTTATCCATAACAACTGGAACTTTCAATATGTAGGAAGTTATTTTTGCAATTTACCGTCTATTAGAAGAGTGTCTCATCAGAGTAAACTGAAGAAAAACATGCTCTCTGCAAGGCAGGAGTGAAACTACCATAATAATCCAATACGGACAGGAAAGTGCGACGTCTCCCCTTTCAGAAACCGTTGGAATTTTTCAGATAGCGCAGAGTTACGGAAACGCAAAGTTGTCTTGTAAAGAATGTGTCGACGGCGACACCTTTCAGCCGATGAGGGTTAAAGTGGTTTCTTATGGTTTCAACAAAAGCTTTCTTCTTACCGCTTGCATCTCTGCAGCTCCTTCAGAGTCCACATCTTGATTGACTTGTAGTTGTGCAAAAAAAAGACATTAGACTCTGTTTAACCATTTCCGCTTACCATTTACGTTTATTTAGGGGCGTCAGAGTAAAGAAGCCTGAATAGATATTTTTATTTGTAAAAATGTGGCGTTAGACCGTCAAGCCACCAAACAATTTGTCCTCGTCTGTCGCGTAAAATCTCAATAATTCACACTAACGTGTGGTTGTGAGGTGAGAAAATGGCGAGAGCATTATAATATCTTACCTTGAATCAGCGAGAGAGAGCTTCTTCAACAAAGCTGCAGCTGCCGGGTCCATACTCACCAGCTGTAAAAGAGTTATACTGCCTCAAAATAGATTGCTGCCATTAGACCTTCAAATAAAGTCATTGATGGTATTTTCTTTCACAGTCTAGCTGTTGCCCTTGCCTTGAAATAAGACAAGCATGAATGTTACCTTAAACATAAATGTTACATGGTGGCTATAAACGACGTTGTTCCAGGGCTTGGGGGACCGCGCAATGTCAAAGCGGACCCTCGTTTCCTTTGTAAACAGGCTCCATTATTCTTAGAATCGTGGCGGAAAGTTTTCCAGTGAAGTTCGACTGGGCTGCGTTAAAGTAAGAATCGCAGCAGTTTCACAAGGTTAGCGCGGAGACAAAGGCTAAAGGAGTTGAAACCGGCCATACGGTTTAATGAGCCGGCATGCGGCTCGGAGGAAGACAGAGCGGGGGCAAAGAAGAGAGAGGAGGAAGACGGAAGGGGTTTTCGGCAAGTCAAGCCATCGAGCGGCGTAACCGCGAGACCCTCATTAGGTGGAGAAGATAAACATATTTGGCTCGTCGTTTTCGGCCTTTTTAGCAATCGGCGGCGCGATCCGTTTCAAACCGAGGCAGGAAACGGAATGAAACATGAACAGGTGTTTCAAAGCACCGGACGGGGCTTGAGGATTTTTCAACTTTCTGACGCAACGCTGACATTTATTTGGCAATCTCAAGTTCTAATTAGGCAGTGAGGGGATTACAGTTGTTTCACCTAAGCTCTCTTATCCAGGAGGCTCGGAGAAAGAGCGTTTAAACAATGTGAGTGAAATGGATTTTAGGTGTTTTTCCTCCCTAAGATGTTGCGAGACACAAATCTCCTTTTGGCAGCTCTGCAGCCGTGATAACCTCTGTGGATTTGGAGGGAGGAGGATGGGGAGGGCTACAATAGCATCAGATACAGAGACATCTGCAAATGTGCCAATGCAGCAACACATATGGACATGCGTAGAAACACGCACACACACACCCCCACACGCACACACCCACGCACACACAGTACTCCAGCTCCTCTAACCTCCCCGGTGTGTTTGTCTTTTCATGCAAACACGGGTCTAAGTGGCCACATCAGGCACACAGCCACGCACTCAAACTCCCTCCTCGCCTTTTCGAGGCCCAAGGGGTTTTGCAAGAATGGATTTGTCTATTAGCTCGTAAAGAACATTGCTCAGTGCCATATCGATCATCTGAGCTGTAACGTTTAGGGTCTTTAAGTTGTAGAGTTGATCTAGTGGTACACGGACTCCCCTGGCTATTTTACCAGAGTGAGAGATGATCAACTTAACCCCGCCGCAGCGCCCGGCCAGAGGAAACGCTATAAACACGTCCGCCGGAGCCAGATACTGTTTTTATTGAACCGCCCGCTCAGGCGTCCAGGAGAAGCCGGAGAGGCGCGGTGGATCCGCCAGGCCGCTCTGCAGCTGTGCTGCTTTAACGGCGGCCTCATCACACAGTTAGCCATGCAAGCCTCGGTTCCTGACAAGCCGTCAGGATGTTGGACCCCACCTTGTTGTCCTAATGATGGACCTTTACAGCTCACTGATCCAAACGAGGGGCCTGCTGGACTGCACGAGTGGGCTGATGTGTGTGAGGGTGTGAGGGTGGGGGGAGGAGGGGGAGGAATTTATACGAGTGATGGCGTTTGCTCTAAGTGAGAGAAACTGTTGGGACAGAGTTGGACATATTAAAGAAAAAGAAGATAATTTTCTGTTCCATCTGCCAGTAAATGCTTTTGCCACTTCTCCATTCTCATTTCGCTGCCATGGCAACAGTCATCAAATCGGAACATCAGCCGTGGCTTTCATGTCGTCGCCGTCCGCCGGCTGCCTACAGGCTGCCTGTATACATAAACGGCACGATGGAAACATCACACGCTCCAGCCACCGCTTGCCATTTTAATAAGCAGCCACATCATCCTGCACAATCCCGCCATCACCTACACAGCAAAGGAGATGAGAGGAGTGCTGCCTTTTTTTTTATTTTTTTTTATTTTTATAAAACAGGCTTAAAACTGCTTTTAGCTTCCAGCGCTGTTGGAGTATTAAAATGAGAGGAGAGCACTGAGAGTGGCACATGAATAAACTCACGGTGGAAAGGAACAATGGCCCCCGAGAGTGTACAGAGAGATTAGTGCAAATCAGAGCGTTCTGCACCGGGCGGGAGTGGGGCGGAGGACACAAAGGTACCTGTGTGGACACACACACACACACACACACACACACAAGCACACACACTGTGATGCCCACATGTGCTCCTGCTGCTTTGTGTTTTTATGTTTTGGTTCTGTTCAGTTTGCATGAAGGTCTTTTTTTTTAAGGGTGGTTGAAGGTTTGCCTGCAGTTCAGTTTGACTGGCATGCAGGAGGAAAGCAACACTTTTCTTTTCTTTTTTTAAAAAACAAGAGAGGAAAAATATCTGATATGTTTCCTTTCAGGTTGTGAGAAAAAGCTGTGCCTTTTTTTTTGTCAGTGGGCAGCCACAAACTCCTAATGAACAGTTATAGGGGCCGATAAAGAAAAGTAAGCAAATTCTGGAGGTTTTATTTTCTGAATCTGTCACCCAGCAGCACCTTTGTTAAAAAAAAAAAAGGCAGAATATTAAAGGAAGAGCCTCATTGCTACTGTGACACCCGGAATCATCATCTGAGCCTGCACTGGAGGTTCGAATGCGTTGGCCGAGAGGACGACAGCGATCGCCTTCCCTGCTCTTAAGAGCCGCGACCGTTTTGGTTTCAGTGCTCCTGGTAATGGCCGCTCCTCGGCCTGTTCCCCACAAAGCTGCGAGGGAGCGGCCTTGGCTACAGCCGCATCAGTGGATGTTGTTAAAGGCTTGTCATCGCGAGCCGTGGTGCCAGCAGTAAACGCTGTCGTTAAGTGGCACGGTGCCCGAGCCTGTCAGACCTCCAGGGCGCGTGCACCACCTGTCATTATCCATGCTCAGCTCTGGCAGCTTCGGACAGCTAATGGTCCACTGGGTCTCGCCCAACAATCTGCTGACCAGTATGAGTTCTGCTGGTGGATTCGCTGGACACCTACGCACAGATAGCCACCGCAAACGTGGAAACCAGAAAACTTTTAGGCACGAGAAGAGCTGAAGAAAAAGTAAAGAGGGAGTGACGGACTAAATATTGCATAAATACAATTAGTTTATTTTGTTTTGATTTCATGTCATAGCAGCAAACCCTGTTACCATGTCTTACCCTCCCAAGGGTAAGACATGGTGGTGGCAGCGTTATGATAAGGGATGATTCCCTTCAATTAGTAGCAATCAGGACAAATAACCTAAACAGAAAGCCAGAACTTCAGATTGGATTCAAAGCATCTGTAAACTACTCTCACTTCTTGACAATTAGATTTAGGTTTGGACTTTGGACTTTGACTTGGCCATCCTAAAACATATAGTCTAAACCATTTTCTAAACCGTATATAATCTGAAATCTAAGCCATTTTAGATTATATGTTCTAGGATGGCCCAGTCAAAGTCTAAACCTACATGTAATTGTCAATTTAGACCAAGCTTTGAGAGATGCTTTGAATCCAATCTTACTGAGCTTTAGTTGTTTTGCATGGAAGAACTGGTCAAAGGTTGTGGTCTCTAGTAGCTGAGAAACGTATCACGATGTATTGGTTCCTTATCAGTCGATGTTGATTATTATTGATTCGTTTTTCTTGTTATAAATATGTGAAATACTGCTAAACTGGTGACTTAACCTTTTCTGTTTCATCGGCGATTTCCTCTGGAGCTGTTGTGCTCATTTTCTCCTTGCACTCCACCCCGTTGTCTTTTCATTTTTAAGCAATTACGACGGCGAAACCTGAAAAAAGTTACTCAACGGGTTGTTGCTAGGTAACCAAAGTGTGTGAGTGAGTGAGTTAGTCGATTCCACCATCTTTGCCTAGCTGGCTGGGAGAAGTTGAACAACTAAAGCCTTTCCTCTGCCTACCACATCCCCCACAATGCCGTGCGGTTTTGGATCAGAATTCAGTGCAATTGTTGAATATTCTACCGAACATATTATCCATTGATACTGATCAATAGACAACATATTTCTATAGCGAGATACTGTATATTGTTATTGATTAATTGTCTGGCTCCAATTTCTAGATATGTTGAGATCGAGCCCAAACGGTTTACATCTACAATTGCAGCAATAACTTATGCTACAAAGTATTACTCTTAGAGAGGCTGATCACCAATGCATGGGCACTGCTTACTTTATGTTTTGAAAATGTTACATCCTTTCTTTTTACTTTCATGCTCTAATTTCTATTTGCACATCTAATTTAAGTCCAATAAAACCCATAAACGTTTATGGTTGTGATGCCACACAATTTCTACCATGTCTCGGGGTGTGAAGACTTTTGCGCGGCGCTGTAAGCAAATAGTCGCTGTTCCTCTTATTCCTCCCCGGAGAATAGTCTGCATAAATTATGGCGCTGCGCTGAAACCTTTCGTCACATGCATCTTTTAATTGAACGAAGACACAACAGCACAAAGCCGTTAATTGTTAGCGTTAATTAAGGTAAACATTAAATGAAGAGACTTTTAATTGCTTTCTCGTGATGAGGGTGGGGATCTGGGGGTGACCAGAATCGGTAAGAGTAAATAACTGGAAGCTCCTCCAGGCCTTGGCCTGTAACTCCTCCGCGTCTGACGGCGCTGCCTCCGTTTTGCGCACGCCGCCGCGTCGCACACCTCCAGGCCCGACCGAGCTGTCGGCGTCGCGGTTGGGCCTCTTTTGTCAAGTGGCATTGATTTGATGTATGTATGTGCTTAATGCTAAACCGGCAGTCCCCGAAGAGACGCATTTGTTACGATGAGACATGACAGACTGGCAGAAGATGTCACCTTCATAAAGAGAAGCCATAGAATCCTCCGATAGGTGACATCAAGCAAACAAGCCCAGGCTATTTTTAGCCCTTTGTTTTGTTTTTTTTAAACGGGGGCTTTTGTTGATCAGAGCGAACTCGTTGTGCTCAAAATGTTAAGTATTAACTTTAGCCTCTTCTTTTGCTCTTAATCTCTGTCCAATATTGCATTGTGAATATAATGATATTACTGGGGATTGTGTTGATTTTTCTAAATTTTATTTTGAATCTATTTTTGAATAAGAAGCACCTACAAAAGATTCTTGTTTTTCATGTTTTTAATTCTAATTTCAGACCAAAAATTAAAAAAAACAAACATTTTTTTAAATGAGCACGAGGGCCAAACTTGATTTTAATGTTTCATCGTTTTGATTTTTGTTGCCCGGTAATTGTGGGCAACCTCTACTTCAGTCTTCAGTGTTTTGCAGATTTTGGTGCATTGGTTCCTCTGTGCTATGCTCCATCCATCATCCCATCAATCCTGATTAGTGTTGTTTTTTTTTTTTTCTCAGCTCAATAACACACTGATCAGTGCTTTGATGATGTTTTCAGTGTGATGTTGTGTTTTACTTTATTTATTCTTGAAAATGCTGGGACCTTCCCTGTACAGATGAATTTATGTTAAGATGAAATGAAACGTAAACTCTTACTGACCCCTGAAGCCAATCGGTCGGACTTGGTGTTATTTAGAGTTGGCAGTAGAGTTCAAGCATTATTTTTTCTTTTTAGCTGTGCAAGTGTTTTGAAACTGCTACCTTTTGTTTTATCTATTACTTTTGTTATAAAAAGTTCTTAACTGTGCGATTGCAAAGTGATAAATGGTGGAAAAGTTCACTGGGTGTGAAAACCTTATCAAGGAAATGTTTCTTTTTTTTATCCCGTGTTTTTCTGTTGTACTTGTCCGCTGAACAGCTGCCACCTGTTCGAGCTAACCCTAACGCCACACAGATAATTATGCTGTTAAATAAATGGCTTCCTAAAATGCTTCAGAATGCTACTAAAAGCTTGAGGGTTTTATGGGTGGCTTGAGAGAAAAGGAAGGGAGTGTCGGTCAGAGGAGGGATGGAAGCAGAATTTGCATAGCCGGTTGGGTCCGCAGCTGAACGCGCATGCCCCTGCTTGCGGATGAGGCGAGCGGACAATTGGACGTCTGCTCGCTCACCCAGTCACCCTGCAGCAGGAGAAAAGCTACTCCTGGCCAATGGCGGGGTGTTGCCAGTGTTTCACCAAATGTGCTACCACTGTCCAAACAGATGCTCGGTGCCATTTCCAGATACCGTTTATGCTGCGTGCGTGTGGGCGGGTGTATATGTTTGTGGAGGCGCACGCCTCGCTTGTCCATGTCCATGTGCTTCCACGTAATTGTGCACTTTGGGTTAATGTCTGTGTGTGACTGTGTTTTGCTCCAAACAGATGTTTTTTAGGGGTTTTTTTTTGTTTTTTTTCCCCCCACCGTGTGTGTTTGTACTCACAAAATCAGATCAACACCAGCCGGTGCAGCGAGCCTGGCCAAGGTGGATGATATTCAGTCAGAGCTTCGGATAATGGTGCATCTCATTCTGAAGAGACTTTTAGGGAGGTAAGAAGCAGAATCGAAAAAAGATAAGACATTTCCACAAACCTAAGAAATCAAAAAAAAATATTACTTAACCTCAAACCACAGCTGTAATTCAATATTACACACAAAGACCTCCTAGCTTAACCCTTCCATGGTCTTAAGAGACACGGGATTTTTAGCCTGTGCGAGTTTGCACTGACCCTGCATGTACTGTTGCTACTTTTTTTTGTTTGTTTGTGTCGTTTCGGGAACTGACGGTCTGACGGGATTCCTCCGTCCGGTTCCCCAGGACATTTGCAGCTCTTCTCCTGAGTATTGCACTAAGATTCTCAGGATAAATATCTTAGTGCTGTACTCAGGAGCACTGAGGGTTAAAAACAAACCAGTTTGGGTCATTTTGATAGCCCCGCCCTGACCTAACTGGTCCGTACCTGAGCCAGGTACGGACCAGTTCAGGCTGGTGCTACACAAGCCTGGTTATTGGATTTAATAGATATGTTATTGGATTGACTCAGCATTGTGTGTTAGGCGTTTCAGTGACTAACGATTGTCTTTGAAATAATGATTTTTTTTTTTTGCCTTATTTTTACTTAAAATGATACATTAAAAATAAGGACCACAATCTCATGACACCTAAAATATTTTAAGTGGCAAACATTTTCAAGTTGAAAACAAAATTCACAATCAAATAATCAGACGACCTCATGACCTCCTATGCATGCTATCAAGAAGAAGAAGATGATCTGCTCTAACACAAGAAATCAGGTTCCCATCTTTCAACTCAATATTTGCTTTAAGCTAGCCCAATAAATATTTTTGTCAGAAAATCTGCATGAACCACCGGTTTGTAAATTTCTAAAACTATATTTTATAAATTAGATGAAATGTGTGGTCAAATTAAAAAAATAATTCAAAGTCATATGTCAAATGAAGCTACACTTTTCCACCAAGAAACCCTTCTATTAGAGATTTACCCTCAAATTTTTACTATCAGTGATGAACTGAATCGATTGCATCATAATTGGAAACTATTTCTCATTCTTTTTCTGTCACTCTACCGTCAAACCAGTTGTCACAAGTCTGGTTAAGGTATGGATTTTCTCATAATTGAGATCTTGTATATCATGCAAGACTCCAGCTGGCTTGCAAAATATAAGACAACTTGATAAATCTGGAGAGTGGCATTACGGGAGACTACCGTTTCAAGCCGTATAAACTCTTACATCACTCTGCATCTCATTTTGCGAGCCAGAGTGCCTTGGTGCCAACGCGTACAAGGCAGTTTTTGGAAGCAAAGCAGCTTTTCCTCTAGGGTGGTGCATGTTGCCAGTAGTTAGCTCCTAAGACAGGTGTGTTGAAAGCAATTCTGTTTCGTGTTGTTTTCTTTAGGTACCCCGCTTTTTTTTTTTTTTCCAGTCAAACAAAATTGTCTCTCTTTACGAGACATCTGGTCTGAGTGTGGACACTACAAAGGCACTGCGTGATCGCCTCACAACACTTCCTGGGATATCGTGAAGTAACACTTCTTGATTGTGACTCATCCGAGATCTCTTCTGAGAGGCATTGTGCTCTTCCGTTTCAGGCAAGACAAAAAAAAGAGGATTCAATACAAAATCGCCCGCTTTAGGTTTGAATGCTTACCGTCCGTCATACCAGAACGCGGTCGTTTTCTGCCATAGAAAGTGGAGGGGAAAAATAAAAAAGTCTGGGCTTTTAAATCACTGGGCTTTTAAATCATGCTGCGTCTCCTTATGGTTCCCAAAATATGATTGGACAGTTGCGGTTTGAGAGTGGTGGGAGGGGGGCGGGTCTGAATTAATTCATTAACTTTGGAGAAAAATAATAGGCAGGATGCATGATGAAGCATGAAGGTGAGCAAGAGCAGCTGACACGATAAGCCAATTCCCTTCTGTCCATCCGTCACCTTAGGGTGAATTTTAATGTAGATATGTGGTTTTCGGGAGCTTCTGCTCCTCTTAGTGACAGTTCTCCCCTCCCTGGTGGGCTCGACGTTACATTCGAGGTACATTCGTCTGTTGTCTTTTCCCATCTGCTGTGGATTAGGGGAGCCACTCGCGGGGCGAGAGCGGAAGATCTCTTGACGATTTGGAAAAGAGAAGGAATAACTCTACTCCGTAAGATATTTGATGAGGGATGATGAGCTGGGGGGGAGGCATAAGTCAACCCCCTCAGGTAGCTGAAAAACGAGAAAAGTGATGCTGGAGTCTGTCGATGACAATATGTGGATCCGACTCCTCTCTGTAATCTTTTCTGGGTCACCGGGCTGACTGAGACAGAAGGGTAGGAGCATAAATAAGAGTAATATCTCACATGCCTGTTTGTAGTTTCAGTTGCCCTCAGTCAAATCCTCCCCATAATGCTTTGTGATTTATGTGATGTAGCAGTATATTTTCCTGCTGCCTCACAGAGTCAGGAAAACAGCGAGGTGACATCCCCGCTAAACCGGTCTGAAAATGTTTTTTTTTGTCTACCCCCCCACTCTTTTGCTCAACTCAAAGAGCTCCAAACTAGCTGCTAAATATAAATCTAACTCTGGATGAATTACATCTTCTCGGGCAGTGATACTTCTTTTCTCTGCACGCTCTTGAGTGGCCAGGGCTTATGGAGGAGCTATTTACATCTGGGCCGTCTCAGCTGAATGGATTTCCCCCCTGATATATCAGGGGAAAAAAAGAAAAGAGAAGCACTACAGCTACAAACCGGCAAATGGGCGAGATGTGCAATGTATCAAATGCAGCGGCGGTTGTATCCTGCATTGGAGTAATGAATGTCTGGTGATGCAAGATCATTACTAATGGCTGGCCAGAGGCAGATGGGGGCGGGGGGAGATGTGTAGATTAATGTTCTCATGACCCGTTCGTGTCCGTATGAGCCGACTCTGAGAATCGGGATCGAGTTTTGTCAAAGGCGGAAGACGGGATTCCACGAATGCAACGCTGAGGCTGTAAATGGCAGCTGATATAAACACATCGGCTCGGGGGTGCTGCAATCATCAGCTAATGCTTTAATGAAGACGTGATGGCTCGGAGATCAAAAGCCTCTCCAGCTGAGATTACCGCTCCTGCTAATTTTTACTTATGCAAGCACGGTTTCTTTACACTCCACCACTTTGGAGGAGAGACGTGAAGCAGAGTCTTTCACAGTGGAGTGCGCTTTTGCCGTTTTTAAAGATATTCTTACTTTTTTTTAATAAATTTTTCTTTTTTATTTCTACCACAGTGAATCAAGCCTTTAAAAACAATGTACTTGTTCTCTGCAAAGGAGCAGCTTTGGCTGCTTAAGATGCAAAAGTCGTGACGTCACACGAGCGGAGGGGAGGAGGGGATGCAAGCAACATCCAAAATGGTGTGTGAGAACTCCCTGGGTATGTATAATGGATGTGGCCTCGTGGCTGTATGTGGGCTGCGGATGCGTTCCTCCATGGTAATGTAACCTGGGTGGGCACACAGTTTGTTGTTCGCACAAGGAGCAACCCCTCCTGCTTCTCGTTTTATCCCTGCTCACCTTAAACGTTTAAAAACCGACAGCGGCGGCAGCAGCAGCCCCGTTAAACCTCTTCACATTTTATTGCATTGCGGCCGTAAACTTCACTTCGTTTTATAGGGATTTTAGGTGATGGAGCAACACAAAGTAGCCCATGATTGGGAACGGTGTCCAAAATCCTCATACAAAGAGAAAAAGTCTGAAAAGTGTAAAGTGCAGTTGTATGCACTCCCTCTTTACTCTAATGCCCCTTGAATAAAATTAATTTGTTTTGGTCAGTGGACTCCCACACTGTGTACGTGATGCTGAAGTGTCAGAAAAAGAAGACATTGTTGAAAGGAGACCATTGCGCTTGTCAAGCTCCAAAATCAAAATTATTCCAAGTTGTTGGTTTGCAACAGGTGATTTGTTTCTTGAACGCACTTCCGACTTCATTGAACAATGCATGTAGATTATGTTTAGCAATGATATAATAAAAATATATTATTTCTTACCGCTTAGGTGTAAATCAAAGTTAACTTGGTCTGATCTTGCAGATGGAAATTAGCATTTCTTTTGCTATAACTTGGTACCATGCATCTCTCCGTTTAAAGGGATAACGAAATGTACGTTTTCTCTGTCTAAATACATAAACTGTAGACAATTTAAACAGAAGAAGTTCACAAAGTGATCACAAAATAATTTCAGAAAGTCTCCAGCCATTACACCGGATATTTGTCAAATGAAAGACTTCTCCACCCCTGGGTTCGTCCTTAATCTTTGAAATGACCTGGAGGGTCTAAAGGTTACTAAAGTAATCATAATAACTCCAAAAAGAAAAGTAGAGATTTTGGTTCCAAACTAACTTGAGTATATTCTAGCTGCCTAAAGAAAGCAAATAAAGTGATAGAGCTGATGATTTACAAAAATTCAACATAAATGGCCACAACAACGCCATTCAGTCCTGTCTAGGTTTGCTATGAAGCTTGTAGTAAACATGTGAAAGGAGGTGCTTTGAACGCACCATCACCATAAAAAAATTATTAAAAATCGTGGATGTTTTTTTATATATATTCTAGCAGAGAGATCACAGCAGAAAAAACCTAGTTCGAGATAATAAAAGAAAACGCAGCAACCCGAGTTATCTGGAAAGATCAGATAAATCTGATCTCTAAAATCCGTGTTTGTTTAGGGCTGCACAATAGTGGGGAAATATTACATTGGTGTAATATTAAGCCAATATCATACATTACTAAGGTATAGTTCCTTGATATCTTTTGCAATTAAGCCTAATTTTCTTCATCAGTTTCCTTCTTTTCTAACAACAAAGTGTAATCCCTAAGTTTCACATCAGATCTGGCCATAAAAAACCTACCAAGTACATCAGCTACCAAGTGTGGCATTCAAGCCGTTTGTGGTTGCAAAATTGCACACATTTGACATGGTCATGACGGTTGCACTTTTGATATATTGTGTTGTGCTATGCTAAAGGATCCAGTCCTCACTTTAATGGCCGGCGTTCCCAGACTCGACCCATTGCATCAAATGACTCTTGAGTTGCTTTGCGAAGAATAACCGGTGAAAACTTGAGTCTCGGGAAGTTCAGAGCCGCTTGATAGGCCGTAATTGTATCGAAAGCAATATACATTGCAGGGCACTGGAATTTTCTTTAATTTGTCAAGCTTGTCTATCTCCTAGCGCTCTTATTTTGCCAGTGATGGTAAAGGGGAGATAAGGCTCGAATCTAATCTCTTTTTCTCATCCGTTTGTGTTGTCTGGAGACAACTCAGTCCTCTCCTGTCCTTATCACTTCATTTATCCACTGCATCTCTTCCATGACCTCCTACGATTTCCCCATAGGGGGACGCCCGTTGTTATTGTGGCTGCCTCGCTAGTTGACTTTAGCGCGACCTGCCGGCTCCTGCTGCAGACGTTGCAATCAGGGAGGAGGGGTCACCGGGCGGCACTCGCGCCAGTAAATGAAAGCTGTGATCCAGTCGGATCCGTTCCCCCCTGAAGACGCGCACCTGGCACGTGCAAAGAAGGACTGTTAAGTAAACGCCACCCTACAGAGGATATCTACCCTGTCTATTATTTTGCCAGCAGTTGACATCCGAGATCATCCCGGCACAAAGCTCTCGCTCATTTGTCACATCTCCGTCTCCTCTCTCTTCCTCAATTTCTCAACACCTCGCGGTATCGTCAGCCGCAGACTGTAACCACCCGCGGTGAATGTGAATTAACAGACGGCACGCTGCTTGCAGCACCTTGCCTGCCACAGAAACAGATTCATCACACAGACCTAGATACCGCCTTCCCTCCCTCGGCACACACACGCATTTTCTCTGGAATAGCACGTCATATCGTGCATCCATGGTGTAAACACCACTTGCTAACACAGTGTACTTTGTGATCGAGAAAACAAAACCCAGTTGTTGTTTTTTTCTCATTGTTGCCTTCTTTGAGGCGTCACAGTGCCACCTGGCTTGCCGCAGCTGCAAATGCAAGAAAACGTTTTCCCAGAGCTGCTCTTGACTTAAAAAACAACAACAAAAAGAAAAGCGTCCCCAACTCACTACTCCTGCAACTGCCACATTAATATACGACTGGGAGTTGCGTGAAAATCAATGTCAATCGGAAGTTGAAAGGAAGAGCGAGGCTGGTTTGCCCACAGGTCAGAGGTATATTGCTGGATATTGACGGGTCCCCTCTGTGCTGCATAGGCGTGTTGAGAAAACACATCTACAGCAATATTATTGACAAAGTCAGTACAACCCCGCACCTCAGTAAAGTGGACAGATACTTTATTATCCTCTGAAAGGAAATTTGTTTTCACAGTCGATAGCTGGAGAACTGCTAGCGAGCCTGGCCTGAAAGCGGGCGCAGGTTCATCCTTGCGCAGTCGAGCTCGATTTTTACAAGTGCACCGCAGAAAAAGTCTACATTAAACTCGACAGCTTAGGGACTCTTTGATTGCCTGTAAATCTTTTTTTTTCTTTAGAGTTAAAGGTAAGAATCTGATGCAGACTCAGTTAAAGCTTGAAAAGAAATAAAAAGACTGTCATAGTTCGGTCCCTCAGATACGGAATTTGTAACAGTTTCTTCCAAGAATGATCAGAGAGTTGAAACCGGGATAAGAGGCTGACTGTGTATCAACCTTTCAAACCACACCAGGGTTTCCCCCAGAAAACTAGCTAAGCCTGGTGGTAGCAGTGCTAGTGAAGTCCACCAGTTTCCCCACTGTGTTCTTGTGTTAAAAATGTAAATAGCTAACAGGAAATACTGAAAATAAAACATTAACAACAAAGGAAATATAGCAATGCACTAAATAAAACTAGTATTTCTGTAGGTTTTGTATGAAATGTTATCTTTTTAAATTGTCTGCTAATGATACTGATGTTTTGTTATATATAAACCTAACTTAACCCTTTCTTACTGTCATTGTTACTGCTGGATTTAAACAAATAAATAAACAACGCTTATTCCGGGGGGGGGGGGGGGGGGGGGGGGGCGTCACGTAAAGCCTGGTGGCCCGCCAGGCTTATAATATACTGGGGGAACCCCTCCACACAGCTTGTTAAATTTAAATATGACCCTTGCTTTATGTCCAAAACTGACCAAATAGCTGCCAGGTTGGAATGCTGAACAGAAAACACAGGTAAACTGTAGTTGTTTCATTACAAATGCATATATTTAAAACATTTCTTTTAGTTGGTTATGGTGATAATGGTTTGCAGCTAATGAAAAGCACAAATTATTTTTCATTCATTCATTCAAATTCAATTGTATAAAGGAAAAATGTTCTTATTTTCATCGTAATAAACAACTAATACATGTACTTCCTGTACATTATATGAAGAATGTACTCAGTACCCAGTTAAGGCTAGTTGAATGAAATACTCATTTGCATTGTTGGCTCTGCTATCTGTCATCTTTCACTTGACAAAACTGAACAGATTCTAGATGGTTTAGATCAGGGTAGATTACTGGCTGATCATTCTTGGTGATACTGGGGTCTTTAACGCAGGTATTGGTGATATTGGTGCCAAATCCTGCTGACAAAATGAACTCCACATGACTTATAAGCAGAATTTAGACATGAAGCACTCCAAGAGTTTCCTGGTAGATGGCTGTAAAGGTCTAGATGTGATTATATACATTCAACCCACAACAGCAGATGGTATGACTCTACCGACCTTCACTGAATATGAAAACATCACAATGGACGTCCGTCAGCAAATGGAACAGAACGTTTATTTTAATCTGAAAAGACAAATTTGGAGTCCAGTCTCTTTTTTTTTTGTTTCTCAGTCAAAGTCCAGTTGTTTCAACGTTCAGAAGTGACTTAACATGAGTGAAGCGTTGAGGTTTTTCCATAAAGGCGTGTAATGCACCAACACCGTGGATGTTAGAGCCAATAATTCTCCTGTAGTTAGCATAAGGAATGAGGCAAGCATTTCTGAAGACTGCAAAATGGATGTCTGTAAAGCTGTTTTTTCCAGACCACTTCCCATTTTTTTCCCACTATAATTATTAGCTCTGAATGCTATGTTTTAGTTTACACTTTTACATGCGTTTAGATGTGGATCAATTGCCGCAAAACCAGCTGTTTTTCATAGCGGTTGTTTAAAGGAATGCTCGGTGAAGTGGTGCCTCCTCGGGGGTCCAAGGTCTTTCAGTATATCATCTCCTACCTGCAGAGTTTTTCTTTTTATGGATTAACTGAAATGTTTCTACACAATATTATTATTATTATTATTATTCAAACTATATCTCTGCAGCTCTAGAGAGTTTTACATAGGGGGTCATATTGTGCAGTTCTATACTTTGAAACTGCAGCCCGGCGAGTGGCTACAACGCAACAGTATTTCCACAGTCTGCTTGAAAGATGAGAAAGGAAAGGAGGCAAAAAAAAGAATCTCACTGGCAGTTTGATGCAGTTTTTGTGTTCTCGTGCTCCCTTGTGATGAAATGTCCAAATGTGAATACTATAACAACAAGTGTCTTCATACAGTATGAGCAAGAGTCTTTTTTTTCCCCCCACTTCTCCTGCTGGTACACATGCAGACTTCTCTTCCTCTTCTTTTGTTTTTGCCTTCTCTTTGTGAATCAGAGTTTTATCATGTTGCTTTTATCGTCTGCGCATGCGGTCCATATGGCCGAGAAAAAATCTTGGGCTGCGCATTGTCACTAATGAAATTTCCACCACACCTCCCCCGTCTCAACATGGACACTCGGTCCGATCACGACAAATCAGGATTTGTAGAAGGACTTTTTTAAAAAAAAAAAATAAAAAATTCAATAGAAATTTCTACATTGCGTGGTTTTGCTGCTCTAATGCTAACCTAGAGAAATTTCTTGAAGTAAAAATTGTTTCCCATTAGTTTGTTTTCTTCAGTTACATGTGAAATTTGTTAGATTTGGTTTACTCTGATTAACATAACTTGCGTTTCATGTGTTTGGTTTGGTGGCGATGGTACATGATGAAATGGACTTTAGATTAACTGGCAAAAGCATGTAAAGAAAATGTAGCATATTGGAAAATTTAACATATTGAAAACACCTTAAATGGATGTAAATTACATTAAATTGAACTAAATTAAACAGGCTTGATCTGAGTTAAATTGACCATAGCTAAATAAAGTGAACTTAATTGAATTGTAATGAATTTAATTAAATTGAATTGGTCTGAATTTACTTGAATGACATTAAACTGAGATCTAAATTATCTAAAGTTGCCACTTTTCATGGACTTTTCAAGCATCTTTGCATTAAAAGTGTCATTATTTGTCGAATAACACTTCATGACAACAGCCATAAACATTCATAAAGACTCCATGTTCATAACAGCTGTTATGTCATGTTTATGACTGTGCCATGTCAGACTTTTGCTGACCCCTTCAAATAAAGTGTTACCACTAAGGGGAATGGAAACAAAATGAGTGGAATTGCATAGATTAGAATTTAATTCAGTTTAAATAATTGCATTTCGAACTTGCTCAGTTCAGCTCGTTTGGTTGCACGTGTTCAGATGAAAACAAACTGAATTGAGTGAAGCATTGAATTGCTGCTGCAGGTTCACTGAATTGCTGCCCTGCAGCAAGAAAGCCTTTACTGTGACCATGTTCTTCCAATGCATGCACTCTCTTTGGGTACATAAATAAAATTACTGTTAGCCTAACTTTTCTTCCTAAATCTTATACCTAAGAGTATGCATGTGTGTTAGTTTGTCTCTGAGTTGCCCTTTCTGGAGATGGTCACCGACTCCCAGCACAATCCTGCAACGACAAGCAAACGTAGACGATGAATGGATTGAATTTAATGGAAACAGGATATAAGTTAGCGTCGACCAGATGGAAGGCCCATAGATAAATTACACAATAGTCATGCTGTAGGCGATGAGTCTTATTCTTTCCCCTTGTAAATAAAACTTTCTTCTTCTTAGTTATCTTGAGACATTAATTATACTGTAGCCAGAGCAAAAAATGCTGCGTAGAATGAAGAACGCGGCACAAAGGGCATCATGCTTGGTTCACAGATTTTAAAAGGCTTCATTATCTTAATTATTTTATTCTTGAAGCAGCCATAATTCCCCCAAATTAATTCCAGGACTCGGGCTTAGCTGCTAGGAGCGAAAGCCGCAGTCTCAAGTGATGTATATCGGGAAGAGAGTACGGCTTCGGCTCTGCCTCGATTCAGAAGCGCTATCTCAGTTTCTGCTCTCGTTTTGATTATATTGGTGCCGCATAAATTAGCTGAGAATTATCAGCTCAGAAATGTCAAAGGTGAAACAAACTACCATGTGCTACAAGACAAGAGTAACAACTCCGCGCAAAGGTTTGCTCGTGGAGTGGTCATGTAAAGCAATAAAACTGTAATTATCTGTGATTTAACGTGCGCGGGGGATCAGTTCCGGATAACGTGCAGGTTATGTGTGCAGTTTCTCCATGGCAGGAAATGAAGGGTGGAATAAATTTTGAACAAATATTATTGCATCTTGAATAAATTTATAGAAGGTTCAAGGGTGACATCTGTTCATGTTAGTAAAAATCTCCACAGATTGCAAATATCTGCCTTAAAATGACTACAAAAACAGAAGAAAAAAAAAAGAAAAGTTGTTTCAGGTGCATTAGCCCATCTGTAAAGAAACTCACGCTCAAGTGCAGGTTAATGATTTGATTTTCGGAGTTGTCAGAATAGGTTAGCACACTTTAATATTCAAAAAAGATGCTTCCCCCTCATGCATTCGCCGCCGCCGCCGCCGCTGCAGCTCATGTCCCCTTAAAAGCCCAGTCTGCCCCTGAAATGTCATCGAACTCGACAGAAACGCTGGAGTGAGAGACAGCTGCTCATTATTTGCTCGGGGCGTATCACACTAGCCACTCTGCTAGCATTAGGCAAATGGGCTGAACACTGGTGCTTACTTCTGCTAAGCCTCTGTGAGACCATCTCCAACCCACAGCATCATTTTGTGAAAAACTAAATGTTGCCGAATCTGTCAGGAGGGTTGGGGTGGCGTAGCTGTACGTGGCTGCTACTTGGTAGCAGGTTTTAAACAAAAATGGGATTAAAATGCTTGTAATGCAGTAATTGACAGCTTAACAGACATGTCAACATTTGCTTTTTCAGAGCTTTACCAAAATATTTGCAGGCGGGTAGTATAGGCTGCGAACAAAATGCTGATGCTGAGTTCAGCAACAGGTTGGGGAAGGGCGATGCTACAATGTTTAACTACAATCACGCAGCCAGAAGAAAAACAAAAACAAAACAAAAAACTTCTGGTCACTTTCTCTAGCATCTCTTCAGAGTAATTTTCAATAATAGGGGAGGTAGGATGGAAAAGTGTTGTGCTTTCGAAACGGCAACTTCTTAAACCAATGGATTGTTGTCCTGTGATACTAGCAAAAAATAAAATAAACAAACATGCACACTGGCAATAGCAGAGAAGGGGAAACTAAATAGAAAAAAAATTCATTGCTTGGGAATGGAGTTTGCACATTTTCAACTGTTTGACCTGCAGAATGACACCGGTAGAGATTTGTGACCTCAAACATCAAGGAAGTACATTCAAGGAAGTAAGCAACGACAACAAGCCAATTAAAAATAATGACAATAAAAAACAAACGATTTGATTCCTGGGTCTCCAGTTCAATATTCCTCTTTGTCAAACCTCGTTTCATATCATTTTGTACTTTCCCATTTTCATTTCATACCTGTAAACGAATCATTATTTTTACCCTTGTACTTAAACCATTGCATTTAAATGTTTTTTTGTCCTTTATAGTTGAGTGCCATGATGATTTATAACAATGAACAATCATAGATCTATTTACATTTTATGTAGAATTTAATTTACCTGTGCATTATTTCTTGACAAACGTGGTATTCTTTAATTTTGTTTTCATCCTTGTGTTGGACAGATGACTACGTTTTTTTGTTGTTGTTGTTTTTACTTGATCAAGCATTATATTTCGCAATTGGTTAAGAAACTTCCTGATATTACAGTAATATAGACACATTTAATACCACTAACCACACGGGAATATAAAAATACTTTATATTATTGGTGGTGAAAGACAAAAATAAATGCCACTATGGTGGGTAGGGATTGCTGCTTGGTCAGTAAGAAATATCCCACAGCAGATTGACTCCATCTTGTACTTAAAAAGTTGGGACAGAAATAACCAAAACTACAAAGGCAGGAAAAAATGGGGTAACATCACCTGCACTTGATATTTGGAAATTGTTTGGAAGATATTTTCAATATCTCGCCTTTTGAAAATCGAGATCCATAGTGAGATCTCATCTCTAACCCTACTGAATTCAGTTAAGTGGACAATAGTTTTAACCAATTATCCTAAGCAGCAAAAGTTGCCAAAAACTCAAATCAGAGTATGGCCAGATGTAGGCATTTTAAGAGCCGAAGCATCAGATGAGTTTCTGAGTGGAAAGCTACCATGAGATATATTTAGACCAACAAAACCAAAAAAAAAAAACCTCAGTGGACTGAAGAGTTTGAATTGCATATAATTGGAAATAAGGGCAAATATCTGAAAGAGAAGAGCAATAAGTAGCAGCTTATGTTACCTTCCTTTTTAATAAAAACTTTATGACTAAGAGAATTCCCAATCGGCTCACTTTTTCTATGAGCGCCGGTTTTGCGATGCTCAAAAAGATTTGAAACATGACACGCTAAGCCAAGTCAAGTGTAAGATACTTCAAAGACAGTATTCAGTGGAGATGGGGAATTTTCTTTTTCTTTTGTTTTTTTTTTTTTACCAGCACAACAAAACAAGAAAAGGTAAAAGGCCCCCAAGCACAAAATAGCATTTTCAAATGGAACATTAGGCAAGTCCAACAGAGAGGACGTTTGCTCAGAAAGACTTTGTGTGTCCTTTGATTAGTCATTTCCCTTCATGTTGAAGCTACGTCGCCCTCTTTCAAGACTCCCAAGGTCGTGTGAGAGCGACGTAGCCGTGAATGGCATGGCATCCTTAAGCAACTGGTAATTGGTTAGCAGAAGACACGACGCCTCTCCGACTGGCGCTGTGTGTGTGTGTGTGGGGGGGTGTGCGCGCCCGACTAGGAGCGGGGTGAAACACGAGCTTTGGGGTGATGATCACAGCGGTGGGAAAATAAACTTAATGCAGTGAATAAGAGTTGCCACTCTGCAGGCATCCTGCAGTCCCTGGTGGAAATAGTGAATACTTGTGCTTGTTAGGCTGTCTGGAAACCTGTCATTTAACATTAGAGTGCCCCGGCGACGGCGCTGCTCCCAACCTCCATCTAATTCTCCCTGGACAGCAAATGATGTATATGTCCATGAATTTGGGATGACACGGTAGCCTTCGGAATCCCACGTTAGCTTATGCACACGCGAATGTGACTTCTTTCACACACGAGCGCCCTCTTCGTGTGGGCGTGCGCGGGTGCGGGTATGTGTTTGTTCCCCGGCTGGTACAATGCGTTTCCATCATGAGGCGCATGCCACCCTGCGTCACGTTGAGCCGGGCTGTTAGCTGTTACTTTGACTGTCACTTCTATAGAGCAGAAGGGAAGTGGATATTTCCTGTTTAGATGCCGCCAATTTCCTCCTCACGCGTGGTGCGCACGCACACCTTTGCGCACGAGCCCGTACACAATTGATAGATTTATTATAGCGTGTCAAGAACCGGAGCAGGCTTCACATGTCAGCAAAATGGACCCATTTGGAGGACGAAGAAGAACCCTTCCCCTCGTCGTCCCCTCTTAGCTCAGGCACCCTCGTTCCACCTAACTCCTCTCTACTCCACTTCTTCATACCACACCCATCCAGCTGAATCCGCAGCGGCACCAAATACACGCTTCTGTCAAAGGCTTCGTGTCAGTTTTCTTTTTTTTCTTTCTTTTTTTTTTAACACAGGCAGTCGAAATGGGGAAAAAGGGTCATTCTGACACTAAGAATCACTCTGTGTGGATCTTAAATGTTTTACAGCCTTAATGGGGCTCCAGAAATAGATGCAGTGCTAATGTCCTCTGACTTTTTTAGGAAGAAAAAAAAGAGAGGGGGAAGAAAGTGTCTGCACTAAATGTGTGCTTTTGAATTTCTTTTTTTTTTTTGTGAGGCTGTTAGTTTGTGTCCACGGCAACTTGTGTGTGTGAAAACCTTGTGGGTGTGGGTGTGTGTGTGTGTGTGTGTGTGTGTGACCGGAACGGGCTTAAGCGAGGGATTCACGCATGCAAATGAAGCCACTTAAATCTGGGTCCTGATTCCCCCCCCCCCACCATCTCGAAGGACAACCTATTCTCTATTTCGAGCACCACTTTGACATCAGCCCTCCGGAGATGAGGCCCTGTGGGAGTTTGGTCTTGTTTTGCTGCTCTGCAGACTATACGGAATCAGCCAGATTTGCTTTATGTAATCTCTCATCCAAAAGAGACATCCCCGACAAATCTTCCGACAAGCTCCTTCGCTTGATGCCGACATTCGGCGAAACCTGACGCGCAGCATGAGCCGCGAGCATTACCTTTTGAAGAAGTGTTCAATATCGTGGGATTTCTGGCATTTGGCGCTTCCAGACAGCATTCGCTGCTTCAGAACAGTTAACCATCTCCCAGCATGGTTCCTCATCTCCAGACAGACTCCGACTTAGAATATTGATCTCACTCTGAGCTGTATCCTTGCCCCTCAGACAATCCATACTAAATGTATTAGTTGTGGAGAGAGCTACAATGTCCTCTGCTGCTAATCATATTTAGCCAGAGAGAGAGAAAGGCATCTTTTATAGTAGCAAGCTGCCTCGTTTTCATGTTGGCCGGAGCGAATTGTCCAGACGAAAGAGGACAGTGCTGCGGTGTGCGACTTGCAAAGGTGAGCGTCAAGGCCGGGGCAGAAGAAAAACAAGCTTTAATTCACTTAGGTCTAAACTCTCTAGGTCTACTCTTAGAAAATACATCTCGCATATGGATGCGCGCCGCAATGGCTTTCATCCCCTTTTCTGAAAACTCAGACAGACACACACATTCTCTCTTCCACAGACTGTTATGCATCACAGCAGGCGTCATACAGGAGAGGAGAGCAGCACTGATTGTTGAGTGGGGCAATCAAAGGCTTTGATGCTAATCAGTGCTCTCTGTTCTGCCAGTTTGGGATGATGGTTGAAATATACAATAAAGAAAAAGGCTTTTACAGCAGATGCCCGATGCCAGGCCAGTGTGATTGCTCTTTACCTCATTTCGGTGGGTAGCTTGGGGACAGAATCAGTCCAGAGCTGGTGGATGGATGGAGGCGAGCGCTCGCTTTTGCGCGCTTAGCTGCGGACGCGGTGCCACGTGTAATGAGCTCTGGGTTTCTGGCCCACCCCGCCCCCCATCTTGCATGGAGTTTTTTCGCTAAATACTCTGTGAGCCGTTCATTACATTTGTTTGGGTTGATTTCCACGGCTGCTGCTTTTGTAGAGATGACAGTCGTTTTTGGCGGGATCGCTGGCAAAGCAACTCGGATAACACCTGTGCTGCTTGATGCAGCGAGCTTGTTCCTGGCACCCGTCTCTTCTCTCAGTGGGAGGGAGGGACTGCGGGCAGAGTGTGTTTTCCTAACTACTGATTTCGCCGAATGCACTCTGAGTGCTTCTTTGCTCAACTCAGCCTGTCTTTGCACTCGCTGGAACATCCTCAGACGTACCTGGATTAAGTGCTCGATTGTGCGTTAGCTTTGGAGCTAATGGCAAACAGAGAAATTAAAAATACCTTTGGTCAGACCAAAAAAATGAGGTTTTGTCCTCAAATTCACAGGAAACTGTTGCTGCGCATTTCCCTGACCACATGGACATGTGAAAACATGTAGGACTTGTATTTCTTCACTGACACTGATCCTGATCAGATTGATGGGTTTGATAGTTCTATACAGTGTGACCTCAGGGTAAATTAACACCGATGTATTACATATCATTTTCCTGCCACTTCATAATGACGGACTAATTTGTGTCGATCTGTAAGCCCGTCGCAACAATCAGTCGATTAATCGATCGACTGAAATGAGCTCGGTAATTTCCATTTTGATGATCAATATTTTTGGATTGGCGGTTTTGTTTACAGAGTTTTCATAATCCATTTTATTCATGGTTTTGCTTGAGTGTGGGTTTTTAAAAAATGTCCACTTCATTTATAGTTTTTGTTAGTTGCGTTTCATTTTGGACATTTAAAATGTCTTCCAGTTCTACATCAATGTATTACCTCAAAATGGTCTCAAAACAACAACATCATTGTTTGTGGAAATAATTTCTGTGACAATTTATCGTCCAGCGAAACTTGTAGTCCTGACAGACCTATCGATCTGCTGCTTTGGTTTTAGTACTTTGAGGTTTGTGGTTGTAAAAACGACTGAAGGTGGATAAGTTCAAGGGTTGTGAATACTTTTTTCAAGGCACTGTATCCTCCAGTTGTTTTTTTTTTTGACACTCCGTCTTGATTGTGTTTTCCGACTGTTTGCAAGCGCTTGTTTGTGTATTCTACCTCTGCTGGTCTGTTGACAGAGTGTTGCTCAAGCCCTCTGACAGACAGTTCCATTAAATCATGCTGCAGTGGCAACCTGCAGTGACAGGACATCATTGCCTGCCTGGTATTCCTCCGCTGGGGTCTCTCATGCGCTTAACGAGGAAGTAAACATGCTAAATCGTCTGCTTGAGATGAAGAAAGGAGGTTGTCTCAATTCCGGATGTCACATGCGATATCTTAGTGTAACTTAGTGTCCTTACATAAAACCCCATGCAAAATGGAGCGAGCATCAACGGCTAAGAGCTGTTCTTGCTCCTGAGACAACCAATATCCAATGCTTCGGATGCGGGTTCACGAGAACATACGACATAAATGTTGAATGTGAATGCTTTACCACAACAATAAGAGAGAATTTCAAGCGAGATGGGATTTGCGAGAGCAAACGCTCAGTTTTAGTGGGAGAGACTCTTGAAGTGCGGTGAGGTATTTTGGTGCAAAGCACAAGCCGTCCAACTTCTTGAGCTTGCAGTGATATTTTGTTTTCAACACCCTCGATGTCTATCTCTTTGACCACAGCAGCGCCGACTGTTTTCCAGGAACCTTTCTATGTTTTTTTTTTCTTTTTTTCGCACAAATGGTTCTGCTGTCAATTATTTTCAAGCACACAGTGACAGTGCACTGGTGCCCATGGCTCCAAGAATGCCCCTGCAATAATAAATGCCGCTCCTTTGATGACTCCTCCAATAAACAGCCGCCGCATTTGGAGATGCTATTTGTTGTTGCAAGTCTATCTGCAGATTGAGGCAGCAGAGTCTGCCCGCTGAGAAAATGCTGAGTGGGTTTTGAAGAGGTGTTGAGAGCAAGGGGATGATGGCTCTGCTTGTTCTTTTTTAAGGTTATTTGAAGCTGCAGACCTGCAGGGTGTGTGTGCGTGCGTGTGTGATGTGTGTCAGGGTTGTGTTTTAATTAGAGAGACAGGAGTGTGTCCTTGGGCTGCCGCAGAGGGTCAGGAGAACCTGGTAGCCTGGGAGAGAAGTGGCCGGGACAAGTCTGGCAAGCCTGCTAAACACCCATTACCCTGACGCGTAGATGCTCTCTAGCGCGCGAGCTAGCACTCGCTCCCGCACACACTAATCCACAGACGAAACGCATGTAAGCATTCCCGGCGTTGGCGCCACTGCCTGCCGGCCAATAATACCATGGTAACTGAGTAGCCCGCGTCTCCGTGTGTTTCACGGCCTCCTCTTGTCTCTGAAAGCAAAATTACCACCGGCGGTACTCTGGGGAGACGGAGAACGGCGGCTCAGATTGAGAAGGGCGGCGCGAGGTGGAGTGGAAGGAGCAGGGGGAGGTCGCGGAGGAGGCGAGGGGAATTTGAAAGAAGAAAAGGTTGAGAGGGGAGTGAAAAGAAGCATCTGACATTTATGTTCCTGGCCAACAGAAAATGCCACTCCGGGCTGGCATCTCGCTTTCATTCATGCGACTCCGCTCAGCCTCCATCCGACCCCGGGGGCTTGCCTACACTACACTTAGTAACCTCCCTACGGTCAATTCTGCGTACGCTTTTCTGCATCTTCCTCCCCGTCCCCATTTTCATAGCCCTGCTGAATGACCTCTGCCTTTCATCCAGGTATTTCTTCATCCCACCGTTGTCATTTCCATATCACAGACCCTCACCTTTATGCCACATCAGGCCCATCTTTCGTCAGCCCTCCTCTTTGATTCCTTACCTCGGAGTCCTCTCTGACCTCCTCTCCATTCCCTCCCGTAGCTGCATTTGCATCTCTTCCTTTCTCTCCTTTTCCTCCATGGCTAATCCTCCCCCACCAACCCTCCATCCCCTCCTCTCACACCTTCAGTGTGCCTTGCCTGGGCGCCAGCCGATGATGGGACTCATACAGCCTCCCAGATGAGGCGATAGCTAATGGCTGTTGAATAATGCATAGCAGCCAGGATTTAGAGAGCCCAGTCTATTAGCCTGACCAAATACTCTGGGCTTTTATTAAAGACCAACACTTACAATTACAAACTACATTAAGGCCGGGGTGCTGTCCACCCCCCGCCGACCCTTCCCTTGCTCTCCATTCGTCGCTGTCTCTGCAGTCATAACTAAGGCAGAATATTATCTTTTCCTTTTTAAGATTTCATAGCCTTGGAGCAGCTGACCCTTTTAGAAAAAGGTCATTTTTACACTTTCCTGGTTGTTTTGTCCTTTCTGTGTAATTGTGTCACGGGTTAGTGACCCTTTTTAGTCACAGATGTAGGTGGGGGAAAAGAAAAAAACCAGATGACTGCAGCTTGTGTCGCATTTTCACCGTTGGTGGCTGGTATGATGGGGGAAACCTGATGCATGCTGTAATATGTAGCATGCATATTACATGCTACATATTAGCAGATGTAGCCAGATACATAGACACACTGGTCAAAAGGGTGTCTGAAGTCTGTCTTCTCTATTGAAATAGCATGACTTCTTGTGGAAACTTTTTGAAAACAATGAAGCTTGTGCATAACAGACAAATTATAATACAACCTTTAATATAGGGCTGCTTGATTATGAAAAGAAACTATTATTAGAATTGTTTTAGTCCACAAAGAACCCCTGGGGATGGAAGTAACTAATTGTGTCTCCTCAGGTATATTTACTTGAATTATGTTTTGCAAACAATCTGCTGATAGGAGTATGTGACTGCAATTTCTGACAACACTATCCACCTCAAGTTACTTCATCAGAATAAGAGCAGTGATGTTGTATCCCCAAAATGCACCAAACAAAGACCAGTAGCTGCATTCCCATTACAAATGAGCGCAAAACTTTGTAGATATGCCGCTCATGTCAAGAACACAATTTCACAACTGAGCTGTTTCAATTAAACAGCAAACGCAATTAGAGTCACACGTGAATAACTTTGCTCAAGCGAAATGTCATTAAAAAACACGGCGCATCCTCTTGCCACTTCCTGTCGTCTTCTTTGTCTTTTCCACCAGTAGTAACATCTTGTACTTGAACATAAGTCGTGTGGTGCAAAGAAAATAAAAAATGTACATTGCACCTTTGTGAAATACATACATGTTGATACAGCCACAAAAACAACCTCATCGTCGCGCAAAAAACCTTTTGTCGAAAAACGCACGTTTTTTTCAGAATTGCCGTGTTTCCATTTAGCAACATTTTTATTTGCAATTGCAATTTGCGCAATTATATGGTGAACGGAAACGCAACTTATGTCGAAGTGAGATTTGTCGGTTATGCACAAGCTTTGTTGTTTTAATATTATTTTCTGTCTGCTGGGCCATTCAAAGGTCAGATCAAGATACAGGACATATTGTCAAATCCTTTTTTTCACTCTTAAATTTCCAGGCAGATTAACTATTCACTTCTGCTTGAGCACAAATATGTTGAGGTAGTGCTACTCTTACTTGAGTATACTTTTCTCAGCGCTCTACCAACCTCTGTTGAGATCACTGTTATTAAAAATGATTAATCACTGAGTTTGGAAGAACAGTGAATTTATTGCACTCGAGGAACAGAGGCTTACCTTGAAACATGAACATTTTCTCTGATGCATTCTTGTTTAATCTTCCCTCACAAACAGAGACAGAGGAATTCTGGGAGCATTTAAAGAAAGCGACTCGATTTCTTCTTCTTGTTTTTTTTACGACGCTTCATCGTTCATCTCAACGGCTTCTAAAATTCAGACGATGGATTGAGAGTATTAGGCTTATAATCTGTAGGTCGGGCAAAGCACACCGTGAGCCTGTTGAGGTCAAATGAATCACTGTCCTCTATCCACTTCCTGTTTGGGTCGTCCTCAAATGCTGACACACAAGTTGTTTTGTCACAAGGTGTGAATGTAGTGTAGCTGCCAGGAGAAACGAGTCCTCTCATCAGAACAATGAATAAGGTTGCCTAGTAACAAATAAGAAAAGAAATGCTCTTGGGTTATTTTGGCCAAACAAATGTATTAACATTTTAGCAAAGGCAACTAAAGAATTATTTATTCAAATTTAAGCTTTGCTTACAGCATAAGTTCCAGTTCTGCTCCTAAGCTCCCGGTTTAACTCTCAGGTGGCGGAACAGATTTGTTCTGCTGCCCAGCAAATCTCTCACACATTATTGTATCTTTTTTGATCCGCATCTGCATCTCAGAATCCCTCAGACCCTCAGACCAATGAGACTTTCTCTGGATTTCTCTGCGGTCTCTGCAGGTGCTGTCGATTTCATCACTTTTCCATTTTGTAACTTTGCAGTTTGTAGTAAACGGTGCCATCTTCCACAGAACATTTTGTTCTGACCACGAGTCTGTTCATAACTGCTCGAGTGACACCGCTGCTGCTCTCCTTTCCTCTTCCTGACAGTTTTACTCGCGCCGACTTTTGAAAACAACACTGCAAGCACGACGGTTAAACAATTGTTTTTTCTTCTTTTTTTTGACAATAATGTTGTTTTTGTGCTAATTTGGAGCCGAGTTAAATGATAAGTTTAATTGAATACAAATCCCTGCTTTAATTTGAGTGTATCTATTAAGCAGAGGAAGGGTTTAATATTAAAACGTAATTGTTTTTTTTTAACAAAATCACCATAAGTCAATTAGTTGGTACTTTTGGTATTTACAGATATCAGCACTTAGCGCCAACCTATTTAATTCCAGAACAGTGGAGCACACAGAAACAGGTATTTTATCACTTGTCTCTGCACAATCTCTAGATCCTCCAGAGTCCAGTCTTATGATCGCTTGGCTGCAACTTAACCCACAGGTCTTCTGAAAGGATTTAAGAATGCGATGGTCGTGGAAGGAGGGATGATTTTGTGTCTGGTGAACCGTTTCTTTATTGATTTGGCTACGTGTTTTGGATCACGACCCCCTTTCAGTTTACTCATAGTGGTCAGGCGGACACTTGTTAGCATTGCTGCCTTGCAAACAACAAAGTCCTGGTCTCCAGTCCTGGCCTGGGATCTTTCTTCGTGGAGTTTTTATGTTCACCCTCGGCATCCACGGTTTCTCTTCAAGTACGTTGGCTTCCGTCCACAGGCTGAAAACGTGTAGTTCAGGTTAATTGGTCACTGAAGAAATTGTTCTGAGAGGCGGTTGTTTGTTTTTTTGTGTTGCCCTGTTGATCTGCCTCGGGGGTACCCCACCTCTCACCCAATGATAACTAGAGACACCCCCTTCGAGGCTTAGTTGGTCTAAAACATGTCTATGTCTATGATACTCTCAGGTAAGATATTTTTTGGCTGAAATTTTTATTTATTTATTTGTTTTTTTGGCCCTAGACTGGTGACAGCAGGTGACTGAAATCCATGTTTACTCGTTGTGCATTAGACTGTGCTCTAATGCTGCTGAGTTGTCATCATCCTTGATGGATTTTAATTTCTCTCTGCGGTTACCGTTTCTTCTGCCGATGAGGCTCGCTTGCACACTATTCCACATGATTATACAAGATAATGGCCGCTAATAGCTGTAAGTGTCTGGAAGTGTGTGTCATGTAAGTGGCATCTGAATAGTTTTGAAGTGTTGTTAGCTAATGGCTATCTAAACATCCTCCTACCTAGCAACGTCTAAGTGCACACCTAGCTGCCTCCCTCTAGCAGCGTATTGACCTATCTCTTAATTTTTATATTGCCATGCATAGTTTCAAGTTGCATTTGCATAATACGGTGTGACAGGTCTGCATGTTCTTCACAGGCTTGCAGAGCAAGGCGTTTTTGTGTGCCACATTTTGTGAGGATATTTTCAGAGTGGAACTGTGGGAGCAGCAGGTCATGCGGGCATCTTTTCTATGCAGTGGCTCGTTTATGCTGACCAATCTTTAGATGTGGGATTTTTGGTTAAAATGCAATATCCGGTCGTTTTTCGAAATGGAGATCAGATTCAAATGCGATGATAGATCGATATCTGTGGGTTTATCGCTTTTAGCCAACCACAAATCCTAGACCAACCTGTGTATCCTTTTTCCACGGTCTCTTGTGAGCCATAAGAGCGACGCAGCCGGCCAACCATTGATCAGATCAAAAGCTGATTTGTAGTCCAAAATACTAATGTCTGGCCATTTCTCTTTTATTATCTACCTCACCTTGCAGTATTCTTCATGAGAAGGCAGTGAAAATCGTTTTAGATTCTCAAGAGAAAAGCTTAACCTTCGTTAGTTTTCAATTTGTTAACACAAAAAGTTTATAGAATACAAATTATTTAGAGTTTCATTTCGAGTATCCTTGACTGGCAGTATTTGTTAGAGGTGTGATAACGTCTAAGTAAATACCAATCATTTAGTCTTCCTCTCTGTGCAAGAACTTCTTCATTAAAAGCAGACAAAGTTATAACCGTGATAGAGCAGCAGCTGAAAAAAGTTACTTTACAAATATATATAAAAAAAAAATTTACATTTTTAACTGGATTTACCATCTTAGACTAGTGACTGGAACATTTAACTCTATAATTCAAAATAAACACATTAAAAGTGCAAACAAACACAGAGTTGTCTGTTTCTACATTCTAATGGGTTCCTCACTGTGAGATTCCCCCAATGTCTGACAACATTCATGCTCTCTCTCTTTCTCTCTCGCTTTTCTTCTTCTTGATTTTTGTTGCAAGGCAAAACAACGTTAAGTAGCATTACCGCCACCTATGTCTTGCTCTCTCTCACGCACCTCCAGTCTAAACACACCGCAGGTCTTGAAATGTCTCTACATGTCATACAAAAATAGTTTCCCTTCAAGTTTCCATTCTTCTTCAGAGAAGAATGGAACACCAACGCTAAAAATAGTCCATTTTGAGTCTTCTGCACAGTGAAGAAAGTTGTTGTCAGTGTTGCCTGACAGATCTAAGCATGGTAGAGTCACTAAATGCCTGATTGGTTAGAGTTAAGTATGGTGGGTTTGCTAGTCAGAAAAGGATCGCTGACCTGTCACTGATTTTCAAGCTGAAAATCGTCTAATTCTGATCAGCAAACCATAACAGGAGTGTCCTATACTAATTAGAAAGCTTTTCTTGGACCACAGCATGAGATTTGTTGAAGCAACAATAATTGCGACTTCAACAAAAGTTTATGCTTTCTTGGTCCCAAAAACCCAGTATTATTTGTTGTCTCATCTTATGGACCGGGTGTCTCAAGACACACCCTGTGAGATTTAAAGTGAGCTGATAATAGACCCGCATATACAGTTCCTATATATGCAGTTATATATATCCACTGTATTATTCTTGCGCTCGATGCGTAAAACTCTCCTTTCAAAGGAGCAGAAATCCCTTACGACTTGCAGCTAAAAATTTCAGGGGTTTTTTTTACGCTTCAATTGAAAATACGAGGACAAAAGGGTCAGTAAATATCTTGTTTTCCTCTTCACCTTCCAAAGTGACTACTTGAAATTCAATAAGTGGGTAGTGCAGGAAAATGGGAGTTTCAGAGAAAGGGAAATATGTTCCCTAAAAAATAGTAAGGAAGTAATGGTGAGAAGTGCTACTGGCTAAAACCGGGGGATGCAACAGGCAGCAGGAGAAAGTGCTTACTTCCCTCACGGGGTCTCAGTTGCGTCTTCCAGATTTGATGCGGATACAGGGACCTAACCGAACAATAAAGACAAAAAAAAGTGTCTATGTGAGCATGTGTGCGGACAGTGGGCATGTGCTGAGACAGAAAACGACTGCGGTCTCTGTTAGGCGTTAACTGTATTCCTCTGTCTCTCTGGAGGCGTACATCGGAGCATAGGGCAACTGCACCACTGATGTGGGGCATCTGTTCCCACATTTGTTCTGTGTGTGTGTGTGTGTGTGTGTGTGTGTGTGTGTGTGTGTGTGTGTATACGTCGTTCTGCATGGATTTAATAGAGATAGAGGGAGGGAGAGAAAGAGAGAAATGAAGGGTGGTGGCAGCGAGTAAAAACATGCGTGCTTGTGCGCCATGACTGGTGTGATAGGAGCGCTTGGTGGAGTGGAACGGCAATGTGTTGCCGCAATAGAGGGCAAGTGCCGACTTGTCACTGGTCTGTGTTAATGCTGACCCAGGGCGTTTGGTTGATCTCACCTCATTGACCGCAAGATGGCCACCTGTTAAGTCTGCAGGTGGTACTTCTTCTCTACCTTCCTTTGCATCCTAATCCCCCCTCTCTCCTCCTCCCTCTCCACTATCACACTTTCCACTCAGACTACTAAGCAGCCCATTATTCTCTCTCCAAATCCCTCTTTTTTCCATATTCACATAGCCCTGTTCTTATGTGCGCAGAGTCCATACTTTATGTATGTTCACCTCTCCTAATGCTTTCCACACTGAAACCTCTGTAGGGACATTACATGCATAATCTACCCTATAATAAGGCTCCAGTTGTGCCTGGACGCCTGGTTAAGATAAGAAGGGAGATGTTTTAATTAGACTAATTTGCTGCACTGGCTACTAAAGAGCGAGACCTCTTCACAGACGACCTATTTCTCCACGAGAGGAGCCACAGAATTGGGTGATCAAAGTTTGAAATGGTGAGCCACTCGGGATCCAGAGGTGAGCTGAAGAGGTTCAAGAGAACTTCCTTAAGTCAAGAGCAGCGCTGGCGAGCGGTAGCAGGAATTATTTGCGGGAGAAGGACGGTATGGAAATTACGTCTCTGGTGTAACATCGCGGAGACGGAACCCTTCTACTACCCTGATTTATGACCGGTGTGGAGAACTGAGTGCTTCATAAAGATGTGCCCCTGGCTTAGATGGAGTAATCAGTGAAGTGATCTGACTTTGGCGCATTGTAGAGTTTTTAACGTGTTGTAAAGCCGGCCGACGACGGCCCGACTTTGCCGGAGAATGTTCAAGGAAGGAGTTACAGTCTGACTCTGGCCCTCAGTCAAGGTCATATGGATTAGAAATGATTGGGTTTCCAATAGTCTACTGGGGAGTTCTGCATGATGAATCATCACTCTATTCCAAATCGACACCAATTAAGAAAGGTTTGTTTATTCCGCTCCGGGACAAGCCATGGATGTGCGCTCGGCGTGCACGTTTTTCAGCCCCCCTCCCCACCACCGCCTTCCTCCACTCACAAGCAACACTGTGGCATTTGTGGGGATTAGCACAAAGGGTGCCGCGCGCGCCTGCTTGTATCCGCGCCTGTTCGCTCATGCGGTGTGGGGGCTTCGTGTTTGTCCTGGGCCCCTGGTTTTGCATTCTTATTTGCACGCGTGTGCGCGCCCCTCCGTTTGGCACGTGCGTGTCCGCGGTCGTGTCACTCAATGTTTGCTGTGTACCCTGGCTCTGTTTGTGCCAGGAGCCTCATGTCTGCAAGGCACGCTATATGAAAAAGGGGAGGTTTGTGGATCCCAGTGCCAGAGCTAGTGAATTCATTTGCATTCATTCCACTGCCTGTCTCTCCTCAGAGCCCATTCTAATTACCACCCGCTCAGGTCTGCTACAACACAGCACATACTCCCTCTCACAGCAAAGAAGAAAAAAAAAAAAACGATGTGTTGCCGGTGGTGCATTCCTGTAGCTTTGATAGCAGTCTGTCTTTGGCCTGCCAGGGATCTCTTCACGTTGTTTTGTTTGCTATCAAGCCCTAGAACTGCTCCTGTTTTACTGTCAGAGTCAGAGCAAAGAGATTGCATGCATGCATGTGTAGGCAGCTACAGCTCCGCCTCCAAGGTTTGTGTGCACTTGTTGTGATTGTTTTGGGCTCGAAGGAGATGAGGTGTGTTCAAATATAGGATGTAGTTAGGCAGAAGGAGCGGGAGGCTTGTGAAAGTTGAATGTGCTCGCTAATCACCGTAATGGCCATCGTGGCGTGTCACCTCCCGAGTCCCAAAGCAGCTTGTCACGCCTCCTTCCTGGTGATGCAAATTCCTACCAAGGCCAACGACCCAAAGGGCGCTCCGGGGCCGGGAAACTCGACTCCGCCATCCACGCTCCAGGGCTTTGCAGGATGCTCATTTCCATACTTGTTCATTTCACTCGTATGGACGACACCCAGCGCCCACCCACCCACACCTGCACACCTCCGTGGCTGCGGCAGGATCGACCGGACGGTGACAAGGTCAGGGAGGATTAGGACATGGTTGTGCTCTCGGCAGAGACGAGACGGGCTGAGCTCAGCTAGCTGCTGTTCAACAGCTGCATTTATTCAAACGTGCTCTGACCTCCTCCTCCCCACTCTCCCTGCAAAACAGATGAAAATCCATTAAGATAAGAAAAAAGTTTGGCTGTGCAGCTGGCATCTGAGAGGAGATCGCTCCCATACGTTCCTCTGTCAAGCACGTCGTTTAAACAGCGACGCCGCGTCTGTGAAGAATGTGATGCGAGCGCAGGCCCCCCGAAGTGAAGGGTTTGAGTGAACGCGAGCTTCTCGCGTCTGAGCCAGGGAGCTGGTGGGACTCGGGAGAGTTTGTTTCTCCCGTCTCCGGGGAAATGCTACTTTAAGAATTACCTGCAGCCTAAACACGATTGTTGTAGTCGCTGAGTCGTTTTTTTTGTTTTGAAGATCAGGGTACAAACAAGTGATTATGAGAATGTGCACACGGATTTCGGATTCTCGCACAGCATCCGTGCCGCCATGCAAAACACGCCACAAGTTTTCTCTGCGGTGTGGAGGCAAAGAAAAAAAAGAAAAAAGAAAGCCAGATGATGCATGGCTGCTAATTACCAGACTCTGCATGAGAATCGACTTGGTTCCGTATGGAAAAACTCATACAGCCCTCAGTTTCTTCATTTTGTATTTTCTGCCTTTAATTGGACAACGTGATTGTGTCACTTTGTTAAATGGAGAATCCCTCCGTTTATCCAAGTGTCTGCAGAGATGAATCAATGGCTGTTTTTATTCTAATTGCCGTCTTAGAGCCCCCTCTCATCAATGTAATTATCAGCGCCTCTGCCGCCACCGCCGCCGTTTTCGACATCATTGTTAGCGCTGTTATTACTGATGTTATCGTCATTATCTTTGCTGCTTCCATCACCGCCACATGTCTCTATCAGGAACATCATCTTCTCGGGCATCATCTCGATCATTAGCAATATTAGTCCCAGTTGTCACATGTTCGCCGTTGTTACCATCGATAATCCCATCCTTCATCCCGACTCCGTCGGCGACCGACCAATAAAGGGAGTTACGCCGGAGCTTATGAAAGTCTGATGAGATAATGTGTTATCTCCGATTAAGACAAAGACAAATTATTACAGGGAGTCAGATGGTCAGAGGGTTGGATCCCATCTCATTACCTTTAAAAAAAAAATGCAAAAAAATTTGTTCTAATTTCGGTTTTCTGACCTTTTTACAGGGTTAATTATTTATTTCACTGAAGCACGGGAGTGGAATAAACTTTGTAGCAATTTAATGCAAGTCAATTACGAGGCAAGATAGATGAAAAGCTATCCTAGGGGAAATTATTCATCTTTTTATTTTTAGAGGAGGATGTGTTTTTTTTTGTTGCAGAGAATGGCCTAACCGTTGTGTTAAATGTTCTCTAAAACAGCCGGATCCCCTCTTTCCGTCAGGCAGGTTAGATACTGTTAAGGTTAGGCTCTATGGATTTTATAGGGGCCGCCTTGTAATGAGAGAAATTAGCTCTGTGCTAGATTGCAGGGCGTAGTAATAGGGGGAGGGGGAGCAATGAGGAGCTGGGCGGGTGAGTAAACACTGAAATTAAGGAAGAAAAGCGAAACTGTAGAATTATTTTGTCTGTTAATATGAGTGTGGCTCACGCTGTTATAGCGCGCTTTACATCAAATGTAGCAACCCTAGTTTTTTTTTCCCCCCTTTTTTATTAAAAAATGCTCCGCATTATGCGTTTCTTGCTCCTGTCTACACGATAATTATAAACTAGGGATCCATGGCAGTCAAAGAGCCTCTGGTACATTTGCAGAGTCATAAAGAAGCATAAAACAAACAACACGAAAAGCAGAATGGCGGCAAATAAGTGGAAAATGTGGATAGTGCAACGAGCAACTTCAATCCTTTTGAAAACCAATTAAGTTTGGATTTGCTCTTAATTTTTCTCTAATCCGCACATGATCAAAATGAAACATACAGGCTCAAATACATAAATGCACCCCTGCTTAGATTTGGATGAATGTCCTTTAGCATTTATCTCTTGCAGAGAAACCGAAGGGTATTTGAAGCTATCTATCAACAGGATCCTCGCAATTATTCTGCCCGGATGTTTGACCACTTTTATCAGCAGCTCATTTAAATTGATTTGTTTCTTTGCAGAGACGTTAGACTTTAAGCGCAGTCCATACATTTATATGATGATTGAGGCCGAGGTTTTTCCAAAAAGCTTTATGTTGCGTAGCTTTATGGATTCTAAAACCACTTCTGAAGTGTGTTTTGGATCACTGCGTTGCCACGGCAACACATTTTGTCAAAGTACCAACCATCTGAACTAAGATGTCACCCCCAGAGAAGAGAAAATTGACCAGGATGTTCCGGGAACAATTCGAGACCCAAGGTCGAAAAGTGCCGAAAAGGAAACCAATGCACCAACAAACTATCGTTCCTACAAATCAACACGCTCACCGACATTTTACTGTCAGAGGAGACAAATATTAATCTTTTTACAACAGGGTCGCTTTACTTCTTGAAGAAGATGCCAAATTTAGATCAGAACTTGTTTTGGAATGGAATGAAGCTAACGCTAAGCGTGTGGTTCCTCTGCCAACTTAAATCAGCTTTACCGGTATTTTTATTTTATTTTATTTTTTCAATGTTCTTTTTGTCTAATCTGAAAGCAATCCTGAAATAATTATGACATTTAGGCTCATGTACAAATACACGGGTGTAAAGGCATGCGATTTCTGTTTGCGAGCAAGAACAAAAATTGATTCATGTGCAAGACACAGGGAGGGACAAAAAGCAAACAACAGCTTACGTGTGTGCTACGCTTACCCCAACTCTAGATCGGCTAATTATCATTTCTACTTTGTTTCAATTTGTTTGTTTTAAGATGGAGATACATCAGACTTTTCTCATTTAAAAATTGAGATCTATTTTCTAATTGAGTCTCAGGTATTTAGAATTAGAATCAGAGTAAACTGGAATGCTGTCAGAATTTGTGATCTAGATTCATTCAGAAGTACTTTTCATGTTAATTTTTGCTAGCTAAATCAAGCTGCCGTTCTAAAGTAATCCTGCCAATCAGGTGCTTAATGTTATGCCAACTTTGCCGTTCTGGACTTGGAACCTTGGGAACCTGAAGGCTCTTTATTTTGAGTTTGCCAACATCAGTTTTTTTGACAGCGTTGCCTTCAGAGGAGTGATCAACTGCACTCCTCTGGTATCCAAACCACAACTCTCTCAGATTTTCATGACTGAAAATATTTCCGGTCCGTTTTGTCTTTTCTCAACAAGAAGGGACACGGGAGCCATTACTTTACACACTGAGCTGCGTCTGACACGTAATTAAAAGTGTTAAAAACTGCAGGTAAAATGAGGACTCTTGCAGACTGAAACTAAGCGGAAGCTGGCTCATACTTATGAAAAAGACTTTTTCCCGCCCGTGCATAATGATGATAATTGAGTTGAGAGGAAGGAACATTGTATTTTATCAAAAAGTGATCTCCAATATTAATTATGATGTCCCCCCCCCCTACCTCCCCATTTGCCCTGCTCACCGAAAAAGGTCAATATTTAAATAAGTTATATCAGCGTTCTTGTAGCAAACATCGAAGCAAATGGATTTCACACTCGCAGGCTGAGTAAACAGAGCAGCGAAAAGATTTTTGATTGAAAAAAAGCCCCAGCAGATGTTACACTGCTTTCCCTCGCAAAAATCAATCTTTTTTTTTTTTTCTGTACATATACTGTATATTTTTTCTATGAATACTACCTTTTTTAATAGAAAGTTTAAATTAGAGATAAGAGTGGCAACAAATAATTAGAGAACGCCTTCAGTGTGTAATGCTGAATTTCCATTGATATATTTTGAGTATTTATAACTGCAGCTTTTGTTTTTGTTGTTGTTGTTGTTATTAATTTAGCTCTGCCTATCATAATAAAGCAGCGCTGGTCGGACCGAGCGTTTTCTCCACCTTATCGCGTCCGAAAGTGACACAGCATTACGAGCCTTCGTGAACATGAGGACTTTGAACACATTAATCATTTCACACAGTTTTTAACCCGCTTGTTAATATCCCTGCTGAAGACAATCGTAGTGCCGTTGACAGCTAAGTCATCACGCACTGCAACCATTACATGCTCGTTTTACTTCAACATGCTTCCATTTGGTTGATAGGATTTTGATTAAAGCGTCATAAATACCTCATTGACGTGCTATTTTAGGTCCCACTCACCTACGCAGGGTTTCCTCCAGTGTTTCTTAAGCCTGGGCGTCTCCAGGCTTTACTTGTGCCCCCACCAGGCTAAGCATTGCTTATTTATTTAAGTCTTTTTAAAATGTTTGCATTTTTTTTAAGACTTTATAGTTGGCGGTCAGGTATTAATCTTCCAATAACACATAATTATCAAGTGATATTTTCAAATTTGCTGTCAACTTTAAACACGTTTTTAACTCAAAAACTCGACAGACTTCTGGATGAATGACTGCCCTATCGCCCAACCACCAAGCTTAGCAGGTTTTCTTTGGGAAACCTTGCCTACTTTGATACTATACTTTATTTATTTATTTTTTATAAATCTAGCCAAAGTACCTCTTACCTTCTAGATTTCCTAGTAAATTCCCTATGGAACCAAATTCATTCATATATCACTTTTGTAACCATGAGCTAATGAGTTGAGAAAAACATCTCAGCTCAACTTTGTAAAATGTTATTTATCTTTTTTTTTTTTCAGGGGGTTTAGTTTTAGAACACGTGTCAAACTCAAGGCCCGTGGGCCAAATCCGGCCCGCCACAGCTTTTCATGTGGCCCTCTAGATTCTACACTAAACACTAAGTGTGATTAAATATTATGTTTTCAATCAAATCAATGCAGGTTTTTATCTACTTACTGCCAAATTATATCAATCAGTCCCCACAGTTTATTGAGGATTATAGTGGAAATTCAGGCAAAATCAACAAATCCCCGCACTTTATTGCGTTATTACATAATTGGAAGTCAAAAATTGTCAAAAACTTTTTTACTTGTACTAAACAGCTGCCTCATCCTTAATTGATGTCAGATTATAATCCATGATCTATACAGTGAGTAATAAAACGTCGCATTTACCGTCACAAATAAGCGCAAATATTGCAAATATTTCCAAATTAGTGCCACAAACACTCTGATTTTTATCGCAAAAAAATAACAAAAAGAATCAGAAAATCCTGGAGGGACTGAAAAGATGTTCAATAATATTATTTAATTTGAAGGATTCATTGATATTTTAACAGTTTGTGAACAGGTTTTATCAATACATTGTGGCACAACCGGCCCTTTAAGAGCATTCATGATCTTGATTTGACCCAAAACAAAAATGAGTTTGATACTCCTGTTTTAGAAGAACTGGGAATGGGGGGCATTCTGCACCGTCATGGCCGTCTTATAGCGCTAAAACAGCGTCGTCCTTCTCCACAAACTTAATCGCAAGTTTTAAAACTCCTGGCCTGTATGACAAATATCACACAGTCATATCTCTGCTGCCCTGTGTAGTGTGTTCTTAGCACTTGATTACCTCTTGATTTGAATCTGTGGGAATGTGTGTGAGAGGGTTTGGCTGCCAACTTTGCACTTTGTGTGAGAAAAAGAAGAACCGAGAGAGTTTGTGGATCTTTTAGGAGAGGAGGCCCAAAGCTGCCTCAGCTAAGCCCTGTAAAGCACCAGCTGGCAGCCGATGGCCCTGTGTCACTCCACTCTCACAGATTACATTCTCCCCCCGGCCTCTACCTCCTATGCTCTACTCGTTAGCCTTTTCCCTAGATAAGACGCACAGAGCAGAGGAAGTCGCTTTGACTTCGTATCTTGAGAACTTCCAAAGTAATTACCGACAGCGTAGTTAAGAATTTGCCAACTCGTTGCTCCCTAGCAGTGGTGTACGCTGGATTGCAAAGTCAGGATTTCACACGTGTCTCATATGGGTTTAAAGTGACACAGGAGCACTAACACCAATGCGATGTGAAAGGAACAGGATACACGGTTTTTGAAAAGTTTTCATCCAGATGCGTTTTCTCAGATTTTTCTTGATGAAACTCAGAAGTTACCAACTAGTGTTGAGTTCTGAAACAATGTCACAATATTTAATTATCTGCTGGGGTACTGTTGAATCCACCATGTTCTCTGATCGGAAGAAACCTCAAATATTTTGTCTACATGCAAAATGCTACCCAGTGGTAGAAAGCTAATGTGGAAAGGTTTGCTATTCAGCTGGAAAATGACTCTAAATCAATTGCCAGAGCCACACTGGGATGTTTACTTCAAAGTATGTTTAAGGATTGCCTAGTCAAAGTTCATATTCTAATTTGATTGTGAATTTTAGAGTTAAATATAAATCTTTAGATGTTATCCATCCAGTTTGGATAAAGCTGAGCTCTTTTGCAAAGACTGGACAAGAAAAAACAGTTTCTAATAGAGACACATGTCAAAAGACCTAAAACTGTAATTGCAGCTAAAGATGGCTCTGTTCTGAGTTTTCTGTTGAAACCATTTATTATTTTCCTTCCATTTCATAAGCATCCGCTACTTTGCGTTGGCCTATTATGTGAAATACCAGTAAAATAGTTGAAGTTTGTAGTTGTGGTGTGATCAAATCTAAAATAAATTGTTCAACAGGTAAAAAATACTTCAGCTGATTCATGTTGTTTTGAATCCCTGCTTCCTAAAATATCTTCAAGAGATATGTTTACAGCAGAAAATGTTAGAAATTTGACATTTTAACGGTATAAAAGAAGATATAACCCATTACAACGATGTTTCTGTTTGTGGACATTCCTGTATGTTTCACCAATAAAGCTCAACGAGCCGCTCATTTTGTTAAGCAGGGACTTTCAGGCGTTCACGAGGCAAATATGTTCCAAGATGAAGTCATTATGTAAAATTTAAAACAACTTGCATTGCCAGTGAAGCATGGCAGACTCAGAAAAGGACGAGCTCTTATTGCTGTGGATTCCTTGGGGATTTCAGCCCATGCATGTTGCAAAAACGTCTTCTGGCGTCCACACATGAGCTCGCCCTGCACCATAAGAGTTTATCTGTTGCCTGGACAACCTCTGGTCTCCCAGCAACCAGCCTATATGCTCTCTTGAATCACCACAGAAGAGCCAGTCTGCATTGTCGGACTTAGATGTCATTTTTTCTTATAATCCAGTGTGATGAGGGTGTTGGTCAAACACTTACAAACAATAGAAAGTGCCGGAAAAATGTTATAATTTTCCAGCGCCGGACTGTGCCGTCAGAAACCGCTTTCCAAACGTAAAACAGGAGCTATTCCATCAATTTTTAAAAGCCACCCCGAACCTTTGAGAGAAACACTAATTCTCACGAGAGCCAGTAAGTACACTTCACTATGTGGTGTTTGCTTTCGTGTTACTTTGATGTTTTGACACATTTCCCCTAAACCGAGGTGTTAAAAACACAAGACAGCCCAGAAACCCCGGTGTCCTCCGAGACAGCAGCGAGGTTTACACAAGTCTTAAGTCTTGTTTGGATGATGTTACAGCTGAGGTCAGATATTTCCATACACTTCATAAAAAAGAGACACATTTACCTATTGCGATACCAGATTAAAATCTTTTCGCTTTAGGCCAGTTAGTTTTACTAAAGCAATTTTTATTTGCTAAATGCCAGAATAACGAGAGACGGAATTTTTTTTTTTTAAACTCTTTTCAAAGGCTGATGTTTACGCACGGCGTTAAATTGCCTTAATAAATAAATGAATAGCTTTAGGGTTTTTTTCAATCTCTAATACAAATCTCTCATAATTATGGGGTTTTATAGGGAAACATTTGAGTGATTCCGACTGACTTAAACAAGAAAAGCTTAATCAGATTTAATGTCAGACAGTAAAAGACTATAAATATATTTTTTTATATACCCCTTGTGTATTGATCTGGTTTTAAATGTATCAACTTCAAACAACAGTTCAATTATTTTTTAAAAATGTAACTTTTTGTGTTATTTTTTTTTGTTTTAGAAATAACACAAAAATGACTTAATGTTTTATCTAAAGTGGCTTAAGATAATGTTTGGAGGCCGACCCCGTTCACTGCGAGACCCCGTTAACCTTCCTGTCCGTCTTCTCCAAATCAGGGAAGTGTGCGCTCTTTGTGGGCAGCAGACTGACTATTGATAAATACCTACGTAATAAAACCCGTCTAAGACACCAAATTATCTTCCTTTGAAGACTAAAACTGATTCAGCACCTCAGACGCAAAGTGAGAGGAGGCTGCCGGCTCTAACTCACAGCTCCATGTGTGCGCAGCATGTGATTTTCTTTTCTTCAACCCCCCCCCCCTTCTCTTTCTTTGGGGGAAAAAAAACAGCAAAAAAAAAACAGCTAAAAACATCTACCTCCGAAGCCGTGAAAGCACAAGGGTTTCTGGTGAGACTCAAAGGACTTCCAGTTACTGATGAATCAGATAGACTGCTAAAAACTGAAGCACCACTTTAAAGCTCCTTGTGGATTACAGTGCGCAGTCGTGCTCCAAAAATGTTTAGCCGGTTTGTCCCTCAACGTGTAATTTTCAATACTCTGCGGCGGTCGAAGTAAAAATAACTTCAATTTTCCACATCCATTAGGCTAAACTTCCTTGGAACCCTTTTTTTCATTGTACCAAACCTTGTAATTCTGATGAAATCGTCAGGTGAATGAACAATGATTGCAACAGACAGAAAAGAAAAAAAAAGTTGACTCAATACAACGACGACAAAAGAAAAACAGCCCTTTAAAGACTCAAGCGGTTCCACGTATGCATTCAGAAAGAGGCGTTCAAAGACGGTGAAGCAGTCCTTATTCATCCGAAACATGCAGCGCGTTGTGGAAATTCATTGTTTTTCATCAAACGCGCATCGACACAGTAAACAAGAGCAGCGGAAAGGCGGCGTCTGGTTGAACCGCTCTGCATTTTTCAGTGAAGTCATGAAATGAATATGTGATGTGAGGGATGGCGTGTCGTGATCGATGGACAAATAATCCCTGTATTTGTTCAACGGCGGAGGATCACTTGCAGTTAAAAAAAAAAAAAAACGCAACAAAGACAACTCAACCATGTGGGAAGATAAATTTAAAAAAAAAAAAATTGTCTTTGAAAGCAAAAGAGAAAAAAAAGTGAACCGTTTATGGTCATCAAGGGTTGGATGACGCATTTAAACTTGTTTTTATTTCAAAGTGCAGAACAACTGCACCAAAAATATATTTTTTTAATGGATTTCAAAAACAGAAATTTGTTGTACAAGCTTGAATTGAATGAGGATTTTCCCTTAATCCACACAAGATAAAATAGTCATAGGCTTATTTAAAGGGATGCAGAAATCCCTTTAAATACTTGGCTCAGAGAAACCAGACACGATTTGCAGCAATGCTTTCTCTCTCACTGGATAATTTAACGTTGTTCTTAGCAGAATATGGTAGAGTTTATTGGTTGCTTGCTTTTTAAGATAAGGTAAGGTAATTTTATTGATACAGCACATTTTTAAGCAACAAGGCAGTTCAAAGTGCTTAGGCAAACTCTGTACATTTTCACGCTTTGGAGCCGTGACAGAAGCTTAAAAGTAGCTTGTTTTAACCAGTCCAAAACCAGTTTAACGTGTGCTCAAGTTTAAACCGTTGAGCTGTTCAGGTGATGGGAATTTGAAGAATTTCACATCACCGAAGGATAAATTTCTTTATCAGCATCTCAAAGTCTACGTCGATTTAAAACTTGAATAGTTATGCTGGAGTTCCCCCAGGTTCCAGTTTAGAGAACCGGTTTAACTGGATGTTCCAACATTACCACAGTCCCAAACAACTGGTTTCAGAATAACCAAAGCAGGCTAACTTTAAGTTGCCCGAACTCAACCCTTTGAAAATGTGTGTGCTGTGTGTGAAAATGTGTTTTCTGCCCACCGGCTGGGCCCCCAGGCAGAATACCACACAATTTAAATAAATTCCTCCAGTCTGTTTTATTTACTTATTTATTTATTTTTGTTTTTCAAAAAAAAAGTGCTCAAATATCAAACCAGAATTATGCCAGAAGCTTGTTGATAGCGCCTAGAGTGTGTCATTGGGCGTGTTCACACACCGGCGAGTAAATGTTACCCCGACCTGCTACTGTTACAGCTTTTAAAATGGCATTTGAGCCGGACAGATTGCACTGTGGGAATATTTGGAGGAAATGTTTGTAGAGCATTTATAGAACTGTTTCTGTCTTGCATTCTCGCATATCTGCGACTGCTTCACGCGTGTGTCTTCCAAATAGGATCCTTTAGCATCTGATGGTCATAAAACCTGTTGTGGCGAGTCGATGGGCGGTTCGGAATAGGAGTCCACAGATTTTTTATTGTGAAAATGTTGACTGTAAAGCCTTTTGTTTCATTTTCTGTCCGTGACGTCGGGGAAAGATGTGGCGTCAGTTTTAAACATAATGGTGACTGAGCTGCAGATTTATGTACAAGTTGTGCTGGCGGTCGAACAAAAAGATGATTTGTTTTTGGTTTTTTGGGTTTTTTTTCCCCATCCACAAAATGTGCCGTTTGGAGTTTGTCTTGCCAAAGGCCTACGTTTGAATTGGGAAGACGGAGGTAATCTCCCAGGTAGGCCACATTTGAAGGCACTGAATTATTGCTGACATTTTGGCAGCAAATACATTTAAGGGCTAAGAGTGTGTCTAGCTTTGCAGTGTAAGTTTAATGTTTTATTCACTGTCAATATAGCTGAACAGAGTGGGTCTTCTGGGATGAGGGGTTTGCCTTGCTCACAGTCATACTACAGACAAATGGTACAAGCTGTCACCTTAAGCATGGAAAGCTAATGTCCTAATTTATAACGTCTCGTTTTTTATTTTTTTATTTTAAGCCTTCAACAAGCTTCTGGCATAACTCTGGCTTGAAATTTAAACACTCTTCTTGGCAGAATTTGAGGAGTTAATTTAAATGCATTGGTCATCTGGCACAAGTACAGCTTTTTCTCTTTTTTGTTAGCATAGTGTGAACATTTTCTTCAGTGTTATGACGGACTCGAGTCTTTGTCATTGTTCTGGATAAATCAGGACAAATTTTCCGTCGTCGGGGTCGACGGTGTGTGCCGTCATGGGGCCGACATTTGAACGCGGTTGGGTTTTCTGACGGGACGAGCATTTATATTTGAAAAACACATCAAAACTTGAAATGTAAGGTATAAAACAGACTTGACATAAGCTTTGGTAGTTGTCCTGACCTCAATCTATAGTGCAAAATGAATGTACTATACGCTTAAAAACTTGTTTAATTGAACTCTGCTACGTAAAACGGTTAAATATCGAGGAATCCTTATGCCAGCAGATCATACAAAAAGTGTGTGTTCTCTCTGCCACTTACTAAGAAATATTTACCCAAATTATTAGAAGTTTGAGCCTGTGTGTATAATTTAGATTGTGACTATTATTTCACCTAATTCTTGTTTTGTCTTTTTTTTTGTTTGTTTTTTTTAAAAGCTTCTTATTCTTTCCTACGTCACCATTCCATCCTTCCTGGAAAAGAGTGGTTCAAATAAAGCACGAAATGTACAAACTTAAAACGGCACTCAATGCCGAGATGTGTGTCGGTGTAAATCTCTGGCTGGAAACGTACGCGGCTCCTTGTCCAGACGCATCAGCTTCGGCGGCAGTCGCTTACTCCAAACTCCGCCGAACGCACTCGCATCCCATTTGGCCGCGGCCGTCATTAGTCCGCCGTTCGTTTTCTTTTTGAGAAGGACTGAGGAGAGAGAGAGAGAGAGAGAGAGAGAGTGAGTTATGGTGAAAGAGAATGATAAATGATGGACCTCGCCAGACCCTCAGGTTACCAGTGTGAGGCTGTTACAGCTGGCTCATTCCGCCGAGATCTCATAATAAACATCACATGGGTAGTTTGGGCTGGCGGCTGCGGATTAAGCCAGAGCTGTTAGCTCTTTAAAGACTGCTCAATGCTGCAGCCGGCCAAAAATCTATTTATAGGGTGGCTGGAAGTGTATCAAAGCAGGTAGGTCGGGGAAAGCACCGGAGAGGGACAGTTTTAAGCTGATTTATGTCCTTCAATCAGCGTAATAACAATAAACTGTCAACTAACATTCTGCTTTTATTTGTAATTTATGATACGGTGCTCCTAATAAACCTGTGTTTATTTCTCCCCTGTCCCCCTCCACTCCTTCCTCCTTTTGCCACTTGGTGTCCGCTAGCAGAGCTGCCCAGCAGTCCAGGTGGCCAGTTTACGTTTCGTCCGCTCCCCCCTCCGCCGCCGCCGCCCCACGCCTGCACTTGCGCCCGCCCGGCTCCTTACACTCAAGTCAGCCTGCAGAGGAAGACCATGCCGACGCGGTGTCAGACCGGCCAGGGCGGCCAGGGGGCAGACAACAGCTCGGCAACAGACCAGGCGCAGCTTCACAACAGCTGGGTGCTCAACAGCAACATCCCCCTAGAGACCAGGTAACAGAACGCCACAAATGCAGAGTTTTGTGTCGCAGAGGAGGAGGAGAAGAAGAAGAGCGGCAGATTCTCAGTAGAAGCGGTTAATGGGATTTTTGAACGATAAAGATAAATCCTTCAACTCGCTTGATTAAAGCCATTCCTTTCAAACCGACTAAAGAGGCTTCTTGTATTGAAGAAGTCAGTCAGCAGCAGGAGCATAAATGTTATAGTTTCTTTCAAAAGGGGGAGAGTAGGACGATGACAAATGGACTAATGGATTTGATGCAATGTCTGATTATTTGCTGGTGGGAAGTGGGCATTGACCACTTTTCTTTTTTTTATTCTCTCTTCCGCAATATTGAAATACAAACGTTTGCTTCAGGAAACTAAAGTTTTGAAATATTCCAAAAGAGGTTATGTTGATTTCAGTGGATCGGATCAGATCGAGCCCAGCCGATCTGGGCATGAGGCACATATTAAAGGGGCGGCGACATGTAAAATAAGCTTTTTTTTTTTTAGCTTTACATCAAGTCAAGTCAAAGTTTATTTATTTAGCACGTTTACAACAGCCTCAGCTGACCAAAGTGCTTCACAAAAAAAACATCATAGGTAGATAAAAAATATAAAATAAAATGAAGTTTAGTCAAATAAAAAAGGTAAATATAAAATTGTCAAAGATACCAAAGGTTAATAGTATGAATAAAAAACCAAAACAATACTTAATTTTCCATCCTTTACCTTTTCTCTTACATCATGTTATACAGTTATTCTCTCTTCAAATGCACACTTTGAATGTTACCCTGATTCTTTCATGCATTTTCAAGAAATCCTTTCGTCTCCCGTGGCAACCATTTAACTGCATAAAACGCCTGGGTTCCCGAGCTTCCGCATTACGGATCGGCCTTCCCTCACTTAGCTCCTCCAGACTAGCCAGCAGCAATTAGCAAACACCTAGCGTACCTGCGCATCTGCTGAGCTCATTGTGAGAGCTACTTCTCAGTGAAACTGCTCCAAATGCAGGAGCGACAGAGACGAAGAAGAAGTAAAGATTTTGTGAAAAAAGAAGATAACCAAGAGCTGAACATGAACGCAAGAATCCAGGAACAAAAAGCCAGCATGATAACATGGGGTAGCAGCAAGGAAGTAGGGGTTAAACAGGAGGAACCAGCGATGAGGAATTAGAAAGAGGTGGTTAAATACTGGCAGAATGAATACTGGAGCAATAGGACGGCCTAGTTGACAAATAGGTTGCAGTTGTGAGAAGAGGGAGAGAGAGAATGGCACAGGGGGCGAGGGAGAGTACACAATAGGGAGACTAGTAAAATTAATCTAAGAATAACTAGACGTAAGAAACTAAACTAGATTAACAAAAAAATAAATAAATCATAGACACCAGAGATGAACATAAACCAGAATCAATGAGGAAGGACTGAACTAAAGTAAAACAGAAACAAGAGTGATCTAATGAAAAGAAACTGAGGAACACAGAGGTAAACAAAACCCAAAACAACTCGACTCAAACAACCCGAGATCCTTTCAATTAGAGCAGCCATGCTGTGATGACTTCCTAGAGGCCGAGTGTTGGAAAGAGCAGCAGTTTTTAAAGAGACAGAGATCCAATTCCAAGGCGTTAAATTACGAGGTTAAATGTCTTTAAGTTATATTTGATATATATAGCATTTTTAAAACAGCTGTAGTTAACATAGCTACGTGGCTGTGCTATAAAATGGCACTATGTGCCTGAAAAATACATGATACTTCCCCTTTATTATCTTAGAGCTTTCTATTTAAGTGTGTCAAATGCTTAAAAAACGGTGTCAGTAAAATAAGGAAAATATACAGTTTACAACAATTCATAGCTAGAAAAAAAGCACATCTAAAGTTGGTCAGTGTCTAACCTAAACTGCATAATTTATGACATATATTATTACATTATCCACATTATTATCTTGAAGGCAGATATTCCCGAGTCTGAGCTGCTGCACTATTTATTGAGTCAAACTGGAAGAAGAGCTCTTTTCTGTGAGAATCTGGCTAATGAAAGACCTCAAAGTTAATAAGAGTGTGTCTGAAAATGGAGACTTCTTTTCATGGCCTGTTAAGATGTTTGATGACTTAGCGGGACACGTAGTAAAATTAAAGGTTTCACATGACAAAATATTTTCCTTTTTGCAAAAACTGCCAAACAGCCGGCAAGAAGTTGCTTTGCTCTTTCTGATTCTTTTACCACATGCGATGGTTTATTAGGACAAAAGCAGTTTCCCTCTGAAAACAATGACATCACACACTTTCAGCTTTGAACCGTATGATGGTTAATTAAGGCTTGAAAGGAAAGAAAGCGATTAACCTTCATGATTTTATTTTGTGGAAAAGGAGAGTCCAACGTAGCGGGAGGTATAAGAACAAAATAATACAAAGGAGCTTTGAATAGCAGGAAAACAATCATTAGGAGAGACTTTTGACTGAGGTAAGGATTTGTTGAGAATAAATAACACAGTTTGTCGAAGGTGAGCAGAAGTACTGAGAGACTTTGGAAGAAAAATGTCAAAGTCCAAGAGTCGGTTTATGCTAGAACATGTCCTAATAAATTAATCTGTCACGGTGAGTTTCTTAATAATATTCTACTTTTTTGTGCAGAACACCAAAATTGTTCTTCACAATTCCGTTTAACCATTTTTCAACAACTTAAACAGTTAGAAAGTGATAAATAGATAAAATAAACATCTTATTGAATGTACATGCGAAGTTAGCATGTGGTTATATGCTCACAGGAAACTGAGTTGCAGTCATTAAATTTTACAAATCACACGCCAGCTTTGGAGTTGCAAAAAATAACACCAAATTTGTATGCGGTGGTTTACAAAACTGTCAAAACAACTGAAGGTAACACAGGTACTTGATTGTCCCGTAGCACCATAATGCACATAATGCCACCTTTTGACTTTAAGCATTTTTAAGTTTATACAATCTACATATGGGTTTGTGAAGAAAAACAATGCAGCCGCTCCTGTTTTCTGAAAAGCCAAACATTGCTTTTCCTCAGCCTGTGAGAAGCGGAACAAATTAAAAACGCCTTTCCTACGTGTCGTGATTTAGAAAACAAATGTGCAGTGTTTTCACTCCCAAGCCGGCTGTATGGATATAAACAGGTATTTATAAGGATACTGAGCTTCACTTACTTAATTAGACATACTTGTATTGTTATAAACCCCAACAGATTCATTGAAAAATGAATAAATATAGATAATATTAAATAAATAAATGATTTATCTCCATTACTTGCGATTTTTGCTTAGCTCAGTGAGGTCCAAGTGATAATTGGGAGAGTTAAAAACCCCCCTTCCTCTCCTGTAACTTGCAGCACAACTTTCGGCAGATCAGCCCCTCAGTAATTCGAGGTATTTTTACCGGGCTTTTTCAGCGCGCCATCAAAGTCGTAACAAATCTCCAGTTTTCCAGAGGATTTCAGTTGTTTCTCCCGCCGCCGCTGCTGATTATTCGCGACACCTGCATTCGATTTTAAATATTCCGAAAGCGGAGTTTCTGAGACGCGCTGAAGGAATGCCGCCCCATCAAACGGAATTGAGGCCGCATGAGAAATAATTTATCCCCCCCAAAAATTATCTATGAGATCCTTCTTCCTCTTCTTCTTCTTTGAGGCTGCTTTGGAGAAGGGGAGGCAGCAAAGGTGCAAGAGAATATGTTTGCATGTTTAATGAGGGGCTCAGGCGGCGCGGCTGAATTCTGGTGTTATGAGTAAGGGCCGAGATTGGCAGGCTGCCACGCCACGAGAAGAAGTTTTAATAAGTTATGCATTAGGGCCATAATTAGATCACACCTCATTTAAAGGAAAGGAAGAATAAAATTAGATTCTGTGACAATTTAAATTAATCATTGTCCAGACGTGAGTATCAAAGAGAGAAGCTTGTCATGGCTGTAGTGTAATTACAGTACTTTTGTGTGCTCTTCTGTGGGTGTGTGTGTGTGTGTGTGTGTTTGCTCTTAATGAAAATATGACTTAAACAAAATTCATTATAAGTTTGTTCTCTCTGTGGTTCAGATTGTTCAGCCAATATTTGCAGGCCAGAAAAGAACTTCCTCCCAACGAGAGACGCGATTACGAACCATCAGTCCTGCATCGCCTCTATATATTGGATCTATTTTTTCCAGCGATACATTTTCTGCATTTGGGACTTCATAGTCAAATAAGTTTCATTTGAAAGTGTGCTATTAGTTCTAAGCCATAAAATGTAATCACATTCACAGTCAATAGAATAGTGTCCTCCTATAACATAATTCAGACATTACTGCTCTTTCCTATCAGGCTTTTGACAAAGTCTTCGCTGCTTAACTGTTTCTGGCTGGATTTAATGTTCACTCTCTCCTCTCTCTCTCTCTCTCTTTTCCTCTGCCCTTCGTCACGTTCTTAGATACTCTGATAATCTAATGATTTCATATTTCCACTGCAGCCCTCACCGTCCTATCAGCTCAATCTGAGCCACAAGATTAACGATTTGTCAAGTATTTACAAACCTGGCACAGAGGCTCAGACTAACAGAATTATAAGTGACGCTGTGACCTTAATAAGGACGGGGGTGGTGTAAGGAAAAAAAAATTAAAGGGATAAAGTCTTATGTTGTCAAGTGCGCTTCCATTATCCTTGATTCGTGTTTGATGAATCCATATTGAAATGTATTGACGTTGCGTCGGCTGAGATTAAGAATGTTTGAAGTGCGCATGGATTTCCGTTTTTGGCTGAACATTCGTTATGTTTCTGGAGAGGCTGTCCTGTCGTCATGGACGGATGCAGTTATGGATATTCAATATATCTGGCTGGGCCTCACACTGTGTGTGGTAGGAGGCATGACAAATCTTGGGACTGTTATGAATGGACTTGAGCTCTTCCTTTTATTAGTCCAGACAAGACTCCCTCAGTCGCTGTCTTTTCACTGTGGCGTTGAGGACATTTTTTAAATGTGACTCTTTGACACATTTTTAAACCTTTTGAACAGGCCATGTGAAGCAGGTCTTCGTGTGACTTTTTATGCAAAGCTGTGCTCCTGAGATGAAGAATTTTAGATACCTGTCGATGTTTTTTTAAAGAAATTGTCTTACTGTATAATTCTGATGGATTCTTGGAATTTGCCACTACATTTTAGAACTAGCTCTTCTTCAAAACGTTTTGGTGTTTAAAAAATTGTATCTTCGTCTTGGTCCCGGGTTGTATAAAGTCACAAACACATTTTCTATGAACGCCCTGGCGAGGAGTCGGACCCGGACTGATCAAGTTCTGCCTAATCTCCTTGAAATTTCCACCAGTTTGTTTATTCCAACAGTCCTTCAATGCCTCTGTGTCAAGAACTTCTCCATCAGCAGCACCAAGGGCAGAAGAGGACTCAACAGTATGATTTTGGAGCAAACTGAGGAATCCGATTTATTTTGGAGGAACAGAGATGGTGAAGGTTAATGACCCAATGGTGGCTAATTTGGCCTTGACTGTTCCTTTCCTTTCCTCTCCCAACGTTTCCTATAAAGGGACATTGTTATGTGTTTCCCATGCACATATTGACATTTTATAGCAGAATCAGGTAACTGTTAACTTCAGTTGTTAAAATGTTTTTATAAATGTAAAATATGACTTAAAGGAAATTTTACCTTGTAGTTTTCACGCCTTTAGATTGGGCCTATGTCATTTTACAAACTTCTTTCTAAAATTCTGCTTTTAGGACGTCACCACATCACTCCTCTATTAACCCTTTAGCAACGTTTTTTTTTTTCTTCTTTTTTTTACCAACATTTCATTGGGATATTGCTCAAATAATGAGTTCAGCAGATGCACAGTTCCAACCGGTGTTTGCTAATTGCTGTTAGCTAGTCTGAAGGAGCGGAGAGGGGAGGAAACTTGGAAAGTGGAGCTCAGGGGAGGAGCTGCATCTCAAAGGCGGAGCTAGGTCGACCCAGGCATTTTGAAGCAACCATGGTTGCCATGGGAGATTAAAGGATTTCCCAAACAAGCATTAAAGAATCAAGGAAACATTCCAGGTTTGTTTTTGATGAGGTAATAATATTACAACATGGTGTCAAGCTCAAAAAAAGTTGATTTGACATAATACCGCCCCTTTAATGTAAGGAAGCAAACTTAAAGCCTAAATTCTACATAAAACTGTTGTGTAGAATAAATATATAGACTAGTGCGATTAAATATTACAATACTTCAGTTTGATTGTCAACAACATGATTCTTAAATCAATATTCTTTGTTAGAACTTGTTTTGTTCTGCAAAATAAGCATGGTTATGGTTGGAAGAAAACTCCAAAGCAGATACAGACTGTGGCAAGATGAATGCTTTAATAAAATAATTAAGACACTTACAATAAAAATGACTCAGGGAGAAACCAAATCAGAAAGGACAGCGTGATGGACACATTGGAGAACAGTAATAAAAAAGAAATCAAGGAGCTTAAATACTGAGGCCGGGTGTGAGGAAGTGACAGTGGAGCCAGGCGAACTAATCAGAAGGAACTCAGGAGATAGAAAACAGCTGTGAAAGGGGGCGAGGAACGAGGCAGTGCATAAACACTGGAGAACAACCGGGACTCCGGGATGGTATAAATAAAAAAAATAAGACTAAAGAGAACAAAACTCAAAAGCACAAAAAGCAGAACACGAGAATAAACGAGGAAACTCAATCCAAAGAAATTAACTCATTGGAATAATAATGAAACTAAACATGGCAAGACCAGGTAAGCAACGATTAGAAACACAAACGTAAATCTAAAGCGATCAAAACACACAAACATAAAATCTAAAAAGAACCCTACACAGCCCAGGATCATGACAGCAAGACGCCTCTCTGACTAAGCTGATGTCAGTGTTTCCTGAAGCCGGTCAAAATTTCAGGTATACAAATAAATCAAGCAGCTCGATCAATCGTTACAGCAACTGTGCACAGCCAAATCAGAATCCAGACACTTTGTATTCTGTGAACAAAGACCTCCGCCCACGCCAACACAAACAAGGACCATTTACACTTATCCAGGTTGAGACAGCCGCCGGGCCCGCGGAGGCCGACCTCCTGGAGAGCAGGAGCTCTCATTTTCTTCTCGTCTCAGGGGAAATCTGGCCTCTGATAAGAACTCAGAGCTTTTCCTGGGCATCGCCCCTAGATATTGTCTGGCGAAGATCAAAGACGGGGATCCAGCAGGAAGCGTGAAGCCGTTTTAAAAAGCGCCACACAAGAAGAGGGGTTCTACATGCATCGTTTTACTCTCCTGCTTTATTAATCCACTTTCAGCTGCACGTTAAAACACACACAACAGGCTGCTGCAGTGGCCTAAAAGAAAAAAAAATCTAGCATTCAGCATGTTTTTTTTGTCCATTTCTTTCCACGTGTGTGTTTGCAAGCGTGTGTTTGTTTCCCCGGGTTTATCTCTGGCCTTTCAGAGATGAACTAGCGTTGACCCTGAGGTGTGCGGTGGCTGCCTGTGCAGCCTCCTGTGTCCCACATCAGACTCGCAGCCTTCAGCGGGCGCTGAACGGCTGGGTGGAGAAAGGACAGGAGGCAGACAGTGAGGGATGGACGTTATCTGTTTTAGCCACAGGGCCACACTAAAGACTCACCGAAAGGCAGCACACACAGAAACCGGAACAGACTCGGCACGACGGGAGGCATTTTCTTTTTCTTCTTTTTTTCTCTCGGTTTTTCACAATTCCAAACTTTACTTCCTTTTACGTCCTCTGGTGGATTCATAAAGTTTGCATAACCACTGGACTTTCTTGCACTTTAAGTCCTGTCGCGAGTTTTTTGTGGGGCCCGGAGGGGTTATGCAATAGAACCACACAGAGTTGCTTAATCACATAAAAAATTTTTGCGAGGCACGCTGCGTTGATCTAATTGTGACGTCTCTCTCCCAGCTAGCTTTGCACATCTAGAGACTAAAATCCTTCTTTCCAAAATAGCTCAAGCTTTGTTAGTTTTGGAGGAAGGGAGTCTGTGCACATAATGCTTCAAGTCTTTCCAAAGACTACCAGTTGGATGTGAGTTTTGGGTCATTGTAACATGTGAATGTTCTTTGATCTAAACTATCCCCATTTGAAGAATGAATTTGGTTTTAAATATTCCTCTAATAGGTTTTCTTGCTTCATTCATTGCTCCATAGATAATATTTCCACAGCATGATGCAAACACCATGTTTTCACCATTTCACCAACATTTCAATCTCAACTGATCCATGTATACTTTGTCTCTTTTATGATTTGTTAAAAACTGCATGTGTCTTATCGCCTTTCGACGATGGCTTCCTCTCTTTCGATTCTTCCATAAATCCTAAATTTGCGCAGTGCGCCACCAATAGGTATCCCGTCAGCAGTTTCTGCCAACGGAGCTGATAATGCCACGGCCGTATTTCACAGTGGGCATTGTGTGTTCAAGCAGAGCTGCATCTCCTCAAAAGTTACAGTAGGCCTCTTGGCTGCTTTTCTGTTTTAAGTGTTTCCCTTAAATGGACAGCAATGTCTTGTAAGGTTTGTACTTGTGCCGTACTGTTCCGACACTCGGATGATGGATTAGGTAGCGCTCCGTGAGAAGCTCCAAGCTTGAGGTGTTGTTTTTTAGAGCCTAACCCTGCTTTGAAATTCGTCCCAACTTCCTCCCTGACCCGCCTGCCATGTTCCTTGGTCTTCATGACGCTGTTTGTTCTCCAACAAACCTCTGAGGATTTCACAGAGCAGCTACGGTTCCTATAGGAAGCATTCACTCCCTTCGATGTTTTATCACTTTTTATGTTTTTACCAAAAAAATAAATAAAAATCTTTAATGTCAAAGTGAAAATGGATTTCTACAAAAGAGTGAATCGTAAATAAAAACATGATTGAGCAAATGTTTGCTCCCTTTAAAGAGACTGAGTTAAATCAACAGAGGTCCAAGCAGTTGGTGCAAGTAGTCTCACATTGAGTGGAATGGGGATCACCGTGGCTCAGTGAGTGTGTCTCAGGGGATTATGGTACAAACTATAATCCCCGTATCCCTGTGCTGTTCCTGGCTTCCAAGACGAAAGAACAATCCAGGCAAAACAGGGAAAAGGTTATTGAAAAGTTTAAGTCAGGGGATGGATACAAAAAAATTCTCTATGCCACTGAGAGTTCCTGGATTTCAGCTAAAACCATCGGCAAGAAATGGACGGAATATGAAGTATGTGTGAATCCTGATGAGATCAGGACGTCCTCACAACCTGAGTGACCACGCTAGAAGGAGACGAGTGAGAGAGGACACCAGGTCACCATGGCTACGCTGGGAGAGACACTCTGTAGACAAACAACTGTTGCTCTGGTTCTTCACCAATCAATGTTTTACGGGTGAGTGGCAATGAGAAAGACGTTGTTGAAGAAAGAGTTTGCCAAAAGGCACGTGGGGCAAAGGTCTTTGGTCTGATGAAACCAAAACATGAGATTTTTGGCCATCAGACAAGATGCCACAGCATGGCGGTTGTTGCATCATGCTGTTGGGGTGGTTCTTGTCAGCAGAGCCTGGAAGGCTTGTAAAGGTAGGAGGCAAAATCCTAGAGAACAGTTGTTTCCATCTGCAACAGATCGTTAGAGAACACTTATGTTTTAGCAAGACAATGACCCGAAGCATCCAGCTATCGCTACAAAGAAATGACAAGGTGGATCTTCTGGTGTGGCCCAGTCAAAGCCCAGGCCTCAATCTCATAGAGAATTGACCTGGAAAGGTCTGTTTACAGCCAACCTGACAGAGCTTGAACGGTTTTGCAAAGAAGAATGGAAACCTGCATCGTCCATCGTGCGAACCTGATGGAGACCTGTCCGGTGTTTGACTGACCTGAAGGGTGTGAATATTTATGCAGTCACTTATTTTATGGTAAATATTTTTTATTTTGTCATCATTATTTTGCAGAAATAAGTTTTCCCTTTGAGAATAAAAGAGGGGGTTTGTTTTGTCTTTTTTTTTGTCAAAAAAGCCAAATGTTTTTCTTGATTGATTTGCAAACGAAAAAAAACTGTGAAACGTGCAAGGAGGTGAATATGTTTTACTGACATTACTCTATACTCCAGTTTACTCTTTTTTTTTTACTAATTAGGTGATTTCTGGAGGTCATTTGTTGTACTGAATTTTACATGAGGACAGACTAAATTAAACCAAACACTTTCAAACATCCATCCAGCCATTATCTTTTGTTCATCAGGGCCACAGGAGCAGCAGCCTTAACAAAGAGGCTTCCCTCTCCCCAAGACGTATCCTAACATGGACCATCAAAGCTCCACACCAGAACCCTGCAGAGCTTTTTAATAAGACGAGTCTTCAAGGCTGAATGCGACCAAATGAGTCGATGAGGTGTCTGCAGTTTGGTTATTACGAGGACACGGTGTCCGGTGATGCTGCTGCCACCTCGGTGCCTGACCCCGCTTTAATGGCCTGTTCTCTGAGGGCCCTTCAGAGACCGAGCAGCGCCGCGACCTCTCATCTTTTCACAGCACGCACAAAGTTACACTCTGGCGCTCAACGCACGTGGTGGCCCCCCACTCGAAAGCAGCATTAACCCCCCGGAGAGCTCGCCGTAACCCGGGGCAATCATGTTCTCTGTGAAATTCAAGGAGCTCAGAAATATTGTTTTCATTTGTTATAATGATTGGGAACCATAAAAACACAGCCATAAAAAAAAAAAAGAAAATATTCCAACGGTTTACCCCCAACGTAACCATTCTAGTTGTGGCCGCAATAAGCTGGCGCTTCTATTAATTCTCTGCCTAGATCCACTTTTCCAAATTGGAAAATGCTCCCTCTCCCCCACCCATTCTTGTGCTCCCTCATCCGCCACCGCCGAGCCTCTGCCCTCCATTATCTAAACACAATATAGATGAAATGGTACCCAGATTAATTGCCCTTCAGCTCAGTCCCCTATCTTCATCTACTGTCTAAGACATTTCGTAATGAAAATGAGCCCCATCGTCATCTAACAGCCTTATAACTTAAGTAGTTGCTTTGATGTGTCAAAGGGAATAGGTAAGTCATTGATCCGTGTGTGCCAGCGCTATTTCAATCTGTTTCATATTATTGCTGCTCTGCATTGCAGTGGTGGCTCATAAGGTTGCGCCAGAGAAGCCCCCTGGTTAAATCTGGGGTTCCTCAAAGGATGAAGGACTTGGGCGGGATAAGAGCTGGAGGTTTAATATTTTATGACTGCTAAATTTATGGTGTGTCATCAGAAAAGTTAGATTTTCTTGGGAATTTGCCCGCGCAAACCTGCACAGTGGTTCATGGTTCCTTGGGGGGAAAAAAGCATTCCTATATAAAATATTTTAGAAATTAATTGAATTAAATTGAATCTATTCACATTAACAAACGTCAATGTATTTTTGTTGCGATGCTATAATGCAGACCAGAGGTTCTGAAACTTTACATTGGACAGTCCAAATCTGATTTCTGGATAATGTTGGAGGTCCTGTAGCGACTACATCTGAGCAAATCCTGGTCATTAAATTTGCTTGCAACCTTTAAGCAAATCTAATGGCACTTTATGTATACAAACAACTGCTTCAGCTTACAGCTTCTGACAGTAGGATTCAATCTGCTCACTTTTATGGCTTTCCATAAAAGTAGATTTTTGAAAAGCACAGCTGATATTAGACTTGCTGATAGAACCTCCTACCTAAACTGTGAAAATCTGCTACACTTATGTTGAAGACCAATGCTTAGTAGACCTGCAGTGGTCCCAAACCACTACATTTTAACTGTAGTTAGCAGTGCTCTATCAGACGTTTACCACGTAAGATACTATTTTATAACTTATCCGTGCTTTGAACTTCTCTTTTGCCCTTTATCCCTGACCAATCTGGGGTATTCATTGATCGTAAAGGGGCGGTATTATGCATTTTCCTGGCACATACATAGTGGTATTTTGTTGCACAATCAAGTTATTATTTGATTTGTTACAAAAATCAGTCAAGTGAATAGATTTTTTTAAAGAATTTTTTTTTTAATTTGAAAGAAAATTTAAATTCTTTTACATTTTAAAGTCAAATTTAAAAGAAATTTGACTTTACAATCTGGCACTCTGAAATTGGCCTCTGTCTCTTTAAGAATCTCCTACTCTTTCCATTCACAACTCTAAGACATCTCTGTTTGCTGAATATGTTTGCCTACTTGTGAAGTCTATGCATGCATATAAAGCCATGTGTAATTTCCAATGTTGTGATAGTTTCTGTTGGTGTATCACATAAAATAACGCTAAAGTTTGTGTTTGCAATGTGACAAAATATTCAAAAAAAGAAGGGTTGCTGGGTATTAACACTGTTGTAAATCCCCTAGTCCCAGAATGTATTAGGGAGAATAAAGTCAATTGCAAAAGGAATCCCACTGCTTTTTCCTTCCGCTGCTTCCCGTTGATTGTAACCACCTTTATAAATTTTTGATGAGCTATTCCTTACCTTTTAAAAATCGCAGTTAGATTAAAAGCACACAAGTGTTGCACAACATGTGGGATATTAACAGTTTCCCCCCAAATTACCAACTTCTGCACATTTAGGAACAGCTGATTTGACAGGTTAAGGTTTAGCAGGGCCGGACCGCTGTGCATTAGCAAACTGGGACAGACAGTTGTCTGTTTGATGCTTGAACCTAACTTTGTCTGGATAAGAAAAGAAAAAAAAAAAGACAGGAGCAGAGGGGTCTTGACTAAAATCTCCTGCCTTCAGGGCCCTTTAAATGAGTTTCATCCAGGCGTAGCTCAGAGTGAGACTTAATTCCACCGAGTCCAGATTTACATAAATAGAATCCGAATAAGACACACGATACCTGAGGAAGAAAAAAAAAAAGAAGCTTGTGTCTTGCTAGAGTAATTGGTGAAGCATTGAACCGCTGTCCTAGATAGACCTGCACTGCGACTGTGACTGTTCCCGACTTCCGACTGTAATCTACTTTAGGAAGACGCAGACGGCGGTCCCATGTGGCGTGTAGTTTGTGGAACGCAAGATGCAAAAACATTCTCCTACCGTACAAGATGAGGACAGTAATTAATTGACAGCTTGCTGAACACCTCCCTCAAAGAGCGGCCATCCAATCGCAGTTGTGGAGCCGTTACCACGACGACCAGGGGCTGATTCTGGAACGCTCCGAAGGCAAACATGGCGCACAAGATGCTGCGGCAGCAGCTGTGTGGCGCGTTTACGGAGTTCAGGTGATTCTCTGCTTTTCCTCCACTTTACCAAGGCGAAAACAGACACAGAAATGTAAAAAAATGAATAAATAAAAAATGGAGTAGACTTACTTTTTATCTGCTGCATGTAAGCTCTAAAATTCAGCAAGTTCACCACCAAGGCCGGCAGGCCCATTATGAGCCGACCGGGGAATACAACTTCTGGCATGGCCGACGTCAATATTTTATTTCCCTGTTTTGATGAAAGGTTTCTGGATCTGCATCTGCAAGTTGATGAGAACTCGCCTTACCTGAACAGCTTTCCATCAGTTTCAACTTGTTACTTCTGACAAATACACTCACATTCACGTCCAACAGGCCCAATGTTTAGTACTTAGTGCTTCACCAAACGACTTTACACTTGTGAACGCTGGTTAGCCTCGAGTTTCACTATTAAAAAGTCTTGACTCATAGTAATTAATTACATACTTAAACCCTGAACTGGGTGCTGCCGTTTTTTGTGTTGCTAAATAATGAATTCTGTTTTACGAGTTGATACTGTTCAATCACCAAACCCAGGATGCCAGCAGGTGCTACAGCTAGAGCGAGGTGTTTTGACTCAAACTCCCAGACTGAAGGTGTGAACTCTGGGAGGATATTTCCTAACCAGCTTCCATAAACTGCAGAACTGAATCATATGAAAGGCTTTTGATTATTTCTTTTTAAAATAATAATACTGTCCCTCTGCAGCCTACTCTTATTTGTTATTATTTTTATTTAAAAAGAGTCCTTCAACAGTAACAGAGTTTGAACCGTAGCAAAGGAAATTCAAAAGAGGCATTGCCTGAAGACTTGGCGGATAAAGGATTCATCTCTCTAGTTCTGTGGTTTTTTAGTTTTAGGTTTTTTTTCTCTCTATTCCTTTAAGATGTCATTTTTAAATGGTAATTTTGTCTTCCACTGCTGTCATTGTGTTAGCACATGCACAAACAATCTTGATAATACTGGTTGATCAACCTCAACCCAACAATTTGACTCCTTTCAGAGCAACACAAGACACAAAGAACACGTGTAAGTAATGGATTAAGGGATGATTTGAAAGGGATTTGAATTCTTCCTGTACATGTAAAGTTTCAGAGACTAAGTGTGGGAGAAGCATTAGTTTTTTTGCCGCGATCCTTTTTCTCCCCAAGTTATTCTGTAAAATGTTCCCGTTTAAGTTCTCGGAAACTCTAAAAAGACCTCTAATTTACCCCTTTAGAGACGTCGCTGGCTTCTATAGAGTGAAGTCTCTTTCTCTGTGTTTTCCTCCCCTGCAGACATTTCCTGTTCAAGCAGGGCTCAGGTTCATCAGCCCTCCTGTCAGGCGCGGGGCAGGGATACCCTCTGACTTCTGGGACGGTGTACTCCCCACCGCCGCGGCCGCTGCCTCGCAGCAGCGTGACCAGGCCGCTGTTTACCTTCAACAAGCCTCACCGCTGCTGCAACTGGAAGTGCACAGCCCTGTCTGCCTCCCTGCTGACCCTCACGCTGGCCCTGCTGCTCACATATGTCATTGGTGAGTCACCACTGAATTGTTGTACCTTTTGGCTGATGAGGTTCGTTGGAGAACCCGCTGGTAAAGTGGCACATTAAATCTCCAGGAAAGAATCGCGTAAACCGGAAGGTTTAATTTATTTTTTTTATTTTAATTCGGACTTCTTCTGGTGAAGAAATACAGGGACAACAAACAAAGAGAAATAAACAAAAACAGGGCGATCGATATGCGTTAAGAGCCAGGCGGCTGAAATTTGTCCACTGTTGCTTTCAAGCAGCATTGTATTCCAAACGTGACCCCTTGTAGAATACTTTAAATTGCAAATTAGCCGTCCCAGACCAAAGCACTGAAAACCAGTAATTATCCTGTGATGACTACACCCAAACACACACACCCACGCACGCCCCCACACATGCAAAGGTTCATTTAGTGTTTGTCTTCCCCACACACACACACCCCAACGCCCATATAGCACACAAACAACTTTCTCATTAAATTCATGCCATTCTTGTGTATTTTTAATATCTTATTCAGTCCACGTTCGTCCTACGCTTTACACTTTTTTATTAATATTTAAATATTTTTGCTGCAATTTACCTAATACTCAGTGCAATCAAAAATTTCATTCGTTTTTGGACTTATTACTTAAACGTGTGATTTTGTTCTGCTTCTGTTAACCATAGCATGAAAAATGCCATTAATACAGTATGTTGCGATTATTATTTATTTTTTTTACATCCCTTTATTTTGTTCTTTAATTGCCAAACCGAATGAAACAAAAACCAATTAAGTTTGGTTATTATATGCTTACTGGGAAATAATGTTGCTGGGGTACGACAGGTTATTTCAAAATAAAAGATGAGCATTTAGGGTTTCACTGAAGCGTCCAGTTGAAACAACTGAAGCAAAAGCGTCACAATACAATAAGAAACTGGTTACTTAAATGTGTTCATAATTATTTACAACTAGAAACCACTACATACATATTTCAATACAGAATTAAAAGACATCATTATGTTCTTTTATTACTATTTTAATTAGAAAAAACACATTATGAATGTATTTTTTTTATTTAAAACTTTCATAATAATACAAAGTGGGACTTAATAATACAAAACATTTATTACAGGCACATAGATGCAGTCAGTCTTGGTCAGATTCAGTATGAATTTACTGTTTGTTTTTTTCTGGTTATTTTTACTTGAATTCTGTTAAAAACTAAATGAACAACTCTTTCTTACTCCGTTGCATAATGCGTAAATCTCTATATTACAATGCAACCTCTTGGTCAAACTCAGTGTTGAACTTCCTGTTGCCTATTCAGGTGTTCAGGGATGGGGTTTTTTTTGTTTTTTTTTGAAAGATCACGTTGCTCTGAACTCTTTGAAATGACAGAATTATGCTCCAAAGGAAGGTTAAATAATACGAACCCATAATAACGACAAGACACAACCTCTTTTTTTTTTATTTTAACTATGGCTTTATGTGTTTCATTTCAGGATTCATATTCATCTCTTTGAAATGCCGTCACAGCACTGATGGTTTAGGCTTTTGCTTCCACTAGTTTTGATTCCTTCAGGAGTATTAGTATGAAATCCTATATGCTAAACAAATTCTTCACGTTCTATTTAATCAATATATCCAATATTAAAGTGATATTGGAGAGCTGAATGACTACTAAAAACATGACTGAGATATCTTGATCATTTGCTTAAAGGAGGGGATATTATGTATTTTCTAGGCACATAGTGCCCTTTTTCAACAAAATTTATTAACTATGCCACCTTCAGTTGTTATAAAACATGCTACATGTATAAAACGTAGCAAAAGAACTTTCACTTTGCAATTTGATGGTGCAAAATTGGCCTCTGTCTCTTTAAGAAGCTCCTACTCTGTCCTGTCATCACTAATCCCGTCACGATGGCAAATTTTACTGGACGATAAATTGTTCCAGAAGTTATCCTGATAAATGATGATATTGTTGATTTGCGACAATTTTCAAGTAACGGCATAACACAGGAACACATTCTCATAGGTTGATAAACTTTAAATTCTACTGAACATTAAACACTGGAAGTGGAAGACATTTTAAGTATCCAAAATAAATTAACAAAACAACAAATAAAGTAAATTTTTAAATCTCTGTAAAAAAAAAAAAAAAAAATTGGGCTAGTTGAGGCCAAAGCACCAGACTGAAGACTTTGGTCATCCAGTTTTTGATTAAAAAGGGAGAGGCAAAAGAAAAAAAAACAACAACTATAAATCATGTAAAATAAAATTTGTGAGTTCATTTTAATTTATTATGGGATTTTTTGTTTATTGTGACAGGCCTAGTCATCACAGCAATACTCCTTCTTGATGCTGTTTGCAAGTGTTCTTAGGAGCAATAACCTGAGAAGCAGTTTTTATAATAATCTAAACGGATTTATTCTCAAAATGGAGAGCTCTAAAAGCACCCGCTTCGGATGTTATCATCCCATAGAATGGCGATTATCAGTGGTTATCAGCCCCATTGAATGGCCTCAGTTGGTCCCTGCTCTACCTGCTAGCAGGCTGTTATCAACCGTTATCAACCATTCTATCGGTGATAACAGCCGCTTGTCGCTAATAGAACCTTTTTTTTAACCTTTTTTAAAAACCTTTATTTATAATTTATCTGCGAATTTGAACAGGATATTAAGAATTTACTAAAAATACAAAAGCCAAACGTATCCGTCATAAGATTTTAATTAGGTATTGTAATAAACGTTACAGTATTTAAAAACAACTCACTAAAATCTAAAACCGGAGTGTTTTTTTTTTCTGTTTTGTTTATTTTTGTTCGCCTTTTTAAAGACCTATATTTCCAATATGCCTTTTATTTCTTTGGATTTTTTCCAATAATTCACTCAAAATAAATGCCAAAATTTAACATACTTGGTTAATTTTATTGGATCTTTACAAGACGTGTTCTCTCAATACATGCCGTGTTTTTATCTTCCGGTCGTGCAATTATATATATATATATATATATATATATATATATATATATATATATAAGCATACAATGAAATTAAAAGGTATATTCTAGAGTTATGCAGTGTTATGAGTTGTCCAACCTCATAGCCTTCCACTAGGTGGCTGTATGTACATCCGAAGTTGCTTGCAATCCATTAATAATGATAAGAAGAAGTTAGGGTTGGCCCTAATCTTATTTTTAATTAAAAAAATTAAAAATAAAAATACGGATGGATTTGCTCATATGATTATATGAAAATCTGTGTTTGTACCATATGAAAATGTTTAATATTTGTATTAGTAGTAATAATAATAAATTACGGATTGCACCCGACAAAACATTAGAGAAGAAGAAGAAGAAGAAGCTTACGTCATTCGACGCGACACTTTCCACGGTCGGAGCTGGTGAGTAGCCCCTGAATCTGTCAAATAAAAATGTAGTAAAAAACCTCAAAAGACCGAAAGTCTACATTTATAAATCTGCTGATGGTAGTTCTATGAGTTAATGTTAGCGAGTATGTGGCACAGCATGTGTTTGTACAGATTTAGACACGTTTTTAACCCTATTTGGTAGAAAAAAAAAGCTCGCTAAAGTAGCCTCTTAAAAGCCAGTCACATTCAAATGTAGCTGTCCTTCATACCTTTAATAACAATGTGCTAAAATTTTGTTTCATATATCTTAAAAAACCGTATACTTTTCAGTATACTAGTTTATATCAGTATATTGATTTAATGTTAGGATTCTATCATACAGTTCATTACATTTCATCGTTTCATCGTATTATAAGCCCTGAGGCCATCATTCTTTATTTGTTGCCCCACCAGGCTAAGCATTGTTTATTTATTTAAGTCTTTGTAAAACGTTTGCATTTCTATGACTTTATAGTTATTGTTCAAGTATTAATCTTCCAATCTTTCAATAACACATAATTCTCAAAATGTAATTTCAAATTTCCCGTCAACTTTTAACATTTTTTATCTCAAAAACATGACCAGCTACAGGATGACTGACTGTCATAAAACTCAACCACCGGGCTTACCATGTTTTCTGGGGGATACCCTGCAAGCACAATGCATGCTAATATTTATTTATCACATACCAGAAAAAACAGCTACCTTCTGTTTATTCATAGTCATGGTTGTATTTTCTGTCTTTGTTTTAGGTTCAATGTCAAGAAGAGGTATGTGTAGCATCTCTTAAACATTGAGCTATACAGCAAGATCTAAGAAAATATGTGTTTGTCCTGAATATAATTTTTTTATATGCTCTGCTTTTTTTCATTTCATGATAAGAGAGAACACGTATCTCGGAGGAAGCGAAGGTCTTCCTCCAGAAAGACTATAAAGAAGGGATGACCAGGGTGGGATCTCCACTGGTTGGAGCAGCATCCCAGGCCACTGGCTTGCCACCGTTTGTCATTGATGTATGTTTACCAAAGTTCTTTCTAGCCATTCAATTTCAGAATTCAGAAGGCAAGATGCAATTTTATATAAAAATAAATTCAAACTTCCTGTTTTGTAACAAGACTTTTGTGTTTTTTAGAACTGGATTGGAAACTATAGAAGAAAAAAGCCATCTTCTTCTCAACCTAAAAACAAGAAGTTATACACCAAGGACCTGTCTGGTTACAACCTGTTCTGCAGGGATCAGTTAAAGAACAAAGGTGAGAGAGGATTTACTGTAGCTGTTATGTTGACGAGCATTGTTGTGTGTATAGCTAGCCTGATCATTGCAATTCTCACTTACAGCACAGCCTTTGCTTTCTCCCCTTGACTCGGATTATTTCCCGCAGATGTTTCATTGTGCCAATCAGTAAACAGAAGGAGAAGTTGTTAAGACTGCCAATTTTCTGTGCTGTTTTAGAATTGCAGTCCACCTGTAGTTGTAGCAAAGTAAAGGAAGCCATTCAGTCTTTGTTGGCCTTCCAAATATGGAATTAACATGGACAGCTGCCTCGATGAGCTCAGGTCTTCTGTCTTTGTAGTGACAGATTTTATGTATTTATTTATTTTATTTGCAGCAAATGCAATTTCAAGTAGAATTTTTGGCATTGAACTGGCACATGACATACGTCACAGACAAACATTAGCGATTGGGTAAAATTTAACACCTCTAGAGAGGTGTTAAATGAGTGTTAAGTGAGCAATAGTGTCTCAATAGCCATAGCCCAGACCCTCTGGATGCTTCAATGTGTAGTACAATGGGTCATTTTTTTACCAGGCTATTCATAAACTTAATTTTTGGAAAAAGTATCTTGCCTTAGTTATTTTGTAGTTGTGTAATACTTGCATTGTTCTGTTCGATTTACTTTCTAGAACAGTGGTTTCCAAAGTTGATTCTCAAGGGCTGGAACCTTCATGGCCTTGAGCCATGATTGAATCTAGGTTAACACACCTGGATTCAATCATGGCTCATTAGAAGGCCAAAGAAGAAAATTGACATGTTGAGGAGGTTACAACCACCAGACAGAGAAGTAAAACAAGCGGTCCTTATTGGAAGGACTTCATTCAGTATCCCTTTCCATGTAATAGGGGGTTTTTTTTGGACTTGTTTTAATCATACAATTCCATTTGAAATTGTATATATGGTTTTTATATCAGATTTATATTAGAAATAAATCTCTTTCCCTGTGACAATTCTATTCAGTGTATCCCAACAGATACCTGCTTAGTTATTTGCAATTATGGTCTATGATGGAATAGTTACTGTAAAAACTTTGCAGAAGCAGATGCCAACTTACAACGAGAAATGAAACAAATATACCCTGAAGTATGGGAAATTGTCCTTTCGTTCATTAAAATTAATAAAGTACAGTGTTGTGTTGATTAATATTAGCCTTAAGAAAACCTTTAATCGTTCACACTTCACAATGTGTACTTGAGAAATACTGTTTAAGCCATGTCCTGGATACTTGTACTTCAAGTTTTGATATTGCATTTTATTGTACTCATATTGAAGATATGTTGGAAAAACAATTTCAATAATTATATTTTATTCTTTGTATCAGACCCCGGGAGGAAAATTAGGACACCAACGGTGGAAGACATTTTGAATGCAATGTGTGCAAATGGTAAGTTTGTTGCATGTCTATCCTGAATGTCCTCCATTACAATGTTGTTATGTATGTTATGTGGGTATATTACAAAGCGCACTACACCCTCGGTAACACAATATGTCTGGTCTTCCTTAGGAAAATATGTATTCCGGATGATTTATAGGTTTTCAGATACAAAAAGTGTGGGGAGTCCAGCTTTGTCTTTAGGTCACTCTGACGTACAACCAGATATGTTTAAGAAATTATAAATATTCCATACTTAAATAAATCACATACGCTTTGGGGTACGTGTATTGGGTGATCTCATTAGTGAGGATGTAACACCTTTCAAAATGTTCTATATGGCTATTATGTATAGTCGGATTATAGCTGTACTGTCATGTCAATGTCTGCAAGATTCATCTCGGCATTGATATTGTGGTTGTACAAAAATGTATGTGTAATATAGTGCATGTGATGCGTTTCTCATGCTAAGACTGTTGAACAAATGTAGTTGTGACAATTAGCAAGTTGGCAAGTCTCACAACAGCTGATGTTCCCTCTGAACAATAGTCACATTCACAAATGCGGAATACAGAAATATTTTATTGTGAGCTGTTAAAAGTAATAGTTGCGGCTGGTGTCACAGCTGACATAAATCCGAATACTTTGCAGCACTATGTTTGGTTATGTTTTATTGCTTATTCAAACCACTTGAGGTGGAGACCATCAGTCACACAACAAAACACAGAAAACTCTCTTTCCCTATGTACATCAACCACATTTCCAGCTTTAATTACACATGCAAACATTAAAGAAATTATTAAATTAGATGTACCACAAAATACAGTAGAACAGAACTAAAGCATAGATGCTTATCTTGCATCACTTGTTTAACTTTAAGGAAGTAGAAGACATCTCAAATTACGGAACTAATGAATGAGCAGGCAATCATTTGTTTTCAACATAAAAAAAAATTGCAGAAATAATTACATACAAATCACACTAACCAATAGCTTAAAGTAGGGGTTCCCAAAATTGTTCCTCACTGGCCAGCACCTTGCATTTCTTAGTTCTGCTCCTGGTTTAATGCAAGGCCTATGAATAGGTTGACATGATGAAAAGTTTGTAACTTCCACCGGTGAGAGAACTAAAACATGCAGGATGCCCATCCTCAGGGCCCTAATTTTGACGACAATGAATAAAAATAAAAAGTATTAATAACAAAACTGTTTCAATATGTTTAAATATGCTGTTTACACAGAACTGATAGTAACGCTTGAGTTCAACATATTCCCGTATAAAGTATAATATGTTAAACGTTACTTGAAGGTATGACCTACCTTGAGATCACATTGCAACTAAACTGTTAATTCTTCTTTAGATGAGCGGAGCGTAACAGAGCCTATGGGTTTGACGGAAGTGCTGTCAAGAGAACCGACTACAGATGGTATGCATTTAAATAAATTAAGGCATTATGCTTCTTTTATGTTTTTTAAACTACATTTGTCAATAAATGACTTATTTTTCTTTATTTAGATACTACGGATGTTTGCAACATCTGTTGAACAGACGTTCATCACTGAACGTCTGTTCAGTGATGAGAAAAAAAATGCCAAGAAGAAGTGGCGTGAGTGGCGACGTTGCAACACATGTGAGCAGTGGTCACACCTGGCATGTGGATTCAAGAAAAACTGAAAAATTGTCTGCACTGGGACTGCAAAAAAGACACTTCTAATTTGGTCACAGTTGTGACATCTGACATCTGTCAATGTTAGCATTTCCTGTAGTTTTTTCTTAAACAATTGATAAATGTACAATGCATCAATAAAAGCTTTTGTATTGAAAAGATATTCTGTCAAATGTGAGTGCTTTAAATAGTAACAAACATTTGGGTATCAAACGAACACATCAGTGAGCATGTTAGCTGAACTCATTACTATTGCACTTGAAAAATTTCCACATGGTAGCACAGATAATACCCTTTAGCAAAAGAATGAGTAAGATCTTTCCTTTTAAATAAACAAATTGACCAGGTTAGAAGACGACACGTTCAGGTAAAGGCACTTTCTCCCTTCGCGAAATCGTTAGGACAGGCATGTTGATAGGACACAGCTGGAGAAGATCCCAGTGTGGGATGCAGTAGTTCCACAACGTCACGTTACTATTGGTTATCAATGGGTGACACGCCACGTGACCAGTTACACACTTTTTGCCGCTTAATGAAAACTATTAATACGATTTGACATTAGGATTTCATTCTGTCTGATAATTTCAATTTATGACTGGAAAATGTGATTTACTTACTTTAGCAGAATTTGCTACCCACTCAGACTGGTGAGTTCAATCATGACATCGCCCCGTGTGTCAATGCACCCGCGATGGGGCGCATTCCATTTCAAATATTGAACGTGTGCCGCAACAATAAGACCCTGTGAGTTGTAAGTGCGAGGCTGTTATAAAGTAATGTATATGGTCATTGAGAGTGTAATTGTAGTGTGTAGTGTTTTAAACTATGATCAGGGCTTCACTTTTTTCTCATATTTAGTTTAGCTGCACTATTACAGATAGTATGTGCTAACAAGGAGAAGCTGTATGGGAGAGTGATGCAAAAGAAGCCTTTTCAGCAATTACGCCTCAAACAGAGCCGCTTGAGGTCTGCAAAAGCACATTTGGACGAGCCAGCTTCATTTTGGAATAAGGTCCTGTGGACTGAAGAAACAAAGATTGAGTTGTTTGGTCATAAAAAAGGCATTATGCATGGCGGGGGGGGGGGAACAGCATTCCAAGAAAAACACTTGCTACCCACTGTAAAATTTGGTGGAGGTTCCATCATGCTTTGGGGCTGTGTGGCCAATGCTGGTACTGGGAATCTTGTTAAAGTTGAGGGTCACATGGATTCCACTCAATATCAACAGATTCTTGAGAATAATGTTCAAGAAGCTGATACGAAGTTGAAGTTATGCCGGGGATGGATATTTCAGCAAGACAATGATCCAAAACAGCGCTCCAAATCTACTCAGGCATTCATGCAGAGGAACAATTGCAATGTTCTGGATGGCCATCCCAGTCCAGACCTGAATATCACTGAACATCTGGGATGATTTGAAGCGGACTGTCCATGCTCGGCAACCATCACACTTAACTCAACTGGAATTGTTTTGTAAAGAGGAATGGTCAAAAATACCTTCATACAGGATCAAAGAACTCATTAAAAGCTACAGGAAGCAACTACAGGCTGTTATTTTTGCAAAAGGCAGATCTAATAAATATTAATGTCACTTTTCTGTTGAGGTGCCCATATTTTTGCACCTGTCAAATTTTCTGTTAATGCCTACTGCACATTTTCTGTTAGTCCAATAAACCTCATTTATTTCTGTGTCTAATGGAAACAGAAATATTACTGTGTCCATTAGATATATCAAACTGAAGTAGCTTTTGCAAACACCCAAATATTTATACATAAAAATGATTAAGATTAATAGAGGTGCCCAAACTTTTTCATATGACTGTATGTTGCCGCTTTCTCAGGTAGGTTACAAACAGTTATGTCATAATGCCCCAGCCGGCATACCTAGGTGGGCCCCATAAGGGAAAAAAGAGGGCAGACAGTATAGGTCCCAAAATGGTTTGTTACCATTTTCCATAGTGGCCCATATATTTTTTTTATGTAAGCAGAGACAAATCACATAAGACTACGTCAGAATTTTCTGACATACAGTTGGTGTTATTCAGACTCTCTGTCTTTATATTCCTGCCTGATCCGTCCCGCTGTGTGCTTACATTTTAATGTAATATCTGGTGTGAAGGACGTCAATATTCGCGTTGCCCTCCTGAAAAACGCAAACATCAACACTAATATTAACTGCTCTATAACCTTTTAAACAACCAGGAATGTACATGTCCTTACAGTTGCAAAACTAAATGCAAATCTAACAGTAAGATAATTCTCACTAGTTTGTGCAGCCATCTGAGTGGTGGAGCAGTGGAAGGAGCGCTTAGACAGCAAACACTCAACCTGGATGCTGGTGTGAGGGGTCTCCTAAAAAAGTAGTCAATCATCCAACTGCAGATTATATATTATGGTGCTGCTGGCATTCTTACTAAAACCAGGAAGGTAAATCAAATAAACCAGTTTGTAAGTCCCTACATTCATACAGTCCATATTGTAAGTTTTGAAATCTGTCTGAAATATCACAGAAACACTGACGTAGCTCTTAATGAATTTTTAATACAGAGTAGTGCCCTTCAAAATAATGTAATTCTTGGATAACAGTCAAATATTTCTCAAATATGAACATCACAAAATTTTTGTCCACTACGTTTTAGTTATTTTGTTGTTGTGCCCAAATTTAAAGATATTATGTAAAGCACATTATGCAGCATCTCAAAATTAAGAGTTAAATTCAAACTGTAAATGAAGTTTAGTCATTAACAATGTCATACTGAACAAGAACATTAATAAATGTGAAAAAGAGTACAAAGCTGTAATGAGTAAAACTAAAATGCCCTTGATTATATATAGCTTGACTTAAAAAACAGATATGTCTCAACAATATCAAAAGCAATAAACTGAGATGTTAGAACAAAAAGCTTATATGAAAATCATCAAACAATGCACTTTTTATACTGGAATATGTGCTCTTCACATAGGACAGTAAGTGGCCATAAATCATGAAGATGATTCACAATCTATGCTGTTCTCTCCTTCGTCAACATTGTCGTCATCATCCTCTTCATCCTCTCCATCGTCAATGCTTTCATCATAGTCTATGTAATGTAGATCTGGAGACATAAGTGCTTGAGAATAAGAGTTAAACTCTGGTAGGTGATGATTTGGAGGAGGGGCACCAACTTCGATAAACCTCTTGAACATGTTCATTGCACTGTACATTTTCTTTTCTAACATGATAATGTTTTGATGAAGTACAGCTTTTGAACCAGGATCTGCAGTATCATTTATAGCTGAACTTAAATGTCCATGTTGTTGATGAAGGTGAAGAATGACAGTGTTCATCTCTCTCTTAAGTAGAAGCTTTTCTTCAGCTGCTCTAGTCTTCAAATGCAGGGCTTCTATTGCTCGACTTTTTAGGTTCTTTGGAACAACACCATGATCTTCAATCTTTAAAATAAGAGAACAATTGCAAGTGGAACCTTGTTAAAGTGTAGTAGCAACATAAAGTGAATAACAGCATGTAGAAAGTTGAATAAAACCTTTAGATCAATTCTACTCACTTGTTCATCAAACAATGTGTACAGCTGGGAGGAGGCATCACACAATTCTCGAAATTCTAAATGTGATGGAAAGATGCCAGTTTATGGAGGCCACTGCAGATTATTGTAACAATCTTCTCCAGTTTCCTGTTACAGGCATTCACTTGCTTGGACAGCCTTATAGCAACTCCCTGTCCATCTGTAAAGAAAGAAGAAATATAAATACTAGTAAAAATAATACAATCAACACAATATGAAAACATGATACAATAGTCATTTATTGAAGTATGTTAAACATAATAAAAGGTCAACATCTGAAATAGTGTTTATCTCAATTTGGATTTTGTGAACACAAGTAGTGGCAGCCAATTCTACACAAGATATTCAACATGACACTAAAGTTCGCATAAGGAAATCTCAGTTTGTAGGTCAAAATCTATTACTGCCAATAATTGAATGATATTTTAATTGTACTCTTAAAAAAGTTATCCTCAGAATATAAAGACTGATAGGTCTTACAGTGACTTAATATCTGCAGTAATGCATAAGATCACTGAATGTCCATTAGAAAATGGATGTATTACAATACTCACTTATCTGTGCCTATTTACAACGGGCATTAGGTGAAAGACAGGATACACCCAAGAAACATATTCATACACCAAAGATAAATAACCATACACATCAAAAGCACATACCCATGACAAAGGACAAGTTGGAATAAACCAGTCACTTCTTACACTGCATAAAGAAGCTTAAGTACCCAGAGTGAACATATGCATGGTGCAGGGATAACATAAAGATTAAATTTAGGTTTACCACATGCTGGGATTCAACCACAAGACCTTTGAGCTTCAATTTTGCTAATGACCATACAGTCAAGAAAAGAAGTAGCGTTACCATTATATCTTCTTTTCAGGTTGAGAAGAGTGGCCCTCTCCCTTGCTTCATTTTGTGCTCGTCGTATCAGCTGACCTCTAAGTTCCTGGTTAACATCTCTCAGTGTTCTCTGGAAAATGTCATCCGAAGGGAGCCACCTTCGTTTTACACCATGGTGTCTCTCAATTATTCGAAGATCCCTGTCCAGCCTAACCACAACAAAAACAAACAAAAAAAACAAAACAACGCACAGTTTCTTTACTTGAGGCGAGAACTGTTGTTCAAATATAGAAGAGTACAAATTTCTGTCTCTTACTGTGATTCATCTTCAATGAGTGACTCCTGTTTATGTGATCCGGATCTAAAAATGAAAACAAAGACTTTATATTGGCATAGCTTGTATAATTAGCTGAACTTAATACTTTGTCATTAATGTGGCAACATTATAAGTCTTGTGTAAGTATTTCACAATGTTTATACATTATCTTATGCATGTCTGAGGTTAGTGCCTAGTAGTGAGGCTGCTTCCCATAGGTGAGGTTAGGAACATGGAACAACCACCAAATCGAGACATTTGACTACATTTTTTTGTATTTACTACATGTCTTGAAAACTGCAGACCTTTGCAGCGCCCTCATCATTACAGACACACCCCCAATCTGCCTACTGATTTGGTATTCAAAAAAGGATCATACCTGAGCTGGTTGATTTCGGTCAGCTTCATCACATAGTTCCTCTTCCATCTTGGAACAATCTCTGTAGATAAGTCAACAATGTATGTTATTGAACAATCCAATATCTCTGTGAATAATTGGAAATAATACAAATTACATCAAAATTAGTGACCTTCGTCGGAAGTGATAATGGCGAAACTGGGAAATAGACTCTCCTACTAGGGCTCTGTACAGCATATTAACCTGTAGTAAAAAGAGTCACAGTACTTATGTTTAATCTATTAATTCCAAAGGTACATAAGTAAAAAAAATAAATAAATAAATACTGTAAAAAAAAAAATTCTAAATGAGAAAGCAGTAAATAACACATCTAGTCTACTGGAAATGCCATCAGTGACATTAATTTAAAGAAATATTTAATATATTAAACAGAATAAAAAAGTTGCAATATTGTTGACATATTTACTAGGACATATCTTTTTCTCTCTACCTCCATAACAGTAAGATTGTTTTTCCACCGTAAGGTGTTGATGAATCCCTCTACAGAGACCTGGCACTCCAAAGAAAGATGGACAAATAGCTCAAGAAGAGCCATTGAAAAAGCAGCCTGTGGCTTCTCCGGTGAAGCAGGCCAAAGGCCATACTTCAGAAGAGTGCAGACCTCAGGTTCGCATTTACAAAAAGAAACTGTGCAATTAATGAGATGACCTAAAAAGACAAAGGAAGAAAAAAGATTACTGAAGACTCATTCCATTTTTTATCTCACAGAGTCAATAAATACACTGTTTTATAGAACTCGGAATTAAATCAGTCCACAATATGTGTTATAATTATACTTCGATTTTATAAGTTGTATAACAAATACATGATATCCATATGAGGAGTTGATCTTTTTATTACTGCTCCCTTTAGGGACCACCGAGCCACATCTATGCTTCTAAGATGGAATAGGACAGGGGTGACCAAAATTCGTCCTCGAGCACCTTCATTCTGCATGTTTTAGTTCTCTCTGTGGTGGTGGTAACAACCTTTCCAGCAGGTCAATGTTCTTCTACTGAGCCATCACTGGATCCAAGTGCATTAAACCAGGGACAGAACTAAAACCTGCAAAATGCTGGCCTTCAAGGACCGACTTTGGGCACCACTGGTGTAGGATGTACTGGGATTACACCCTAGGAGCTGGCCCAATTGGCTGGGTAGAGGGAAGTCTGGGAATCCTTAATTATGCTGTTACTTGGGTGACCTGACCCCAGATAAGCAGAAGGCAATGGATGGATGATATATCCCTTCTTTAAACATGTACAAACCAACGCAGACTTGCCACTTTAACTGTGTTTAACTTAACATGTGTTGTCTTTAACTGAGCTTCCCCTCCAATCTATGTATTTATGTAGTTTTCTATATTTGTGTATCCAAGTATAAATAAATAACAACAAAGAAGAATAAAAAGTTATTCCACAATAAAAAGTCACATAAACATATATTCACGTGGGACAAGATTAATAATCATAAAGTGAAAACATAAATTTTACTAAATAAGATTTAGAATTTTGTAGAATATATATATATACACTGCTCAAAAAAATAAAGGGAACACTTAAACAACACAATATAACTCCAAGTAAATCAAACTTCTGTGAAATCAAACTGTCCACTTAGGAAGCAACACTGATTGACAATCAATTTCACCTGCTGTTGTGCAAATGGAACTTTGTACAGAACAAAGTATTCAATGAGAATATTTCATTCATTCAGATCTAGGATGTGTTATTTGAGTGTTCCCTTTATTTTTTTGAGCAGTATATATATATATATATATACATACACATATACACAAAATTAATTAATTAAAAAATTACATAGTGTAAAAACATACCTGTGTTGACAAAAGTCTTTACATCTCTGGAGTAAACAACATGGGTGCTGTGATCCCCACTTAAATGCAACACCAACTGCTGGAAAGCAGCCTCATAGCAGGTTTTCTAAAGAGACACAAAAAAGGACAGAGAAAAACCGAATTTTATGCAATTAAAAACTCATTCTCATTCTATACATATCAATTACAATATTTATTAGTACATTCAACAAAAATGAACTTACATTCCACTTTTCAGGGAGGTGCAAAGAATTTATGTGTACTGTGTAGACACAATCCTTGCAAAAAACACTGCTTCTGCTGCATTCCAGACAGCGGTATACTCCAGGTTTCTTGCACACAGAGCACATGTCAGAGAAAGGAGCGGAGGACTTATAGGACTCTTCCAAGACCTGATCTTTTAGTGTATCCCATAGGCTCAGCTCCTTCCTTTTTGCCCTGGTATACGCGGTCCCTTCTTCCTTTGAGTTTTCAGTACAAATATCATGTGATGAGGGAAAAACAGTGTTGGTGTCAGATGAGCCTGCATGTGAGGGAATGTAGGAAAATTTCGCCCGAGCACCGATGGTTTTCCGAGTTACTTTTATTTTTTTGGTCTTACAACGGACACTGCTCTTATATTTAGGCATGGTTCTAAAGTGGGAGAGAACAGAAAGAAGACAGAAATACTGTAACACCGAGAAGCATAAAATAATAATAAAAAAAACAAAATTTTAGCACATTGTTATTAAAGGTATGAAGGACAGCTACATTTGAATGTGACTGGCTTTTAAGAGGCTACTTTAGCGAGCTTTTTTTTTCTACCAAATAGGGTTAAAAACGTGTCTAAATCTGTACAAACACATGCTGTGCCACATACTCGCTAACATTAACTCATAGAACTACCATCAGCAGATTTATAAATGTAGACTTTCGGTCTTTTGAGGTTTTTTACTACATTTTTATTTGACAGATTCAGGGGCTACTCACCAGCTCCGACCGTGGAAAGTGTCGCGTCGAATGACGTAAGCTTCTTCTTCTTCTTCTCTAATGTTTTGTCGGGTGCAATCCGTAATTTATTATTATTACTACTAATACAAATATTAAACATTTTCATATGGTACAAACACAGATTTTCATATAATCATATGAGCAAATCCATCCGTATTTTTATTTTTAATTTTTTAAATTAAAAATAAGATTAGGGCCAACCCTAACTTCTTCTTATCATTATTAATGGATTGCAAGCAACTTCGGATGTACATACAGCCACCTAGTGGAAGGCTATGAGGTTGGACAACTCATAACACTGCATAACTCTAGAATATACCTTTTAATTTCATTGTATGCTTATATATATATATATATATATATATATATATATATATATATATATATATATATATATAAAATTGCACGACCGGAAGATAAAAACACGGCATGTATTGAGAGAACACGTCTTGTAAAGATCCAATAAAATTAACCAAGTATGTTAAATTTTGGCATTTATTTTGAGTGAATTATTGGAAAAAATCCAAAGAAATAAAAGGCATATTGGAAATATAGGTCTTTAAAAAAGCGAACAAAAATAAACAAAACAGAAAAAAACAACAACTCCGGTTTTAGATTTTAGTGAGTTGTTTTTAAATACTGTAACGTTTATTACAATACCTAATTAAAATCTTATGACGGATACGTTTGGCTTTTGTATTTTTAGTAAATTCTTAATATCCTGTTCAAATTCGCAGATAAATTATAAATAAAGGTTTTTAAAAAAGGTTAAAAAAAAGGTTCTATTAGCGACAAGCGGCTGTTATCACCGATAGAATGGTTGATAACGGTTGTTAACAGCCTGCTAGCAGGTAGAGCAGGGACCAACTGAGGCCATTCAATGGGGCTGATAACCACTGATAATCGCCATTCTATGGGATGATAACATCCGAAGCGGGTGCTAAAAGTCGACTAGTTGGTCTAACCTCTGGTTTAAACCGCCTTTTCCTTCCTCTTTACAAAATTACTCTGCTGTGTTTTGGTACATCACATATGCCCAGTTTATGGTTGTAAGTTGAAAAAAAAAAACATATAAAGATACAAATTATACAAATATTTTCATAAAACATTGTATATGACGTCATCATATCCCTAAACCTTAACTTCATTTCTTCTGTAAATAAAACATCTAAAGCATCCTGACTCTCACCCTGTGCCGTATTCTGCACCACGCCAGTCGGTCCTTTCCCGTTACATCGGTTCCCCGGTCTTCCTTAACCTTGATCGGGCCCCTCCACCTCGGCTGTTTGGCCCCCCCTTCGCGGCCCCATCCGCAGGTATCCCAACCTCTTCACCTTGCCAGTTCATTTCCCTCCTGTGGTGGTGCTCAAGGTCAGGCCTGGAGCGGGCAGGGGTTTGCATTAATCACACACACACACACACACCCACCCACACACACCCACACACACACACACACACACACCAAACAGACAGACATCACACACATCCAGGCGAATCCATGCAGATTAATCCCCAGGCTGAGCCATGCTATTCCATTAATGTCCCAGCCCCGGTAATTAGTGCATTAGCGAGAAGTGTGAGCGATGACTTGGAGATGACACCACCTTTTAATTGGTGTCATGCTCCTCTCCTGTTTGCTGGTGATTGATCTTCCTGTTGACGTCACCGAGGCGATCGCGCCAAGACGCACGGGACGTGAGAGTCGATGACATGTTCGCCTGTAAATCAACGAAATTCACATTGGTCACAGACTTAATGTCTCTGTCGGGGGGGGGGGGGGGGGGGTTGGGACACAGGCCGCCACATGTTTAGGTTCATTACATAACGATTCTGCAACTTTAATGAATTAACTAGGAGCCGGTGACAGCGAGGGGAGAAAGAGAATTTACCCCGGTGTGGTTTTGCATTTTCCTCGTCATCCTCAAATAACCGCTCAGATTTCTCCTGGATTTATTGATTTCAAGTCAGTCCCTCATTAAATCAAATTTAAGCGGAGGATTTATTCTCATTATCATAATGCAATTCAAAAGAAAATCATTTATTCTGCTTTGAGAGCGTGATAATTTATTCCGAATATATTCGCCGCATATCTGGCTGACCTCATGCACTGAGGTGGGTAGTTGTTGCATGCTAAATATATTAGCGCTATAAAAAAAGAAAAAAGATTCTATGTTTAATTTATTTTCAATTCATTTTTGTTTTACATTGAAAACAAGCAGTTTTCAGGAATCTATGACAGCATAAAAAATATATTTAATAAATAAATATTAGCTTCTTCTGTAGAGTCCTCTTGTCTGCCATGTTGCAACAGGAGTAGCATGCTAATTTATGTTATGTCAATACTCCACTTTATTGATAGTCATTCTCTTAAGCTTTTGGCTTTTTTTTTGCCTAAAATTGTTATATCTCTGACCGATTTAAAATTATTATTATTATTTATCAAGAAAGTCATTTTCCGAGACGAATTGCGGTTGGGATCTGTCAAAAATCTACCACGTTATGCTAAAGTAGTAGCAGCTTTAAAAAAAAAGAAATCTCTATTTCTTCTGTGTTTGGTTAGATTTTGACAAAATGTTTCATAAGAATAAGACTAACAATATTTAATGGCAACTTCTGGCCAGTTTTTATGACACTTTGGACAATTCATCTTTCGTAGTCAGTTTCAAGTCTTTGAGTTTGGAAAGCTTCGTTGTCATCCTAAACTTTAGCCGCCTCCATGTTTCCTGCATTTATGATTATTGGAGCAAAAAATGCTCACTCCGTCTTTTTGTGTGTCCCTAAAAAGTGTTCACTTATTCCACTTAAGCCTTTTCTTGTCAAGAAAACCTGTTCTATTATTATCCGTGAGGATTTTCAGACAGTGCTATGATGGATGCTCACCAAAAAGTCAATATAAAGGTTGTATTGTGACGTATTCATGATCAAACATTCGGGACTTTGTTTACTGGCACTAAAATATGTAGTGGTAAATTAACTTTCACCTTTTTTTGCTTAATGTAAGTCAGAAATGTTTTCCCTTAAATAGCAATAATAGAATTGATGTAAGTTTTGTTTGCGTGTGTGTGTGTGTGTGTGTTTTTAAGTGAAATGGGTCAATAGTGACTTCCTGTCAGTTTCGCACTCCAAAAACTGCTAACTGAGTCTGGGCACTCCAAACATTTAATATAAATATGAAATATTCCCTTATAGTTTGTGCCAAGCTGGAATCAGACATCTCAGCGTTGGCCGCACTCTCCCCCCTTGGTAAAAATCATGTTAGCGCAGCTGTTACATTTGGCAGATCTCTTCCCCGGTTTTCTTTGTGACGTAGGGCCAAAGCTGTCTTGCGCTCGCAACAATCGCCGCCTGCTTCCTGCGTGCAACAGAGCTCGCCACTGATCTCACGCGCCCCTCAACAAAACACCGAGTGATCGCCGGAGTCGCCGTCGGGCCTTCTGCAGCCGATTGTGAACACGTTGGCGCGGGCAGCTCTTTGAGTCGCTCCTCCTCGGATTGATTTGCAGCCTTTTAGTGCCGTCTCCGTCAAGTTATGTGGGTTCTTTATTCATTTGGGGGGAAAGTAACTGGGCAAATAACGAGGCAACAATATTATGGCTCATATTAAGGTTTCTAATTAACACAACAATAGGACGATGCGTGATTGCTGAGATAACGCCGTGCCTAAGTGATTGCAGCGCGTGCCCCCTGCAGTGATTAGCGAAGGCAGTCCTCGTTTCTTCTTCTTCTTCCTTTGCTGCCCTCTTTCCACTCCTCCCATACCCCCTGGTGTTGCAAAGGCTGTGAATAGCTTTGTTAATTTGTTTACCCCCCAAAGTGCCCCTCCCTCCTGCAGTCGTAGCTTGTTATTAAGCAAAACACGGTCATCAGATATGAAGAGCCGGCATCGCGGCGGCGAGCGCGCGTGGGGCGGGGGGGGGCATTAAAGGATATAAAGGAGAGATAGAGGACAGATTAAGATTGAATCTGTAATCTTGAAGAATATTACCGCTGACGGCGCTACCTGTAACTCCGCTGCGGATCCTCGGGCCTCATTTGGGATGTAAAAAAAAACAACAAAAGTAAATCATTTGGAGCATTTTCCATCACAATAAATGTCTTTCTGTTTAAAAAAAAATGTTAAAAAATTGCGATCTTCGCTTGCTCGGTCGTATCCGAGAAAAGAAGATTCGTTTTTGAATGATAACCGTTTCTATGGCAACAGGGGGAAGCTCCTGACGCAAGGGAAATGAGCTAGTCAGCAGCAACCTGCAATCCAATAATCAGCACCAAATCACATTTCAGCCAATTGCGTGCACACACACACACACACACACAGACAACTTGTGTTGTAAACCAAGATCTTCTTTATGGTTCTGCTGTGCTACATGTTGCTCCAGGGGACCTGGTATTTTCGCAAAGAGCCAAATGAGTCATTAGTGGCTCAGAGTTTATTACTTTAATGTGTGTTGTTTTTTGTTGTTTTTTTTTTCCTCTTCCCCTCAGTAAATCTAGTTTCGCAGTTTGACGGTGAATAAGCTGCAGAAGCCGAATGTTAATCGCAGAGGTCAAACGCAGTGCAGGCTCCAGCTGCGGACAAGAGTGGCGGGGCGGGGGAAGAAGGAAAAAAAGAAAAGTGTTCATTAGCTACGGCAAATGATTATTTCCTTTGAGATAAATCTGAAGATTACCTCCTAATTAAGTTTTCCAGACCCCGAGGTGACACCTTGCAATGATTGTTGGGAGCGAGACACAGGTCTGGAGCTCAGGCGCATTCAGAAATAAATGATTACGCCACACTTATCTTGTTAGAGAGGCCCGGTAAACATTTCACATTTACAGTGCCATCGCAAAAGCATTTATCCTTTTTCATCATTTTTAAGCATCACAGCCAGAAACTGCATATTACCGGGATTTAATCGGCGCAAAGTAGTGCATAATTGTGAAGTGGAAGTAAAAGGATTCAACTTTTAAAGTTGTTCTCAAATAAGAATCTGAGGTGTAGTTTGCATTTATATGTGCTGAAATCCATTGAAGCCTCGGTGCAATTTAACCAGTAAATGTGGCCGTTTTGCTCCTTCAGGCCTCAGGAGTTTGCTGCAGAGCATTAGTCAGTAAACAACATCAGCCGTATCGTTACTTTTTAAAGCAATGTAAAGCAAGAACAATTACGATATAGAAATATATTGTATAACATAAAGAAAAGTGCTAAAGCCTTAGTATTGCGGAATTACTGCGCAATCTTTCTCTCTCAATAAAAGTAAATGCAACCAGTAAATGTTGCAGACTTTGACGGATTAACTGGTTTCGCATATTTAAGAGTCTCGTTTTTAAATAGTTTTAATTTACCGAGCAGATAAATCCTTAGTGGCTGGAGCTGAGTTGTTCCTGCTTAATCTGTGTTTCTCCTCCAAATGTCCTAGCGTGGCTTGTCTGTCTCAAAGCTCCAAGCTTATTATAGCTTATCATAAGTGAACTGCTTGCTCAACGCTGCGCTGCGTTGTTGACCATTCTGGCTGTGAAGTTGAGAAACCGCAGTCAAGAAGTGAGGAACACGGAATACCAACAATGCTCTTAACAAGGAGAAAGCACACCATGAGGATTCTCGTTTGTTAAATACGAATCCTACCATCAAAATCCTGGCACAAGTGCTAGAAATACACACTATACTTGGCTTTACAAGCACATGAGGTTTAATAATATCCAAAAGGTTTTAAAGTGCTTCTATGGGAGGTGGTTTACAAGCTTTTATTTTGACCTTTCTTCTAGGAAAGCACTTGTTAGGTCAGACGCTGATGTTGGATGAGATGGCTTGGCTCACAGTCGCCGCACTAAGAGCGTTCTGTCAGGCTGAGGTCAGATCAACCCAAGTTGATCACTGGAGATGGTGGTAGGAGTTTGTTCTGTAATTGGTAGGTTGCCGGTTCGAAGCCGTGCTCAGACTATCTCAGTCCATGGGCAAGAGACTTCGGACAGCTGGTGGCGTCGGTGCTTGATGAGGTGCTGTACAAGTACACGCCATTTAGCATGTACAATATGTCTTAGTGGACATTGCTGTAAGCACTGGTACATGATCGTGAGGGGCCACCAACATGACTTTCCAACATGAGCTTCTATAGCATCAAGAGTTAGCGAAGCAGATGAGCTAAGATCTTGGAAAAACGACCAAAAAACATTTTCTTGATACTTGAGTGAAGTTGGAACACCCCTCCTTCTTCAAATTAGGCAAAATTGGTGCCAAGCATTTGTGCTACGTTTGTGCAGCAAAAATGTTCGTTTGTGCTGCTATCATTTTAAAGATGGTAAGAAATGTTTCCAGAGGTCATGAAAGGTCAACCAGCCCACCCTGCCTTCTTCAAACCAGACAAAATGGGTGTCAATCAACTCGACTACATTTATGTGCTGCTTTGGCTTTGAAGATACAAATATTTGTACGTAGCACAAACGTTTCACACCATTTTTGTCTGATTTGAAGAAGGTGGGGGGGCAGCTTCTCTCAGGTAAACAAACTTCACTCAGGCAAACAACTTCGTTGACCTGAAGACCACATAAGATTTGGAGTTCAGTTTTCAGTAGTTCATCTTTTACACACTGTGCATCCTGCTTTTGTTCCCCACTATGTAATTTTTCAGCAGTGGCTGGTTGCCTTTGTTTCCACAATGTTATGAAACCAATAACAATTGCCTGGGTTTAGTGTAGCGGCAAGAACAGTTTATGAAAGGACTCGTTTTATGGTGACATCTTGTCACAGAATAAGACCCTCTTATTCTTTCTGATACAGTTTTCATGCCTAGGTTTTTATTTATTTTTTTTACACCTTTGACCAAGAACATTTTATGATCGCCTAAATTGGTGAGCATGGAGGACAGAGCAAATATCTTTAGCAGTGTAAGTGTGATGACAAACTGATGGACTTCAAGGTGCAAACCTGCTTGAAAAGGCTGAATAGAAAATATTCTCCAGTAGCTACAACAACAACGTAAAAAAAAAGATATTTTAGTGAAAAGCAGCTTGTAGGCTAGGTCTAGCAAAACACATGAAGTATTTTAATTTGAGGAAATACAGAAAAAAATAGTTTATTTTGACTTTAAGTTTGCTACAGATGTGAGAAATAGTCAAATACATAGAATTAGCATCATCGTCTGTTATTTTCTTGCTAATCTTAAATGGGTTAATATTCAGCAAATATGCAGAATACTTACAGTATATCTTTATTATATTTAAAATGATCTAATATTTAATATTTCACATAAACTGAAAACGTTTGAGCAAAACAAAATCAGGTGTTTAGAGAAAAAGTTTTTCAGCAGTAGGACAGTGAAAGAAAATTGAAGTTCTTGTTGTTACCTATTCAGTCAGCACTTATTTTTTTTATTGAAAATGTAAATAAACAGTGTCCTAATAGTCTAAACATATTGTTTAAATAAATCTATTGTACTGAACATAAAAGTTTTTCAGTCTTTCACAGATAAGTAAACACACTCTTGTCACACATTGATTTAAATCTTATATCCCAACTATAGAAGAATTAACCTCAGAAATGATTTTTGCTTTATGCCACTTCTGTGTGATTCACAAACCTGTTTACGTACCTAACAAAGTTTTCATTCAAAGTGTAAGCCCAGACCACTGTGGCTTTTGTTTGATCTAAAGATACAGTAAATATACAGGTCTAAATCAGCAATGAAAATCATAAACATAACATAATAATAAAAATAACATGGACTTATATCTAAACCCTGAAATCAGTTCTTTTATTTTCTTAGTGGGTAGTTTGTTTTAGCCACATAGATGCCTAGCATAGGCTGTTATTTTAGTTAAAGCTGTAGTTATGGGATTGAATTGAATAAAATAACCGTATGATCACATTTCCAGTTGCTAGGAAGCTTTTTAAAATAGAACAAGGCAAACTTTAACAAAGCAAACTGCAAGAATAGAAGAGAGTCAAGGGCAATTATCGGGATTTGTAGCTTAACGGGTTTGCTTTAGGTTGCCGCTTTTAGTTTGACGGACATGAAATTATTAGCCGAGCCGACCAAGTTGGAGGCTTAGCGAACTGAGCAACATGTTGAACGGTGAAGAGATTCACATTAAATTGAAATCTTTGCCTCAAACAATTTCAGACTTTTGAAAGTGTAGAGCTTTGCGTGTGGGCATATAAAAATAGGATGCCTGTAAAGATGTGGTTCTAATGTGAGACAAAACAGTGAACATGGTACCCAGCACAACTGCCCCAGGCTCATGTATGTTCTCTTTAAAATATATATATATATATATATATATACACTGCTCAAAAAAATAAAGGGAACACTCAAATAACACATCCTAGATCTGAATGAAAGAAATATTCTCATTGAATACTTTGTTCTGTACAAAGTTGAATGTGCTGACAACAAAATCACACAAAAATCATCAATGGAAATCAAATTTATTAACCAATGGAGGCCTGGATTTGGAGCCACACACAAAATTAAAGTGAAATAACACTACAAGCTGATCCAACTTTAATGTAATGTCCTTAAAACAAGTCAAAATGAGGCTCAGTATTGTGTGTGGCCTCCACGTGCCTGTATGACCTCCCTACAACGCCTGGGCATGCTCCTGATGAGGTGGCGGATGGTCTCCTGAGGGATCTCCTCCCAGACCTGGACTAAAGCATCCGCCAACTCCTGGACAGTCTGTGGTGCAACGTGACGTTGGTGGATGGAGCGAGACATGATGTCCCAGATGTGCTCAATCGGATTCAGGTCTGGGGAACGGGCTGGCCAGTCCATAGCTTCAATGCCTTCATCTTGCAGGAACTGCTGACACACTCCAGCCACATGAGGTCTAGCATTGTCCTGCATTAGGAGGAACCCAGGGCCAACCTCACCAGCATATGGTCTCACAAGGGGTCTGAGGATCTCATCTCGGTACCTAATGGCAGTCAGGCTACCTCTGGTGAGCACATGGAGGGCTGTGCGGCCCTCCAAAGAAATGCCACCCCACACCATTGCTGACCCACTGCCAAACCGGTCATGCTGAAGGATGTTGCAGGCAGCAGACCGCTCTCCACGGCGTCTGCAGACTCCGTCACGTCTGTCACATGTGCTCAGTGTGAACCTGCTTTCATCTGTGAAGAGCACAAGGCGCCAGTGGCGAATTTGCCAATCCTGGTGTTCTCTGGCAAATGCCAAGCATCCTGCACGGTGTTGGGCTGTGAGCACAACCCCCATCTGTGGACGTCGGGCCCTCATACCATTCTCATGGAGTCGGTTTCTAACCGTTTGTGCAGACACATGCACATTTGTGGCCTGCTGGAGGTCATTTTGCAGGGCTCTGGCAGTGCTCCTCCTGTTCCTTCTTGCACAAAGGCGGAGGTAGCGGTCCTGCTGCTGGGTTGTTGCCCTCCTACGGCCTCCTCCACGTCTCCTGGTGTACTGGCCTGTCTCCTGGTAGCGCCTCCAGCCTCTGGACACTACGCTGACAGACACAGCAAACCTTCTTGCCACAGCTCGCATTGATGTGCCATCCTGGGTGAGCTGCACTACCTGAGCCACTTGTGTGGGTTGTGGAGTCCGTCTCATGCTACCACGAGTGTGAAAGCACCACCAACATTCAAAACTGACCAAAACATCAGCCAGACAGCATAGGTACTGAGAAGTGGTCTGTGGTCCCAACTGCAGAACCACTCCTTTATTGAGTGTGTCTTGCTAATTGCCAATAATTTCCACCTGTTGTCTATTCCATTTGCACAACAGCAGGTGAAATTGATTGTCAATCAGTGTTGCTTCCTAAGTGGACAGTTTGATTTCACAGAAGTTTGATTTACTTGGAGTTATATTGTGTTGTTTAAGTGTTCCCTTTATTTTTTTGAGCAGTGTATATATATATATATATACAGTACAAACCAAAGGTTTGGACACACCTTTTAATTCAATGAGTTTCCTTTATTTTCATGATTATTGACATTGTAGATTCACACTGAAGGCATCAAAACTATGAATAACACATGTGGAAATATGCACTAAACAAAAAAGTGTAAAACAACTGAAAATACCCCTTATATTCTAGTTTCTTCAAAGTAGCAACCTTTTGCTGTGATTACTGCTTTGCACACAGTCTGCATTTTCTTGATGAGCTTCAAGAGGTAGTCACCTGAAATGGTTTTCACTTCATAGGTGTGCCCTGTCAGGTTAATAAGTGGGATTTATTGCCTTATAAATAGTCATGAAAATAAAGAAAACCCATTGAATTAGAAGGTGTGTCCAAACTTTTGGTCTGTACTGTATATGTACAGAAGGTTGCTGTGGCTGTTGGAGAAGTTTTGGATACTGGTAGTGCCAACGTAAGAAACAGGCCAAGACTACACTGAGGCCAAAACGTCGTACAAACATTAAGAAGTGATGGATTGTGCAGACACGTGTCACAGGCCATTTAATTCACGGCTGATTTGCGAAATAAGTTTTTATTGTTTAAAAAAAAAAAGTACTCCATCACAAAGTGTGGAGTAGGAGTAGCAATCGAGTGGGAGTGAAAAAAATAATCTAAAGTTTGAATTTATTGCTTCATCGTTCATATAAAAAGTCCTTCTGATTACATTTGAAGTTTTGCTATAGGTGCAATGTAATTACAGTAAACACATCTCAGCAGAGAGAGCAGAGCGAAATACTCCTTGGGCTGATTTTTTTTTCTCCTTCTTTCTCTACAAGTACAAAATACAAAGAAGCAAAGAGTTAGAACAAATCCATCTAGGGCCAAAGACGTGATAAATAAAAGGACAGTCCAAGTGTAAATTGGAAAAGTTCAAATGTTTTCTGTGGACAAAATCCACTGCTTTTATTTACTTTTATTGAACTTTGCCTCAGTGTGTTCAACCATGCACTGCAACCCTTCAGCCGCTGCAAAATAATAAAAAAGTATTTATAGAGCACGTTTAACTTTTTGTAAGTCTCTTCTTAAGCTAACTAAAACCAAAGCAGAAGAACAAACCAACCAACATATAACGGTATATCAGTTGGCATGCAGCTCTCTCTTTTTATCAATGTTTGTAACCAGAATATTTTGTTCTTTAGACCACTGGTTTGATGTCTTTCAAACTACAATAAAATAAATATCAAACGTGCCAACATGTTTTCTCGGTTAAGTTATTTCTAATTTAGATATTAATGTAAAATTCACTTCAAATGTTGGTAACAAGCCAAGAAATCCTAAGAATAAACAGGAAACTAATTAGTTATAATTAATGGACACATTTGTTTGTTTTTGTTGTTGTTTTTATCTGGATCGCATGTTACTTACTGCAGTGAACAAACAGCAAAAACGTACAGGACATTTTTCTTAAAAAGTATTTCATACTTTGTGAAAAATCTTTTTTGGAATAATTCGCCTCAAGACGTAGATCTCCTGCATGGAGAAACTGACCCACTCTTTCATGCAAACAGTCTTCTCATCTTGAAAGTTTTCACTGCTTTCCAAACATTTTTCATTGGGGTTGTCTGGGCTATTAGCCGTATTTCCATGAATGTTTTTTTTTTTTTTTATGCACATTTTGAAGTAAAGAAAAGATTGATGGATATGTAAAAATTCAAAATAACATCAACTTTGCAAAAATGTCTTTATGCTCACTTGAGGTGTTTGTTTTTTCTTTTTGGTTTTTTTTTTTTTTGGCTTTTCTGAAATAGAGCTAAAGTGCTAACATCACAAACATTTACCTCACATGACCGGCCAGCACGTAACATCCCTGATACTGGTTGACATGACAGAGAAATGACAACTTACCTGATAGCAACACATTCCTGAAAACCTCTCCGTTTTTCTGAGATGTGCGGTCCATGCTAGTTAGCGTCCCCTACTTCATGTTTATTACAGTCATTCTGATCGTTGCTATGGAAACGATCGATCAGTTCTGCATAACTCAAATGCAGGGGTTAAAAAGTCATATGAGATCAGGGTTTCCCCCAGAAAACCTGCTAAGCTCGGTGGTCGGGGCGCCGAGGCGGACCACCGCCAGTCCACTGGACTTTTGTATTAAAAGATGCTAAGTACACAGGAAAGGTACAAATATTACTGGGTAATTACATGTTACGGGTAGTTAAAGCATGATGGGCCGCCAGGCTTATAATACACTGAGGGAACCCCTGATAATCTGTACATCACTGCCCACTTAATAATGATATCTTTTTAAATAAGCTTTCTAAGAGTATATATATATATATATATATATATATATATAATGTGTTTACAGTCATGATTTTAAAGTGTAGCAGGAAGCCGGAGCGCCCGGAGAGAAACCTGCAAGTTTCTTTTTGATATTTTATTCATGAAATGTAATTACAAAATGTATTTCTGACATTTTGTAATTAAATGTCAGAAATACATTTAATTATTTCTGAGCCTTTATTGTGAAATAAAGGGTCTAGTGGCCTTTATTTAATAGTAGTAGACAGGAAAGTGGGTTATGAGAGAGGGGATTCAAACCCAGGACTTTGCTTTCGAGAGGAGGGGCTGGAGAAACCGTCGCATTAAATCTTTTTACCCGGTCTTTCTCTTCTTCCTTTCCTTTTGATAAAGGTAAATGAAGCCCCTTCTGAACATGACGATGTAGAAGCAGTTGTGATAGTTTGTGGACTCATTTTAAGCGATAAAAAAAGAAAAGGCGTTTGATAAAATATGGAGCCGCCCTATTTGCTGCACTATGATTTGGAGGCAAGTTATGTTTTTTCGTAGTTAAGTTTTAACTGAATAAACATAACCACATATAATAAACATATATAAAAATGACCTTTACATATAGTAGTAAACATTTCCACATGTCACCTCTGATGTCCACCGGACTCTCAGTTGCCATGTCAACTGTTTGGGATTCCCCTCCGTTCTTACGTCACCGCTCTTTCTGATTGGCTACCTGTCACATTCAACAGGCTGCGTTCTCGCTCCCAGTCAGGGAAAAAACCCCACAGGTTTGAAAACCCCACAGATCGGGCACATTCAACACACCACACACTGCAGGACGTTGTAGGATTGACATAAAGGGAAAATCGGGGCAAAAAAAAAAAAGGCTTCAGCGGGAACACAAACATGCAGAAGCATTATCTGACGGTTTCTCCTCCCTCCCACCCCGGGCCACAGCAAAATTTCTAAGTCTTGACCGGTCCGCTGTAATAAAATGGTTGGAGACCACTGGTTTAAAGGGTAATTTTCATGTGCAGTCCCATCTCAACCTTACACAAACAGACATAAACATGCAGTGAATACGTCGATTTTCAATCAGTTTTCTGCACCAGTTAATAATAAACACTGAGGCTCTTTAAATGTGAATACCTTTGAAATTTTAAATTGACATTTGTGACTGTATACAAAGTAGACCAGCAAATGTTACAGTAAGCATATTGCGAGGAAAGGCAAAAGAAAAATGTTTCCTCATGTCTCCTAGAGGGCTCTGTAGGAAACATAGCGATTGTGCCAGCGTTATTCTCCTTTTCTAAAACAAGTTAAGAACTTCCTTGGCTGTGTACTTGGGACAGTTTATGAAAAAGAATGGTTTTGTAGAAGTCTGCCAAGATCATATATTGGTTAAAAAAATTATAATAAAAAAACAGTCCTGCACCATGATAACACCACCTCCAAACTTCATTATTAGTGCTGAGGTTTTGGGTTGATACTCAGTGCCATTCCTAATCCAAACGTGATGTGTGCATTGACATCTAATGAGTCCAATTTTGGTTTAACTTAACAAGACTTAATTCTCCCCCGTAATTCATTGGCTTGTCCAAAAGTGATGCAGCAAACTTTTAATGGGTATGTTTTTTTCTTCAGCAGTGGAGTCTTGTGCGGTAAGCAGGGATCTTTTTGTCACTGGATTATAAGGCGCGCTGACAATGAATGGTCTAGTTTTGATTGTTGTTGGTTTTTTTTTCATATATAAAGCAGACAGGACTATAAGGCTCATCAAACAAAACAAAACCGTCAGATAAGTCAGTCAGTCAAAGCACAGTACGTATCACTCCGCTACGCTCCTGACTGTGGCAGCCGTAATGTAATGTAACTAAAACATTTTGACAGAGTGTCGTGAGCCACACAAAATCACTTGTAGGTCAGTAAGCACAACCGGAAATAATCCATATTAATTCACTAGAGGACGCTGCTTTACTCCAGAACAACGTATAAGGTGCACTGTTGGGTTTTTTTGATAGAATTAAAGGCTCTTATAGTCCAGAAAATACGGTAATTGAGTTATTATGGCAACACCGTGACATTCAGAAGTTAAGAGATATATCTGTATGTTTTGAACATATTTATGAAACGCTTCTTGTGCGATATATTGATAATGAGGAACTTTTTTAAAAAAAAATTCATTAAATGCTCACGACTGGAATTGATTAACATCAGCTCTTCCATAAAATATGCTTGGACCACAATCCGTCCGCCTCCCAAGCCATAATGGCATAACTCCAATAAACAGCTGAAATTACACAAATAGCATATTACAACGATCATGGTCCAGTAGACCAGGGAAACAATCCAGTTCTGTTTCCCAACTCAGCGGTGCAAAGTCCAAAACAATGCTCATCCATCTCGCAGCCTTCAGCTCCCGGAACTTCACAGCTTCAAATATCTAATTTGAAATACAGCACGACATAAAACACCAACAGGCAAAAATCTCAGTAAAACATGACTTGTAGCATTCCAAATTTTAGCGCTGTGGCGAACTTGTGACTTGATTTACTGTTGAACAAAAACTGGGATTTTATTAGATTGCCATTTAAAAAAAGAATAAAATCATGACATCAATCATCATATTGAAATAACTTGATTCCAGTGTTCAGGCTGACCGCCCTGATATGCAGTTTGCTGTGTATTTCACACAGAAGCAGTCGGTGAATCAGTTGCACAGCGGCACGCTCGTTCAGCCTGCGTGCAGAGGATTACAACCTGTTCTGATAACAGATGGACGGCAGGAGGTCAGTGATTGTATACAGAGGTAATGTCAGGGGGTCGGCTGGGCCCGGCTGATGGCTGTCAGAACGAAGCCGTCGAGGTGCTGATTCGGCGTGGCGCCTAATGAAACGTTGCCTCCCATCAAAGTTATTTAAACAAGTGGCTGCCTATTGTCTGCAGCCGATCAGCGGCAATCTTCCTCCTCCATCGCACGGCTCTGTCAAGGGGGGCAACCAATTATCTACTCAGTAATGCTGAGTGGGTCGGACTGGCTGCTGCAACTTGTTTCCAGTAAGTCCTGGAGACTAGCGACTATTAGGAGTGTTCTGGCTCGGCACACTGCAGTTGGACACAAAAGCGCTGTCAGAGAGTGACTCAATCACAGCCTCTGTGTTCGGCGCCGTGCAAAAAGCCTTTACGCTCTTTATTCGAGCAGATGTTTCTCCAATCCCGCGCATAATTACTGCGCGGATATGCGGGGATTTCACCTTTGACACGCTATAAATGTTTGCAACTGCATGTACGTGGGCGTATTAGGAAAAACGTGAACAGTATTTTTTATAGTGTATGTTCTGCTCAGTGTACTGTCTGCAAACAGATAATTAGCCTGCTCCTACAAAAAGAAAAAGGGGCGGGAGGAAGCAAACATTTAGAGGAAATTCTTCCTTCTTCAGAAAGTTTTTACATACCATGTTTGTTTTTAATTATTTATTCAAAAAAACTATTCTGTTTGGTGATCTATCTATCTATCTGTTTATCTGTCTGTCTATTTGAGGTTGAATTTAACAATGCTTCTTTGTTTTTGCTAATAATCCATAACAAACCCCAGTCAGAGAGCAGCTACTTGTGAACTAAGATCAAATGACACATAAATTATTATTCAATATAAATTATTGGACTTGATCTCTGAAGGCAGTTGGTTGCTCTGGGTCTTATTTAGGAATACCAGGATATATGGGGTTGTATATATAATATGAACGCAATACTTTTCAGATTTCCTTTTTTTTTTAAGAAAAGAGACAATCGTTTTTGTGTAACAACGCTATGTGGGGTAAATAGCACAAAAAATTAGGTTGAGGTTGTAGAAAGACCAGCGCACCAATGCAGTCCTCAACCAGCAGAACAACAACGGTGTTCGGCCCTCACAAAAACCACAGAAGAAGAAAAAAACAAAAAAAACAAGCTCCTCTTAAAGGCACAGCACAACTGATTAACTGTAGATCAACCTCAGTAAATGACTGACCCTGTATGTCACCACATTATTAAACGTAGCTGCAAAAATAAATCGTCTTCCATTTTCATTTTCAATCCATGCAACAAAGTTGTAGTACTTTGTCTTGGTCTAACAAATAAAATCCAATGTTTTAGGTGTTGTGACTGTAATGTGATGAGCACCAAACATGAATTATATGACTTTGTTTGCCTGGGATTTCATGTTTCTTAGCATTAAAGAAAATGTGTGTGAATGCCAGCTGCACCCCGCCCGCTGCTTCATGCCTCATTGGTGCCGGTATTGATTGGTCCACTTTCTCTTTGTTTCCACTCCTCTATTTTGGTCATCTCGATGCAGCTCAGAGAAACCCGCTGGCCTTTGCTAAAACTGCCCTAACAGCCGCACGAGGCTGTGGTAAAATTGCTTTAAGTGGCCAGACAGACGGTTTCCGGGAGGCTCTGAATGGTGAGGGAGCCCTTTGGTAAAATGTCTCCAGAAGGTCAGAGAGGCTGCTCGGAAAATAACCCAGATATCTCCGATAGTTCACCGCGCTCGGGCACGGAAAGCGCGCACGGCAACTCGCATCCGGATCCAATTTCTCCCTCTCTCATGCCTTCTGATATGTTCTCCCACCGACACAGTGACAAACCTACGCACAGGCATATTTGGATTGAACCGTACAGTATGTTAGCAACAGTGGTGGTGGGCGGTGTCTGTTGGAAGGCCGGCGTTACACGGCACAGATGTCCTGCCCGTCCAAACGAGCCGCACACTTTCTGCTTTCGACATGATTCAGCTTTCGGAAAAAGGGGGGTCCGAGTCAGTGACATGGGCGAGTGGGAGACAGGCTGAGAGAGGAAGACGAGGAGGAGGCGGAAGGAGAGGGGGGAGGGGTGCAGGTGACAGAAAAAAAAAAGAGAGAGAGGAGGCGTGATCGGATCCGAAAAGAGAGAGAACGAGAAAAAGATGCATGGAGGATGCAGCTGTGTTGCGCACTAGCTCTCTAGCTGTGACTAACCAGATAACGGCGACGACCGGGTTCGGCTTGGTAAACAAACACGACGATACGCGGCACATCTCTCCGATCGAGACGAGCACCGGGTTCTTCATCCAGCCCCGTTCTGCCGCCTTATCCCCTTATCCAAATAAGGCCTCGCGCTCAAGAGGGGGCAAGGTCAAAGCGTACGAGTCACCGTGTCTTCAGCAGCAGCTTGAGCTCCCGAATTAAAATGTCAGAGAACTCCGCGCTTATGCATGCAAACAGACACACTTAAACAGTCATGACAGTGGAATTAGTTGCTTTCGAGGAGTTGATGGAGGAGTGGGGAAGGGGAGAGGAGTGAGGAGCCACTTCAGGATCTGCTCCTTTTCAGAGTGAGGCGTAGAGGTTGGAGGGCAGGAGAGAACCCCTTTTCTTCCCCCCCCCCCCCAGTACTCTGATATTAAGTTGGACTCAGATTTATTTTATTGGCTCTGAAGTCCCTTCTCTTTCACATTTATTTTCCTCATTTGTCTCTCTTCTCTCTCTCTCTGTGTGTGTCTGTGTCTTTCATCTCTCTCTGTTCTGGTTTCTCTTGTTGCCTCTTTTTCTTCCCGTCCCTCAGAAGTTTAGGCTTAGCTGGAGGCTGACACAGCCACACACAAATTCTGATGAGCAGCTGCCTTTACTGTATATATGCTAAGCCATGCGCCGACTCTAATGACAGATGCTCTTGAAAGCGTTTGCTGCCGGGCAAAGCGAGCCGCAGTCTCTGGTTGTCAGATGGGATCTGGTCTGCGGTTAGCTAGACGTGAACGCGGCGATCGGAGCGCTTCGGCTCGCGCGAGAGTATTGATAAATCATTTTTAACTGACTGCAGCGCTACCTTGGTTGAAATGCATATCGATGGGATAGTATATTCACAGTCAATCTCAGCCATTGTTGCCCTGCAGCGAAGTCCAGGACTTGCTCTTTGTGTAAGAGGCATTAAATTGGTTTGCACGAGCGCACGCACGCGCAAACACGCAAACACACCCATTTTTCCTTATCTCCTACGCTTTCTCTCACCACAAGTGTGAAATTTAATCATCACTTGAGCCCACAATCCTTTCTATCTCATCTCGAGGCACACACAAGCCCGACAACAACAGCAACAACTGCAGCGATGGCTGCAGCTCAAGATTACTGCTGCCTCCGACAGCTCAAACAGAGCAGACTGTCTGGAAAGCTCATCTCCTCCCAAGCTGTTGTTTAAAACGGCGCCATTAGACACATTCAATTAATGTGTCTTCGGCGCTCGGTTGTTAATGTACAGCGCCTTGCGATGGTTCCTACCTGCTGACATTTTTATTTATTTATTAGTTGTTTTTTTTGCATTTTGATGTTTTGCAGCCCTTAGCGACGGTGCGTTTTGTTGAAATGTTAAGCAATCCGCACACCATGAAGCTGCCACCAGCGTGTGTCAGCATAGCGGATGATGTGTTCAAGTCTCATCTGACTAAACTGCAAACAGGATTTCTTCTGGCTCTTCTGTAACGGCCACATTTGCTGCATGACTGATAGTCATCCTGTCGACACCTTTTCCCACCTGAGCTGTGGGTGTCTGCAGCTCCTCCAGAGCTACCAGTGCCTTTTCGGATGCTTTTCTGAATAATCGCTTGTCGGTTAAAGCAAAGAAGGGCAACTTTTGGCCAAAGGCAACTCAGAGCGCCTCCAGAAGTTAATAATGTTCATAAAGTTAATAACATGTCTTGAAATTGGGGACAAATAAATGTATTTGAATTTGAATTACATCCATTAAGGTATCACACATCAAAACAGATTTTGATTTAATACAGAAATTAAATAGAGTGAAAAAACTTAGTTAAGAGTAGGCAAGTTAAGGGTGTGAGCAGTCCTTTGAGTTAAGGTTATGTCTGCAGAACCCAGTTTTTGGGTTCTGCAAACCCAAAAGCTGTGCGTTTACAGTTTTTCCCACGCTCTTTCCACGAAATATATTTCATAAACAAACCCTGGTTTAAACTTCCCCACAACTTTGCCATTTAACCTTTGGTCTTCGTGATGCCTTCACAGGTCAGCTGTTTTCAAACATAAACTGAATCTATTGACTTAATTAGGTCAATATTATTTGTACTGTACATTTCAGCACCAGTCAATTATGAAACAGGAAGTAAACATTGCATTTTGTCAAATGTCATCATCAAAATCATCAAGCAAAGTCACATCAAATATGTTGATCAGTGTTTCCCTTGCTACTAATCAAAGGCTTTTAATTAATTCAGTGTTTCGGCTGTTTTGCAGTTTTCTGGGTGATTATTCCAGATTTGTGGTGCATAGAAGCTGAATGTAGATCCACTGCTCTGGATCCGCAAATGACTATTTGGACCTTCGACAGTGGCTCTCACTTAGACTAGAGCGATAAAGAAACATGAGACGTCTTAAAAATAGATATAATAACAAATGTATGTCTTAACTTTTGCAGTTTTTCATGAAATAATTCCATCTAATTTCCACAACAGAATGACACTAAAAGTGCTAATCATTTTTATGTAAACTTATCTTTCTTGACATGAGGCTAGAAACTATGTGCAAATACAACATCCTGTTTAAGAAGCTGTAGCCATATGAATAAAATTACTAGATTTTCTGCAGTAGGTATTCATCAAAAAATCTTAAGATGTCTTTTTAAAAAAGGCCAGGTATTACTTGTGGCTCCAAATCTGTTTTATTTTGCCGAGGGACAAAAACGTCTCTTTGGATTGTGGAGGTCGCAGACCTCCGGTCCATCTGAAAACAAAACAAAATCTAATTCACTGAAGTTTGTAGTTTTTGAATGTGATCAAAACAAACAAGCAAACCAAAAGGAACCGCACTGTGCTTTCTCTTGCTATCTTGTTCACAATTCCAACTCCTGGATCCTTCTCTTCTTTTAGCGTGTCTGTAAAAGCCACATGAGGCGGGCTCTGTCTTTGAACACTGAACTGCCTCGGTCTCTGCCGATCCCGTGTTCCTGCCCTCGCCCTCTGCACTCGTCTCTCGGTGGGGAAGCCGAGGGTAAAGCAAGAACCTCCCTCCGCCCTCGCCCTCCTTCAAGCACCACCGTCCTATTACCTCTGGCACTCATCTCGCTGTCACACTGATCAATGATTCATGTGCGCGAAGGCCCCGGCCTGTTAGCTCTCTGCACTGCTGCTTATTGCCACCACTGTGCCTGCTTCTCTTCCCCTTCCCCGGTTTATAATGACTGGACTCACTCTGGATCTGCCTCTGACGTGTGACGGGGTTGGTTTTTCTTTCTTTCTTTCTTTCCATTTTCTCTTTCTTGCAAAACCACGAGAGAGTCAGAGATGGACTCGGAAAAACGGATGGACAGACAGGCAAGGTGGTGATGAGACAGGAACACGCTGAGCGCACGCTGCTCACACAAATGGCCGCACGCTGCGTCCCAGAGTGTTTCTGGGTGACTGTGTTTTACGTGTCCACACGAAGGAGAAGGGAAGTTGAAATTCATCTCAAATGTTGTTTCGACTAAATCTGAATTGTTTTTACAGAAGAGCAAGTAATTTAGTCATAAAAATCTCTCTGAGCTTAGCTCCACGTTTGTAATACATACGGTAAGTCTGTACACTATTCCCAAATGTCATGCTAACTTGCAAGTTGTCTCTTGTGGCTATTTACTGCAATAACAGCTTTATTTGTCAATTTGCCCAGCAGTACTGGAGCTAGAGTAATATAAGACCTGGCATCAATGCTCAGCTGTGGATTAGTTCAGCCCTGCGTGGGAGTTTTGATTCACTAACTTCGGGCCTTTGGAGATCGTCGGGTTTGTCCTTTAATCCAACACCTGCAGTTGCTCATTTGACAATAGCAAACTCAAGACATAATTGTGGACAATGTTATGGTTCACAATGACTAACGCTGTCAAATCATCTGAGCCAACTGTTCACACAACAAATGGCAAATGTTGGTGCAAAAAAGAAGTCACAAAGTTGCCTTATTGTCATATACATGGATGAGAGAGTTTAGATCAGACCTAAAAAAAATTCCTCCCAATCCAACTGATTAACTTTAATTATAGGCCCGACCCCAGAGTGAACCTGACATATTTGTTTTATGGATGCCTATTCGTTTCTTTTTAAAGCCACTATATTGCTTAGTGAATTTCCGTTTCCTCTTGTTTACGTTCATTAGCTGACGTGTTTCGGTTCCACAACGTGCTCTTGTGCCTCTGTCGACGAATTGAAGCAATACTTGCAATAATCCGCACAAAGTCCGATCAGTGGTGAACTTTACTTTTCTCTCAGATCCGAGCGTCTTGGATGTGTGATTGATGGGAGCGGAGCCACATGCAGTGCACCGCCTTTGTTACGGTCTGATTAACACCTTGCGCACTTTCTTTACTTCCTCAACATGTTAAATTATCTTCTCTTTTATTTACACTGTAACAAGTAGATTAACAGAACTTTATACTGCAGGCGTATTAAATGCCCCATAGAATCCCGAGCCCGACTCGACCCAGCCATCAAGTAAATAATCTGAATTTTCAGTCGGGCTCGTGCCGTAAAGCTAAACTCTACCCTGAATATATTTCTATTGCCAGTCGCCAGCAGCTGTTGGGCCATAATCCTAAGCCATTGGTACGCTACTCTGGATATTTAGTAAAACCGTTATTTTTTACAGTGTTTGAACGATAAAAGTCGTAGTAAATACGACGTGACAACAAAACGCTTTAAAATTGCAAAACAAAACGTGGTAATGCATAATTCCTGTTAGATCTGACCAGCAGTTTTACACAGTTTCTCTGACCAGCGAGGCAGGCGGCACATCGGCTCCGGTTGGTTCTTTGTGATGTCAGTGGCAGCTCATCAAAAGGGGGCAAATGAGATATTCTTCCTGTCGCACAGTAATTAATCGCGCAACAGGCCCTACCTGGTTATGGCAGCAAATTGGACCAGCCATGACAATTATAAAGAAACTAATTAAACGAATTAGTCCCCCCGCCAGCGTCTCGGACGCAGACACAAACAGTTGCAGTAGAGAGAAGCAGATGCCGACCCAAAATACAGGTGGACCTCAGGACGGGGCGCAGACCGAAACCCAGGAGCCCCTCAGGGTCTGATCCCTTACCAAAGCTACACAGCTACTAGCTGCTGCAGGTTACAAACTGGAAGTACTCAGTTTAATGCCCCAAATCTGCCTGACCAGGTGGAAAACAATGATCTCACTGGTCTTAACAGAAGATATATTGTATCCTCCTTGTTCCCTCGTTGCTCCAGTGTTTCTTTGGGTGTGTGCGCACATGCTTGGCGCCTGTAGACGCCAAGTGTTCTTGCGAAAGGTTAACAGCCATGAAACAAGAGAATGATGAGCAAGAGCAGGATCTGAAGGGCTTTTAAGAAGGTGTGGAGTGGTGAAGAGGAGAAAGCGAGAGAGCTGCTAAGGACTGCTGCTTCAGAGTCCTGCCTGGAGTGGCTTATGCTCGGCTAAAAGAGACGGTGGTGGTGGTGGTGGTGGTGGTGGTGGCGGAGAGATAAGGGGTGGTGGTGGCGGCGGTGGGTTATCCGGAAAACAAGAGGACCAAGAAAGGCAATTCAGAGGAGAGGAAGTGAGAAGTATGTGGAGCACGGAGAAGCCGAACGGCGGAAACACTAACTACGTTCGTTTGGGAATAACTTGTCATACCTCACAAAGCACTCTCACAAACTAATTTATGAAACCATGATAGGCTGTTCCACTCCAGTGCGGAATATAATGCGGTTCGAACAGCGATGATGAATGCAAACCCACATTTGGCGCCGCAATAGTATATTTTATGTTTAATCCTAATGAAGAGAGCTGATAATGGGCTGTTGCTTGAAGGAAATCTCCGCTGGATTCGCTCTCCTTCCGTCGTCCTTAAATAAAAGTGTGACTCTAAGCGGCGCCGGTATATTTGCCTGTCGAGTTTCTCTTCAGCCCTGCTTCCTGTCCTCCACCTGCCTGCCCACGACGTCGTCCAGGTGGTTAGAATCGACTGTGCTGAAAACCAAATCCATGAAATTGAATGTATGAAGCAGATCATTTGGTGTTGCTGTTGGACATACAATTTTATTTAGCAGTTTTTTCTTCTTCTTCGTGTGAGAGGAGGGTGAGAGTGAAAGAAAGGAAGAAGAGCGAGTGAGAGAGCGATTGTGTATTTTCTATCTTTGGTTTTTTTCTCACTGTTTTTCACTGGGTGTTTATGTTACTTGTTTAGTTGTGATTTTGTGTCAGTTTGTCACGTTTTAAGGCGTTTTTTTGGGTTCGGGTGTAGCCGTCAGGCGTGCCTGGCTGGCCGGCGTCTCAGGACGCCATGGTGGTTGGTGGTGGGGCTTTCTTCACGCTGACACGAAAGAACGGCATCAAGGTGGGTGCTGGTTCTCCGTGCAGCGTGGAGGAAGTGTGTTTGGCTGTGGTGGAGGTGATCGGACCTGGATCCATCAAGTCAGCAGCTCGAATGAGTGGTGCTGTTGTTTTGTTTGTGGAGAAAGAGGAGCAAGCTCAACAGTTAGTGGAAGCGGGCGTTTCTGTGGATGGTTTGTTTCTGCAGGTTTCGCCGCTGACTTTACCTGCAAACTAAGGTAACACTGTCAAACGTGCCTCCGTTCATAAGTGACGAGTTTTTGATTAAAGAGCTGTCTCGGCATGGTAAGGTGGTGTCACCAATTAAAAAAGTTCTGTCAGGGTGTAAATCACCTTTGTTAAAACATGTTGTCTCTCACAGGAGACAACTGTTCATGTTGTTAAATCGATGAGACGAGGAACTTAATTTGCGCTTTCATGTTAGATTAGATTATTTTGATTACATCTTGTTTGCTACGTCTTCTAACATGAAGTGTTTGGGTTGTGGTCAGGAGGGCCACGGGCCGGCCCCGCCGAGTTCAGCGAAGCAGCTGCCCGGTGCTGCTGAGCAGGTAGGGGCCCACCTGGTGAGGAGCCCGCAGAAGGTATTGTTGAGGGTTCAGTAGTGGACAGTGAGAAAACTTTGAAAATGAGTGGATGTGTGGGGAAGGATGAGAGCACGGTGTTGTGTAGTGATGGGGTGAATGATGGTGAGGGGGAAAGTGAAGTGGGGGAGAGAGACAGTGTGCAGGGAGAGCAGGAGGAGGGTGAGGGGCGATGAAGAGTATTTAGTGTGTGGAGATCAGGGAGGGAGAGGAGAGGTGGAGGTAGATGGACAGAATGAAGGTTCAGGAAAGAACAGTGTTGAGTCGGGTTTTAGAGCTGGAATGGAGGGAGAGACAGGTGAGGCAGAGGAGGTGATGGAGTTGGAGGCTTCTGCCCCGATTAAGAAGCGAAGCAAAAGGAGGAATGTGGTGGCTGCTGTGCAGATCAGCAAGCTGGCTGCAGAGAGGAAGGAGGTGTCGGACAGCAGCGACGCTGAGAGCTGGTTCTCTGACACCAGTGAGGTTTCTGTGTCTCAAACTAGCAGTAAAGAACCAAGATACCCTGTAGAATCTTTTAGAACATTTTTACAGCAAACTAAAGGATTTAGAGGAATAAAAATCAAAAGTTATTTTCCTAATTTAAGATCATTTTATTTCTCAGCAAGATATCAAAGGAACAAAGAGGCATCAGGTTTATCGGATCAGGAAGATTTTAGGTTAAAGAAAATAAGTCAGAAAACAATTTTGATCAGAATGATGCACATTAGCACTTTAATATGTTTTATAGGTTTTTGGTGTGTTGGTTTTAGCTTCTTACCCAATATGGATACTTTTAAAGTAACATCTTTGAATCTTAACGGGGCGAGGGAGGCTGAAAAACGGGCTTTGATTTACCAGACGTTGAACCAAAAGAGAATTGATGTCATTTACCTACAAGAAACTCATGGTGATCATTTAACTGAAGCAGACTGGGGCAGAGAGTGGAGGTCATTTTTTAAGCCACGGCGCCTCCCAGAGTGCAGGGTGGGCTTCCTCTTCTCTAAAGCTTTCAGCCCAAACTCTACCGAAGTGGAACACGTCATTCAGGGGAGGAGTCTTTTAGTCAAAGCAAAGTTTGATCATTTTAACATGGTTTTTATTAATATTTATGCTCCCATTACCAATGCAGAGAAAAAGCATTTTTTTGAAAAAATTGGGGAAAGGTTGGGTGATTGTGGGTCTGAGGATTATGTTTTTATAGGCGTGGATTTTAATTGTACAGAAAACGAGTTTTTAGATCGTAATCATGCAGCGCTGCATCCGGCGGCCCAACATGCTCTGCGGCAGCTGGTCTCGTCTCACGGCCTGGTGGACGTATGGAGGAGGATGCATGCAGGCTCCAGGCAGCACACATGGTCCCACTTTAAGGAAAACTGAATCTCTTTAGCTCGACTTGATCGTATTTATTGTTTTAAACACCATTTTAACGTGTTTAAAACATGCCAGATTTTACCGGTGGCTTTTACGGATCACTCGTTGCTTTTAGGTCTTTTTTTTATTAGAAACATTTTACCTAGAAGCGCTTACTGGCATTTTAACTCAGTTTTAACTTATGATCAAGGTTTTAAAGAGATTTTAAGTTATTATTGGACTGGTTTTAGACAGAGGAAGTCTGATTGTACCTGTCTGAGACAATGGTGGGACTATGGGAAAGTTCAAATAAAACTGCTGAGTCAGCAGCACACTCTCAATGTCACCAGTGACATTACCGGATCTATCAGAGATCTGGAGATGAACATCGTGGAATTAGAACAACTTAGTGAATCCACAGGAAATCGAGAGCACATTGAAGCTCTCAAATCTAAAAGGCTAGTTTCAGCAAACCTGCTGGAAAATAAAGTCCAAGGTCCCGGAACCAGAACATCACAAAGATGGAGGCTCCATCTGGCTTTTTCTTCGGCTTGGAGAGGAAACACGGGCAGAGGAAGCAGATCAACTCTCTGCTGTCGGACACAGAGCAGCAACTGAGTGAACCAGGTCAGATCAGGAGGAGGGCTGTGGAGTTTTACCGTTCTCTGTTCCACAGTGAATACAAAGAGAACGAGAAACTGTTCAGGGAGTTCTGGAGTGAACGGAAACCAATACCGAGCTGGAGCGCCCCCTGGGGCTTCAGGAACTAAACACAGCCCTCCTCAACATGCAGGGCCAGAAGACTCCAGGCATTGACAGGCTCACTGTTGAGTTCTACAAGGCCTACTGGGACATTCTGGCCCAAGACCTGCTCGATGTCTTCAATGAGAGCCTGCTTACTGGTTCACTCCCTTTGTCTTGCTGCAGGGCAGTCATCACCTTGCTGCCAAAAAAAGAGAACCTGCAGGACATCAAGAACTGGCGCCCTGTGTCCCTCCTCTGCACCGACTACAAGATCCTCTCCAAGGCTCTGGCCACGAGGCTGGGAAAGGCTGTGGAGCAGGTCATCCACCGGAATCAGACCTATTGCGTCCCCAGCAGGTCCATGGTTAACATCTACCTAATTCGGGACATTTTGGAGGTCTCCGGTTCATTGGGTTTACAAACTGGCTTGATTTCACTGGATCAAGAAAAGGCTTTTGACCGCGTTGAACACGGCTTCCTCTGGAAAACCATGAGGGCGTTTGGGTTCAGCGAGGGTCTTATCGCCAAGATCCAGGTGCTGTACAGTGACATTGAGAGTGTGCTGAAGATCAACGGTAGCTTGTGTGCTTCTGTTAGGGTGTGTAGAGGCGTTCGACGGGGCTGATTAACTGATTTTAGTCTTTTAAAGTTAAAGGGGTTGCCTCAGTTTTATCAGAGTGTTTTTAAATCCTGTGCCTTTTTTAAACTGCGCAGATCAAAAATGCAGAATTCTCTGCATTGGCTTTTAGAAGAACCGCTAGTCTGTGGAGCAAGACTGGACCTCCGTGACAGCACCGTGCCGGGCCTTTCTGAGGCGTTGTCCAGGTCCAGGACGGTGACCCTGCGGCGGTTGGTGCAGGTGGCTGGACCAGATTTTTCTAACGTCCAAGAGGTTGGACTGAAGCTTGGGGTCCAGTCCGCCAGACTGGTGTGGCGCTTGCTGGAGCTGGTGAAGGAGCGGATGGCAGCTGAGGAGAGGCGACTCCTGCAGCTATACATCACAGAAAAGTGCCTACCTGACCCGAATGACCCGTTCCCAGATATGTTCCTGCATCCGGATTTTGAGGAGGACAGCGGACCCCTGCTACACTTTACGGACTCAGGGATGGACTTATGCAAAACGAACCCAAAAGTACTGAACAAATGGTGTACAAAACTCCTGACCAAGAGAACTGTCCACAACAGAGCAGTGACTGTATGGAGTGACAAACTCGGAGGACAAAAACCTCAGTGGAGAACTTTATACCAGCCTCCAATAAAAAATCGGACTGGTGACCTTCAGTGGAGGATTCTTCACGGCGCCATCGCAGCAAACTCGTTTTTATCGGTCATCAGTCCTGGGGTTTTAAATGAGTGTCCTTTTTGCAAATTGTCTGAGAGTGTGTTTCATGTTTTTATGGATTGTGTACGGTTAAGTTAGTTTTATAAATTTTTTAATGAGCATTTTTAACCTCTTTGGTTTGGTTTTTACCAATTCCGTTTTTATCAACGGTGTACATTACAGTCGAGCCACTAGTTTTAAATCCCAGATTTTAAATGATTTAATTTACAAAGCAAAGATGGCTATTTATTTAACTCAAAGGGACAAAATGCAGGCTGTACCTCAACTTGATGCGGTGGCTCTGTGGAAGGTTAACATCAAGGCCAGGATGAGGTTGGAGTTTTACTTCCACAGAGTCACCGGGGATCTGAAGGGTTTTTAGAAGAACTGTGGGGTTTGAAGAGGGTTTTGTGCACCATTTCTGATCAGGGAGAACTAAAATATAACAAACTTCTAATGTAAATATTTATTGTCTTTTTATTATTTTTTTTTTTACCTGATTATGTAACAGTTTATTGATAATTATTGTACAATCAATGTTTTGTTAAAAATAAAAAAATCTTCTTCTTCTATCAATGAAATCACTGATCACAAGTCATTTCACAGCAGCGTGTTAATGAGAAAATCCCCTACTCCACATCTTTAAACACAAGACGGAGAAACTGCGTCGGAAATCGAGAGATACTTTTGAGGGAGGTGAGGGGAACCAGGGCGTTGAAGAGCGGGCGCAACGCGTACGCGCCCGGCCTCGTCGCGGCTGACAGTTCAATTAGTCGGAACCAAACGACGCGTGGCGTCTCCCTCTCGTGGCGCTTGGTAATCGTCAGTGTTTGTGCTTTGAAGAGCTCGCATTGTGGACGAGTAGATAGCTGAACCCAAAGTGGCGTGAGCCACTCGGAAGTCGCGGCATCGAAACGCGGGATCTGCCGATCCCAACGGATGACGGAGGGGGGTTGCCTCGAGGGTCTACCACGCTTTGGTGATGCTCTGCTCTTGGAGCTCATCGTTCATTTGCTGTATTTTGTAGAAGAAAAAAAATAGCACATCTTTTTTCTTTTTTGCTTTCCTCTGTTTCAGTGGAAAGTAACTGCAAATGGCTTTGAACTATCTGGAGGTTTAATTAGGCATTCCTCATCAGCAGGGGGATTGAGTGTGGGTGAGGTAGTGCGTGTGTGTGCGTGTGTGCAGAGAGAGGTGTCCAGGCTTTGCACGCTTTCAAAGACCGACGCAGTAACGGGACGACGCGATTGTGTTGGTTGTACAGTAAATAATTTGGGATTTGTGTCTTTTTTTGTGAACAGCCATTTTGAGGCGAGCTGGCGTCTGGCGCCGTTTCCTGGGCGTCGGCAAATCAGCAGGCAGGCGGCGGTAGACGTTTGAAGTCTTTAGAAGTTTTGCACCTTGATCTGCATGCAGCAGCCATCCTCTGACTGCCACCAGCACATCACAACTTTGTGATTTGAGTCTTTGCTTTTGTTTGATGTTGCAAATGTGTCAGGAGAGAGAGAGCAAAAAAAAAAAAACCTGCAATGATGTATTTCGTTCGCTTTGTTCTTCCCACCACCAGCAAAGGCACATAACCTTTACAGATTCTTTCAAAGTGCTAAACTAAAGCAATTTTCAGGCACAATCTCTGGCGCAAAGGAGCCCAAGATTGGTCGGACAGCTTTTACGGATAGCCTTGCAGGACGCTAATGAATTTCTTTTAATGGGCGCGGCGTTGGTTTTTCTTATTTGACAGCATGTAGGATTGTTGTCCTAGTAAACACTTTTACAAGTGGGAGGGGGGAGGGAATCCTGTATCCTTCTCACCCTTTGTTGTTTAAAAGCCCCATATGGATTGTGAATCGGCAGCAGCTTTCAAAGCATCATTAGTCATGCATAAAAGACTGTGTGAACGCTTTAATACCGGCCCTAGGCTCCGGCTCTGAAGATCTGCCTTAATTGCCCACCTCTGCTGCATTCTGTGGTCACGTGCGCACAAGTATCGGCGCACAAGTTGAATCCGTTTGTGACACGGTTGGTGTTTGTGTGCGTTTGCTAATTGTCCATCGCTCGCTGGCACTAATAAGCGCGTAAAGAGACTGAGTGCTCTAAGATGGGCATTAAACGAGATTCAGACACACCCCTCTGCATGCCTTGAATAATGATCCTTTATCTCTGCTTTTCTTTTCCCCCTGTGGCTGACACAGTTTTTTTTTTCTTTTTCTTTTGCTCTGTGTGTGTGTGTGGGGGGGTGTGCGTGGGTGGGTGTGTGTGTGTGTGTGTGTGTATGCAGCGGTCCACCTGTTAGGCCTGACCTGGCATCTGCGGAACGGTGAGAACCAGCTGTATGAAAACGGTCTGAGTTCAGCGGACCATCAACAGGAGGACCGCGGGAAACTCCGACCTACGAGCTCCATCCACCTGCTGGACGCACTCAACCCTGAAAACACATACACGGGTGACAGAGGTGAGGTCTCTCTCTCTTTCTCTCTCTCTCTCTCTCTCTCTCAAACATGCGCACAGACGCACACCCACCCGAACCCACGCACTCATTGGGTGCGAATTAGCGAGACAGTCTCACTTAATAAGGTCATTCGGTGACACAAAGTGTGTCCAAATTGAGGAGCCGTCCGCATCCTTCGAAAGTGGCACTTGAGGGCAGATTACGTCCGTGTGATGCAACGAAGGCTGCTCCAAATGCGACCAACAAATGCGCCCTTCTTTTCCTCACGTTCCAAAAATGGGGACGGCGTATCCTTCCCAGGGTTCATTGCGGGCCAAACGGGGCATTTTTGGTCTTATGACAACTGCGGAAGAAACTGGAGCAGAGTACAGTTTCGAAGTATATTCAGATCTGGTGTTTGAAAAATGAAAAGCAAAACGGTGGCTGTGTTGGTACAGTATGTCTTTGTCATTTGCATAGCTGTAAATTTGTAAATTTTGCAAATTAGCTAAGGCTATAAATGTTGTTGTGTTCTGCTGTTGTTTATACTCAACACTGGTCCCCGTGCAAGTAATAACAAAATGAAATTGTATCCATAGTAACCTGTACTTTCAGGACCGCTGTAGCAAGTCAGCTTGATTCTGTGTCTTTTTGGACAGAGTTTTTCTGGAAAACGTGACACTTGTATATTTCTCTAATAAAGTTTCAGATCATGTTTATATTGCACACCAGCACATGTTCACAGGTTAAGTAAGTCATTATTGTTCCATTTTCTAATTGACTCAGTTAATCTACAGCCGTGTGGTGGCAGAGAGCATTTCAAGCTTCGGCCAATTGAGCTGAGTGGGTAGAGTGTTCGTCTTGCGATCAGAAGGTGGTTGTAGGTTCAATTCCAGCTTCTTTCTGTCAGATGTCAATTTTTTTTTTTAGATAATTAAAGATTTTTTTCCTTGCGCTCATGTTTTATAGAGGAAATTTATATATTTTTAAACGTAGCTTACTCTACACACATAGTAACAGATACAATATTTCAAGTATCCTAGATGACATTATCATTTGTTTTTGTTTTTGCTGTTCCCCTCAAGCCTCTGTCTGGGTTGTGTGGTTAGAATGCTGGGCAGAAAGACACTGGAGTCAGGAATATGATCCTAACCCCATTATGATTGATGGAGGAGACGGTTTGAACTTCCTTCTTCAGCTCTGAATCCGTCGACTCCTCTGGGAATGGAGGTCTTAGTCCAGGTGTTATTTGAGCTGCTGGATCCGCTTGTACAAAACAACCATATCGTTGCCATGGTTGCCATGTGTTGTCTGAAAGTTTAAAAAAAAAATAGGAGAAAAAAAATCTCTTCAACTTCACAGCATCTAATGCCAAAACAAAAACAATTAAGAACAAAAGTTAACAGAGCAAATCCATCAATCTTCCTCGATGAGTGGTTCATTTCTACTCAATTAAATATTACTTTAATTTGCATGATGTGCCAGATTTAATTTCTCAAAATATAATGTTAACCTGTCAAACTCCAACTGGGCAAATCTGTTGATATTTTGTGTGCGCTCCACAAATCAGGTCGTTATGGAAATGGCGGGACAGTCGTTTTTAAAACAAATCAATAAAAAGCCCCATTTGCCTCAAACAACGTGGGGAGCGGGACAAACATGGAGTAAAAGGGGCTCAGGCCAAAACTGAACTTTTCAGCTCGTGACAATGGGCAAAGGCTAACACTACGCATCATCCTGAACTCACAAAACCTGGGGAGAAACACGGCGGTGGCAGTGTCATGCTCTGTGGGTGCTTTTCTCCTGCAGGACGTGGAATCTGGTCAGGATGGGGAAACAATCCCGTCTCTAGTTGAGCAAAACTGGGTAGAGTTAGCCAAAAAATACTTGCAGTTGCAAATGCATCAAAAAAGGGGATTCTACAAAGTAGTTATCGAATATTTATATGTGAATTTTTTCTTTCCACTTCACAATTGTACTCTACTTTGTGTTAGCCTGTCTCTTAAAATCCCATTAAAATATACTGTTTTATGACTGCGTCATATGAATAGATTTTTTTTCTTTTCTAAAAAAAAAAAACCACTTGTGCTTTTTAAATCCACAGATGTACCAGCTAAAAACTAAGAGCAATCTTTTCCAAGCACCTGTAGTCATTTCTGCAGCCTGAGCACCGTCAGGGCTACACCCTGAACTGGAAAACCTCCAGCAACCAGTACCACGCCCTCCCAGTACACAAGCTGGTAGAACACGGCGACATGAAGGGATGGCACGACACAGCATCCCGCCGGTCGTGTCGGGCCGCCTTTTCTGATTCGTCAGGCCTTTCTGCGATAATTTGATGGGTTTATTAATCTTGACTGGGCCGTGGAATTCCACCTCACGCAGCGGGACTGAGAGCGAGCTGCCAGCTGCCTCGCAGAGAAGGGAAAATCAATCAGTCCTGTTTATTTTCTGTGAGTCGTTGCTGTCACTTTGAGGGCTAGAGCTCAAAGTGACGTCTGAGATGTTAGGTCAGTTAATTTGTGTTTCATTAAAAGGGGAGAAGGGGAAAAAAACACACACACAGTTTTGTAGCCTCCCGGGCAAGGCAGGCTCATTGAAAATTAGCATGTGTACCCTAGCGTTGTGTTCCAATCAAGTCTGATTGGAGCCGGAGCTAATAAATTTTGCAGTCATTTATCGTGTAACTGAATGCCAACAAAACACTCTCCCGTTGCCCTCAAAAAAGGCAGATGGGGGAGGCCGCATGTGTTTTGGCCATTGTGAAAAAGGTTATGGGGATGATCAGAAACATAAATCCATATGGGCCTGTATGTCTCAAGAGGGTCAGAGTCAATACGGTTTTCCAGCAGGACAACCCTTAACGTTTTAGCTAACATCTAGGCTGGAGCATACAGAGAAGGGAATCTTTCACTATTTTTCTTTGGACAGTCTCTTTAGATCATCCAGTGCCTCTCTTATGTCTTCGGTGCTTAAACAAATGCTGTGTATGTATAACAAAAATGACATTAAAGAAATTTAACTTCACAATTTAATGCCTTGAAATTGGCCTCTGTCGTTTTAAGAAGCTCCTGCTCTTTCCTACGCTCCGCTTTCAGTAACCCTTTGCCAACGTTTTCACCAGCGTTTCACTGAAAGTAGTTCATATGCTAATGTGCAGTTCCAACAGGTGTTTGCTAGCTGCTGCTGCTGCTAGTCTGGAGGAGCTTCGTGGAAAAGGCAGCGCCCGGTGAGACCAACAGTTTTTTTGCAAACAAAACGGCTACCACAAGGATTTCTCAAACATGCATGAAAGAATCAAGGCAACACTCCAGGTATGTTTTTGATGATGGAATAACATTATAACATGATTTAAAGCTCATTTTACACAATACTGCCCCTTTAAAAAGCGCCAAAAGCACCATTGTTTCTCCACCATTGGAAGAGAAGCAGGCCCATGGGATCATAGATCCGTCACCGTGCTTAACAGTAATTATGAGGTGAGACTCCATGCAACCAACATTCGTTTCCGAACAGCAGATGAATCTGTGAATAGGTTTGTTGTCGGGGGAAGTCTCTTCTGGCCGTAGCACTTGGTTCCAGGTAAAGTTTATGGTTATAATGGTGGAATTGAGGCTTTTTACTGGGCGTCACTCCCAATCAACCTTTGGGATGTAGACAGGGTCTAAAAGTTTAACAATGAACTTTTGGGATTATTTTTACCTTCCTTATTGTCCTCCTCACAGTGATTGGTGGCATGATAATATGGGTCCTTGTCCAGCCTCGACAATTAAAGAGGCTGAAAGAAATCGGCCGCTATGTCTTCTGCTTTGGTCGAGAAAACAGGAAGTCATAAATAACTATTACTCGTTTACTAAAAGCTCCTGTTAATTAAAAAAGTAAATTGTGAATAAAAAATGGCTTAGGTTTCAACTATTTTAAAGGACTCTTAGCGGTGCTATTAATTGGGTCAAAGTAATTTAGAAGAAAATTTCACTAAACTAAAGGGGAAGTATTATGTAATATCAACTTTTTTTTTTAGCTTCACATCATCATCATAAAGTTATAATGTTATTACCTCATCAGAAACATGCCTGGAGTGTCGCTTTGATTTGTTCACGCATGTTTGAGAAATCCTTTCATCTCCATGGCAACCAACCAGCTGTACAAAACACCCGGTGGGACCGAGCGCCACCTTAGAGGCGGAGCTCCTCCTCAGAGCTGCAGTTTCCGAGCTTCCGCCTTACAGAGTAGCCGTCAGCCACCGCTCCCCCACTCGGCTCCTCCAGACTAGCCCACAGCAATCAGCAAACACCTGGTGGAACTGCACATCAGCTGACCTCGTTATACGAGTTACTTCTGAGTGCAATGCGGGTAAAAACATTGTTAAAAGGTTAACAGAGGAGCGTTGTCATGACAGGGCGTTAAAAAGAGTTTTTAAAGAGACAGATGTCCAAATTCAAGGCGTTAAATTACGAAGTCAGATTCTTTTTTAATTCATATTTGATATATGTAGCATTTTCACAACAACTGGAGGTGACAAAGTTACTTGATTGTGCTGTAAAATTGCTCTGTGCCTCTAGAAAATACTTAACACTGCCCCTTTAAAAGAACCAAAATACTAAAAACCGATACACTCGGTACAAATTTCAGTACATTTCTGCGTCATTAGGGCATTGTTTTGTTGTTAAAAGGCAATCGGCACACTGAATGATCTCATTCAACATGGAGACATTAGACAATAAATCAACCCTGAACTGATTCCATATCCAAAAAGGCAGGTAATTAGTTAATCAGTGGCCGTCTTACCGAGCGCAGGACTAGAAATCGCTCGTCTCCACACTGCCTTCTGCCATCTATCCAGAGGAATTCTTAGCCCCAATTTAACCCCATGATATGGGACATTAATTGTGAGTTTTTCAGGTCACCAAGTCAGACGGAGCATAGCAACCCTTCATGCTTGGTCTAACTCTGATGGATATTACATCAGAGGCAGCCGGAACCCACGTGCGGGGAGCCGAACTGCAGCACTCTGCAATTCAGGCTACCTGGGATGTCCCTGAAGCAACTCCTCCTGATGAATCCTCACATTTTTAAGGATTAACACTCTCATTGGTCCCTAAATCCTCCTATAGACCCCGCCAGGGTCACAGACTTTCACTTGGAAGTGTTGCGTCACAAGCGCTCTATTGTTTCAACTCTCATTGCTTTACACGCTTGATGAGAGCCGGGGAAATCAAAATGGGCAGAGTTAAGCCGCTGATGCATGGGAGCTCAGATTAATAAAATTGGCACGGTGGAGGTGGTCCCCTGGCAGAGGAGGGCCAAAGAGATTAGAGATTAGACTGTAATCCAGTGTGGCAGATTATCACACTCATCCCGCTCTACCCATCACCTCTCACACCGAGAGACCACACAATCCCCAAGATTACACCGCGGAGGATGGTGAGAGGAAGGGGTGTGGAGAGCAGGAGGGAGAGAGCGTTTCATGGTGGAAGGGGAAACAAAAGTTAAACTGGGAGGAGAGGCGAATAATTGAGAAGTGGAGGGACTTTTTTTATTTTTTTATTTATTTTTTACATAAAACATTTAACAAGGAAAATTAGTATCCAACATGGCGGCTAATTTTCTCATTAAGTATATTTCAAATGAGGTAGTTTGCATTAGATTTACCCAAAAAAAAGAAATGCTGGGAACAAGTCAACCAATCAATGTACGCACAGTTTGACCATAAATTATTCCAGAATTCACATCAAATGAAGTGAAGTAGCATGGGCAAAACATATTGTAAATTTCTACCAACGTTAATTTGACATCCCTTATCAGGTGTGACCTGCTATATGTAGGAACCGGTGTCATTTCTGTACCCTGTGATTTTCACTTTTTTTTTTCTCTCTTGGATTCAACCTGGGTGATTGACGTGAGTATTTTTGCTATTTTATTTGGATTTTCTCTGGAAACAGTTGAGGGTTCCATTAACTGTGCAGGGTTTCCCCCACTGTACTATAAGCCTGGCAGGCCACAAGGCTTTACTTGTGCCCCCACCAGGCTTAGCATTGCTTATTTTATTTTATTTTTTAAATGTTTGCATTTTTTTAAGACTTTACAGTTGGTGTTCAGATATTAATTTTCCAATCTTTCAATAACAGATAATTATCAAGTGATATATTTGCAACTAATCTCATCAATATGTTTCTCAACAATAATGTCAGCAAATGTTTTAAGAGAGCTCTTTACTAGTCGCGTCTTGGAATGCTTCCTGTACAATACATTTTTAATGAGAAAGCCTTTTATAGGCTATTAGTTTGAACTAAACCATTAGGTGCTAAGTTGCACTGAAGAAGGTTGATTCCTGAATACTGATAGGTTTCAGCTGGTTTCCTGACTCTGTAGACTTTTTTTGTAACATGTTCAATTAGGCCTGTCAGAATAATCAGTAAATCAATTAATTGCATGATAAATTAAAACAAACTCAATCATTTCCATTGGCACGATTTATCGTTTTTTTCTCTCTTCCTACCAAAAACTGGACGGTAAAAGTCTTCTGTTTGGTGCTTTGGTTTCAACTGGCCCTTTTTTGAAGGGTAATTTTGTTTACAAAGACTTCAAAGTTAATTTTGTTTGTCGTTTTATTTATTTATTTTCTAATATTTAAAATGTCTTCCAGTTCCAGTGTTAAATGTTCATAAGAATGTAAAGTTTACTGATGTTTAAGAACGTGTTCTTGCATTATTATTTTTTGCCATTACCATTATATCACTTAAAAATGGTCTCAAAACAACAATGTTATCATTTATCGCGATAACTTCTGGAACAATTTATCGTCCAGAAAAATTTGCTATCGTGATAAGCCTACGTTCGGTACTTACTCCCTCTGCCATTCCGCCGTAAGCCACAAAACCTAATTTATGGACTAATTTGTTTTGATTTCTTTGTCTGTGTTGACTGCTTGGATTTTTGCTATTAGCATCTGGTGTGAATTCAATGTCAACAGCCCCTCTTAGAAATAGATGTAGAGAGAAAAGCATTGGTGTATTCAATGCTGCTTTTTCTTCCTACTGTACAAAACAAATGTCTGTGGCTTGTCTGGGAAAAAAAGAAAAAAGATTGGAGACCAAGATGTAAATGTTTCCTTGTTATTGAGAAATAAATTCTTTTATACTTGATGCAGTGCAATAAACAGAACATTACAGTTGGGATATGAAGATCGCAGAGGAGGCTGATTGGAGGAGCATAGTTATCACTTTCTCCTTGTTTCCGATGTGATGGCACAGTGGGGAGAGATGAAACAATCTTGGCGGAATGATTTGAAGCTAGTAATCTTCTTGTATACTTGTTCAGGATTTTATTTATTTATTTATTTATTTTGCTGTGTTATTTTTTCATATCAACATCAATGCCACAGGAAAACAGGCTTTTTCGACATCTTTTTTTTTTCTTTCTTTCTTCTTTTCTGTTTTGCTGTTCGTTTGATGCGTTGGGTCTCTGCCCAAAATCAGCATCCCAAGAAAGGGAATTTTAATTTACCTTTCTGAGACAGCCCCGCTCCGCCGCGCGAGACACTAATTGACATGTTGTGTCAACTGCGTTATGGCTACTGTCTTGTCGAGCCACACATGCTGCGTTTTATGTTCTCCTCGCGGATCGCTCTCCTGCAGCTTTTCTGGAGATCAACCGGCAGCCCCCTTCTTAGTCCTCATCACGTAAAAAGCTTTTCTAATTAGTGTTACATTAATTGCCACTCACTCCACGATAATCAACCCCAAGCCGGGTGCGCACGCACACACACCGACTCCGGGGCTTTCCATTTCTTGATCTGACGCGCATTCTTGAGAGCTCGCAGACATGGCCACACACGCGCGTGAACGTGCGCGCCCACGCAGAGAGATTCCTCTGGTGCAGATGAAAGCAGAAGTGCCCAGAAAAAGAAAGTTTGTGTCAGTGGATTCCCTGCCTTAATGAAGTACATCAGGGCGCGAGGAGGGAGGGTGATATATCGCTCATTGTGAGAGCGTCTGATTTATTAATGACGCGAAATGATACAAACTGACATACAGTAGATGGGAATATTGCCTGATTATAATGTGGAGGCGATGAAAACGCGGAGCTGCGCCATCCCAGCCTCTCGCGTGGTGATTGTGTAAACTGGCTGTAAAGCCGGGTTCTGAGCTGTTTTTATTCCGTCTTGGACGGTGTGGCTTAGAAACGGTGTGGAGATGGATGGATTGTGACACAGACAGAAAGAAGGGCTCTTAAAGAGCACATCAATATTCCAGACTGCGTGCAGAGAGAGAGGGTGGAAGGGAAGGTGGGTTGTGTGTAGAGAGAGGGGCAGGGAGGGGGATATGAGTGGCGGAAACGGTGAGAAAGGACGCGTGCGCACGAGCTCTGATGGACTGGGCCGTGTAACAGCGGATGCATTGATTTTCTCACGCTGGGATACAGTCTCAGGGTGCAGCACGCGCACATGCTTACGGCTCAGACACACGTGCGTGATGCAGCATAGATCATTTAGTGAGCTCTCTGCTTGAGCTCCTCGAGTCAAGAGAGCACAAACATGTCTGCATGCGACACAGCCCGCATCCAAAACTCTGTCATTAAAATATGGCTGGACAAGTCGGGTGTGATTTAAAGCTGCAGTCGCTGTTTACACTGTAGACAACTCATTTCATCTGCGACATGGAGCCTCTTAGGAGCCGCTGTTGATTTTTTTTGTTTGTTTGTTTTCTAAAGCCTCAGATTTGATGTTTTGGGTCACAAAATAATAATAGTTGGGTTTATCTCTGTGAAAAATAATATTGTCACCTTTCTATTCTAAAATAAGTACTTGGCAAAAAGGGATTTTTTCCTCACACCCCCAAATCATCTTTTAGCAAAGGAGAGAAGGGAATTTTTCTGCCACAACCATTTTTGCCCAAAAAAAAAAAAGACTTAGGCTATTTTTTTAAATCTAGATATACAACGCTAGAAAACATTAAGAGCCCACTGCACTGAAAATCACAGAAACTGATCATTGTAAGCTCTTAATTCTTTTCCAGAGCTGTATATATATACATATATGTATAAATGTATATCTATATAGTCATTTTTTGCTTTGTTTTGTTGTTTTGTTGTGTTTAAGTGGTTTTGCCAGAAAATCACCACCTGCTTTTGTTTTTTTACCACCAGCACCAACGACTCCTTTATCTTTTTATCCAATTGATAACATGAGTTACACTAACATAAAAAAAATAAAGTGTTTTTGAACTGAAATATCTCAAGTCAAACTTTAAGCATCTATCATGACTTTTTGATTCCGCTGGCAATGCTTGTTAAAAAAGAAATCTCCCACTATGTGGAATTAAATGATCCATTTAAACAAGTAATTAAACAAGAAATGAACAACAAGAGAATGAATACATCACAAACAAGTTGGAAAACTAAATGATAAATGAATTGGATGTGTGACACACTGATAAAGTATCGCAGTTGAAAGCAAAAGGCAATTATGAATATATGCAATATTGAAAAGTGTAATAATAGTTCAAAAATGTTCTTTCTTGTATTTTTTCTGTTAATCTTTTGCCAAACTAATGACTTTATTGAACCATTTATTAATTTCTGCATTTATCTGTAACTTTGGCGGTCTTTGTGCTGTTCATGGTTAGTTCTTACATTTTTTTTTTTTTTATCAGGTATGTTTTTACTCTTACTGCATTGATACTTTTACCACCGTGATCCAAGAGGTGACGTGTGAACTTTAACATTTTTTAAATGTCCCCCGATCAATCCTGAAAGTCACAGTTCTTAAAAGTTTTTTTTGTTGTTTTTTTTTGTTTTTAACTTAATGGAAATCGATACATCTCGTCACAAAACCCCATCGTGATTTTTCTTACTTTCACTTGAAATAATGACACAGTTGAGGAGGAGAAATTCACTCTGCGGTTCACTGACTTGCAGGCGTTAAGTATCTGCCCAGACTTAGCCTATTATAAACTTTGCTAGAGCTCAGTTAAAAAAAAAGAAAGACAGTTGAATACTTTATCCTTATGCCATCTTGTGCAACGCATGTTAAATATGTAACGGCGTCGGTGTCAAGCGGTGAATGAGTTTGTGAACAGGCAGACGTATCTGTCACAGATGTAACCCGAGGCCTGATGGTAGAAGGTGAAGACAGACGGTAGAAGTAATAGAAGGCCCCGGGGCCCGGAGCATTATCTCCTCCATACTCTGACTGACACTCATTAGGCTGCACAGTGGAGAGGGGAGGCTGAAAGCTTATTAAGCCACCTGCTCAAAAGGCCCTTAATTGAATCCAAGTAATTATAGAGACCTTGCCCATTGTGATATTTTTATTCATCCTGCGGCAAACTCAATCTCTCTTGCATTCGGAACAGTATTAATGTTGTCTGCGCTGATACATGCATGATTTACACACGGACAGTATTGACTATTTCAGACACACACACACACACACCCCTGCGCGTGCGGTTTGGTCCCCTCAGACGTGTCCCGTTACTAAGACCCTGACTGCAGCGTAATGCTGTTCTCTGCTTCATTAGAACATGAGGGGTAATAACATTAATTGGGAAGACAGTGTGTTGAAAAATAGATTGTAGGTGTAATTGTTTTACCTGAATTTCCCGTAGGCAAGAGGAATTAATTAGACCTCGTGTCCCGAGTCATAATGTAGTTCCTCTTCCTCGCCGGCCTCACACGCACCCGGCCACACACACACACGTACACAGAAAACACACGGGCGCGGACAGGCACATGAAACTCTGAGCTAAATGGGCTAAATGGGCTAAATGGGCCGGCAAACTCGCGTCGATTGTTAAAAACAAAAGATTCATGTAGACTTTAGGGGTGTCTCGATGAATTACATTCATGAATTTAGACCAAACGCGATGTTGTGCTCACAAAACGTGGTTGAGATGAGACGGGATTGTGTTACCTTGATTCTTTGATGCATGTTTGGGAGGTCTTTTAATCTCCGTGGCAACCATTCAGCTGTGTAAAACGCCTGGTCGGACCTGGCGTCGCTTTGGAGACGCAGCTCCTCCTCGGAGGTCCAGGTTTCACAGCTTCCGCCTCACAGAGCTGCCCTCCGCCATCACTCCCCCACTCGGCTCCTACAAACTAGCCAGCAGCAATTAGCAAACACCAGGTGGAACTGGGCATCAGCTGAGCTCGTCATAGGAGCTGCTTCTCAGAGCAACGCTGGTAAAAACGTTGTTAAACGGTTAACAAGAGGAACCTTGTTGTGATGTCTTCCTGAAGGCGGAGTTTCAGAAAGAGCAGGAGTTTTTAAAGAGACAGAGGCCCAAATTCAAAGCGTTAAATTACAAAGTAAAATTTCTTTTAAGTCATTTTTGATAGATATATAGAGAACGTTTTTAACAACTGAAGTTAACATAGTTACTTGATTGCGCTATAAAGTGGCACTATGTGCCTGGAAAATACATAATTAAAAACCACTAATTTTAAAAATGTTCTTTTAGCTTAGCATCAAATCAATGTTATAGCACTGCAACCTCCCCTTTCTGCGTACGTCTCACACTAGAGCCACACACACCTTCACTGTGTGTAGGGGGCATGTTCTGTTGTTTCAGCCTCATGGGTTGTTGTTTTTTTTACCAGGCTTTGCAAACACAGATGCAACAGATGGTCAAGCTTAGAGCACCCACCTGCTCTTAATAACAGCTTACACTTTACCAGAAATCAGATGCTAACAGCAGTTTGATGGTGTTTTATGAGGCAGATGTCAGTTTCTTTTATATCTCTTTTGGCACTCGTGGCCTTCATTAATGAGTAGTTTACAGAAAGAAGGGCTGAGAGAGAACAGGAAAACATTCAGTAAATACCCCGGGGTCGGGAATGGAACCCATTAGTGAGCCACGCAGTTGCACCCCGAATAGACAGAATAATTTGAGAACAAACCATACTGTAGAAAGAGAGAGTTCTGGAGAAAAAAAAAGTGTGGGGAAAAATAACCTAAATCTGATCTTGATGTCCAGCAGTTTGAAGAAAATAACCCAGCCTGTTTAGTTTTTTTTGTGGGGGGGGGGGGAAGTAGAACAGAATGGTGTTAAGTCAAAGCAATAGTAAGTTTTGTTGTACATCATGCAGCGCTACCTGCATAATTGGCTGAAGCAGGATCATTAATGTAATGCAGGCTATTTAGTTTACAGAAGTGCACTAATGATTAATCGTTTCTGTCAAGGCTGCTTTATTGTTTGATGTTAGACATGAAGAAGCCAAAGAGCTCTTTAATCGCTTCTTTATTTAAAAAAAAAAAAATCTTTTTTTTTTTTTTTAAATAAACCTCACACATGTTTTTGCTCACAAATTGCTTTGCTTGCCAGCTAATGATGAAAAGCACAAGAGGAGATGCATGCAATAACATTTATTTTTATCTTTTCTTTTTTTTCCGTTTTTTGCTAATAACCAGCAGTAGGTGTGAATTTTGAGCGGTTTTCTTCCTTTAATAAACAGCAAGGCGTGAAGAAATTTTACCTCGCTGTTTGCATACTGCCTCGTTCATTTAAGCTCGCATTCGTTTTGCCTGCCAAGAAGAAATGAGCAGAGATCTTCCATTTGAAAAAGATGTTTTGTTTTGTTTTGGCTTTTTTTTTCCCTTGTTGAGATCAGGATGATTGACAGCAGTCATGTGAGTAGCTTGAAAAGGTTCCTGGGGTTTTATTTTTATTGGTTTCTTTCTTGTGGAACTTCCCAAATCGTCTCAGACCCTCGCCTCTCTCGGATTACCCTTCACTAACGAGACAGAATAAAAGAAACGCAGCACAGGTTTTCTTCTGTCTTGCATCAGCAGCTGTAAAATGACACAGCCGCCCACTTTTCTACGCAAGCCTCCTCCCGTGTTTCCCCTCTCCTCTCTCGCTCTCTTCTGCTTCCCATCAGCTGACCTGAACACCACTTTTCTGTCCCCGCGTTGCGTCAGGCTCGGCGAGGCGCCGTACGGTAATTAGCATCAGAAGGACCTGCTTGCTCATCTGCCCGCCAGTCAGCCTGCACGCCTCTGTGCCTGACAGTGCTCTGCCCTGCCCTGTTCATGTTTCATTCATCTAAAGCTGAAGAAAAGATCTTTTTTTTTTCTTTTTTTCTTGGGACGTCCAACCCTCTGCTGATCTTTACTCTTTTTGTAACCAGACACAGGAAGTGTGGATTAGCATAAAAAGGAGCAGTTTGCTGAGGTAGACGTGGCCAAGATTGTGTGAATACTTAACTTTACGTGTGCTAGACCATTACTCAGTTTGGAGGAGAGTCTAAAATCAGACCAATACAAACTTCAGACAGTCCTATCTTTCTTTTTTCTTTTTTTTTTTACTAAGTATTTATTTTAGCCCTTTCTTTCTTGCTGCGTACAGCCAAACTTCATTTCAGTCACCAAAGTTATCAGCATACTTTATTTTTCAGAGCGAAGGAAAAAAAAAGGTAACAGCTACATTATATATATAAATAAATATATATACAGTACAGACCAAAAGTTTGGACACACTTTCTCATTGAATTCAATGAGAAGGTGTGTCCAAACTTTTGATCTGAACTGAGTACAGACCAAAAGTTTGGACACACGGTTGTGTCCAAACTTTTGGTCTGTACTGTAAATGCAGTTATTTTGTGTTTATTAGTATGCTGTTTGACATTTTGAAAGGTTTGGCCTCAGTATTAAAACAGGATTGCAGACTTTGAAAAGAGACATGAAAAGTCATTTACTGCTGGGCGAATAGTAAATATTGATGCGACTTAAAGTGCAATTCCACCAAGAGCTCCCAGGCTATTTACAGGAAATGTCCACGCGAAAGGTCTATCTATAGATAATGCCGTGAAGTGATCATAGTAATACGCCAACGGTGCGGCGCGTGTAAAGAAGCCAAGATGCACCGAGAAATCAGCTTGTCACCAGCGAATATATCATCATCGGAATATCAGTGTACGCAGTGTTCACATCGCAAAGGACCGCTTGGAGTGGAATAACTGTCGCCTATTATCTTACAAGTTTTCTGAACTTGCATTTTACATGCTGATGTCATAAAGCCAGTTGAACAAAGACTGACCACAGCAGACACCCACAGACGTTGCCGGAAAATGCTAATGGTCACAGATTGGAACAAGAGGAAGGAAGAAAATAGGTATGTATTGCACCTGATATCGCGATATTTACCATCACAAGATTTTCTAATATTATGCAGCCCTACTAGGGACTAATATCAGCTCATTTCTGGCAAATGAAAATATGTTTGCAGGTCATTCAGGCTGCGAGGGAGCAAGACTTGAATCAGATAACAGGAGGGCTGAGGAGAGTACAACTAAGTTACTGTGTTTTATCCAGTTGGGCTTGGATAAAACCCAACGGAACGTGCTGTTTTTGGAAATCTCGGAGTTAAAACAAGGATCGAAACTATAAGGAACACACATTTGAAAGGTTACAGTCAGCTAAATATAAAGACAGGATACTAAAGAGAGTTCAAAACCTTAACGTCATTATCATTTTGTCTTTGCTTTAAAATATTAAAACCCTGTTTTAGAAGCACTGTTTGCTCACATACACTTCTACTCCCGATATACGTACTTAACAAGCATTGAGAAGTTTAGAGTTTGTATCTATAGCGTCAGCCGGAACCAAAATTTGGGTTTCAGTCGGGCTGAAATTATATGTTTAATAGACAGGTAGGGTCAGGCTGGTGGTGCTGGGGTGTGTTTTTAATACACACCCCATTCTTGTTTAGCACAGTGAAACTAAACAAGAATGCACGGCAAAAAGTTATGTTGATTCGCTTAATGTAGCTGCAGAGGAGTAGGTGTTTACCCGAAGGAGAGGTGCAGAAGTTAATTAGACTGTAACAAGTGCAGTGCACTGCACAACTAAAGCGCATGCGACTCCTTTAAACTTCTCTCTTCTCCTATCAGTCACACATCCCAGAAGATTTGCACTTGACTCGCCTTGCAGTTACAACAAGCGACAAAGTGGACCTGTAAGATGTTGAGCAAAGGCTAAAAAATGGGAGACATTGCACTACTAAGCCAACAGAGTGCATAGTCAGAGGTCCAGAAGTGTTTTAAAGTGGCAGCAGTTTTAAAACAATATGTCGGGTTTACTTCAGGGTCTAATTTTTTACTTCAGACTAATATTTTAGGCCCAATCTAAACTGTAGCAGAAAGGACAAAAAATATTATTTCAAATGTTGTTTTTAGATTGTATTTTATCTCCTGATAAATTAAAGGTGTAGCCAAGTTTTCTATTTGCAGCCTTTGTACTGCAGTTTGAGAATGATAGCAATTTGGTTCTCCAGAACAGGTGGATCAAGCAGATGGAGATTTTTCAAGTAGTATAGTATAGTATAGTATGGTATAGTATAGTATAAAATATTAAGAGGGTTGGTGATGTCAACAATACCAAACAAACTAGGATCTGGTTTGTTTGCAAAAGTGTTTGAGTCTTCAAATGTTGTCGGATTTAGTTTCTGATCAACCAGTGTTGGTTTTCCCAGACGTCCATAATCAACACAGGCCTGCCAGTAAGTTTGGACTGAGAAGGAAGAGTTTGAACTACTACTACGGGGGTTGGACAATGAAACTGAAACACCTGGTTATATACAGTATATATACTGTATATCTGTGTGTTTCATTGACAGATATCACAAATGTAACATTTACAATCACATTATCACCTTGGGAGGGTTTTCTGCTTGCTCTGTTGTGTTTCACATTATTTCACAAGCTCTTGTGATCAATTAATGAAATCCCGCCGCTGTCACCTGGTGATCTGGTGTACGTTAGAGGATCAAAAAATCTCCTAAAGCTATCCGCTACTGGAGTCTGTGAAAAGACCCAGATTTCTTGGCTGGGCGTCATGGTCGTTGGCATTGCTCAGCTGTTGTTTTGATGTGTTGTTACATAATGCACAGTAGCACTCTGCAGCCGCCCTGGAGACTTTGTAAGTATGTTTGAGGTGATGAAATTCCATTAAGACTTCTGGACCCCCTTCCACATGTAAGCCAAACGGAGGGCGGAGCAGAAGTCAAACGCACGGCGCCCTTCCTTAAGCCACTTCCAGCATAGCTAAAAGCCCCTCCCAGACCTGCACTCTTAGCTCCCTCTCTCAGCGTGACAGCACATGTGATGTATGCCGGCTGGCCTGTGGGTGTGCACGGTGTCGCCATAATGGAGTGGTGGAGCTGCGGGCGTTATGGATTGAGAGCGGGCAGACTCGTCCATGAATCTGCCCCTAACTGTTCTTCTGCCTTTGTGGTGGTAACGATTGGCTGGCTCCCCTCTGTCAACATATTTCCTCCATCTTAGTTTAGAAGCAGAGATATAGCTCTCCATAAAGGCCAGCACAAAGAGAGTTGTCCCCCCCCACACCCCCTCCGTACACAAAAGACTCAGGACTGGGGCTTGATAAAGGCTTTACGTAGAGAGAGGAGAGGAGCTGATGGCCGGCGGGACTGCCGGATGGACCCTATTCTCTCCACACACAAAGACGGGCTCTCACTCAAGACACTATCTGTGCGCCGTGGGTCTGTTTGTGAATGCATGTGGCCGCGTGTGTGTGTGCGTGCCCTTCTCACTTTTTTTCTTTCTTCTGATCCCCAGTTTCCTCTTTTCTGTGACACACACACACATCCTGACGCACGCATCCGTCTTTCTTGTTAGCAGATGCTAATATAGCGCACGACAAAAGCCCCGGTAGAGAGCTTTCAGACCCCAACACTGGCTTTCTAAAGCAGTTCATCTTCATGCACAGTGTATCCAAAGGACTGCCAAAGCCTACTTCCTTGAAAAGATGTTTTTTTTCTTCTTCTCTCTTTTTTTTGTGACTCTCGCTTAGTCATTTGGAGATCTATTCAGTTTCACTTAATTAGCTGTGCTGCTGATCTCGCCGCGGTTATAGGACATTAGGTTGGTTATGAATTGCTCCCGGTGATCTTGAATAGAACTCCTTGTCCACCTTGATAAATCTCCAGCATGTGACTAAAGTGTTTTACCTGTGCTACCCCCCCCCCCCCCCCCCTTTCTTCTTCTTCTTCTCCTTCTCCTTCTTTCACCTGCAGAGAAATGGGTGAGGGGCCGCGCCATCGACCGTGGCGAGATCGACGTCGGAACCCAGCAGAGCCAGGCGATCCCGCCGGGCCTCTTCTGGAGGTTTCACATGACCGTCCACCATCCGACCTACGTCAAGTTCAATCTGTCGCTGTCGCACAACGCGCTGCTGGGGGTCTACGGTCGCAGGAACATCCCGCCCACACACACTCAGGTGGGGATCCCTCCTTTTTGTAGAGTGTTGCTCATCCAGATGGGCCGCACTGCGCCTTTCTTCCCATGTTCGTCCTCCCTTTGTCTGGCCTTGGATTGGGTGCCTATTTAAAGAACTCAATCCAGTTCTCACAATGACGTATTTCAAACGGGGGAGATAAGGTTTTTTTTTGGTGTTTTTTTCCTTGGCAAAGGCATTGTAGGTATCGAAATTGTCATGTTGCCTTGCTTCCTTCAGTGCAATTCATTGTCTACTTCTTGCAATATTACGCCAGGATTCCCGTCTCCCATTGAGGATTCAAATCAGTTTTGTTTCTCGCTCTTAATAATATTGATTTGCAGTCAGACAGGTGTCCATAAACTGTATTTATGCGTTTCCGTCGGCTGAATTTGTGAGAACACAATAACGGGTTGATTGATACGGCAATCCAGCGGAGCGTGAATTGTTACCTGCCTGTTTAAACAGGTAACAGTTGAGAGCCGCGAACAAATCACCGTTTCCAACTTGTTTTGACAACAGACACGGCGAATATGCAAATGAGAACAATTAAATTGTGACTTCAGCTGTGTTAAAACGCAGCGTAAGAGATGATGGAAAACCCACTTTTTATTGTTTTTTTTTAATCAGGCTCAGTAGAGTAATCAGCCAGTGGGTCCTAATCTCGTCAGATGTAGGCCGTAATGTTGCATATTGCTGTTTGTCTACTGCAAAAAAAAAGAAAAAAAATATATTGTCCCCATAGGAGAGAAATATTTTTCCAAGCTGTCTTAAGAAGCGTGGATGTTGTTGTTTTCCAACCAAACGATTATGTCTGTGCTTCTAAGCTTACACACACACACACGCCCACACCCCTACACACACGCACACACACACCCACACCCCCACACACGCCCACACACACACCCCGAGACGCTGTACACGGCTGGTGTTGTGCCATGTAACAAGCACATATAGAGACAAAGGATGCGTCTCACTCTGAGTCATCTGCTTTTTAACATCAGTGCTTTCCTGCTCTTGTCTGCATGAAGAGGTCTAATTAGCCGTTTTTGACATTCGCGTGACACAGAGCCCTCAAGGGGAATGAGACTCAGTGAGGGCTTTGCTACTTCAAGGAGGACTGAGCGATGGATAGATGGCAAGAGGGAGCTGCTGCTGCTGCTGCTGCTGCTGCTGGTGGAGAGACTGGAGCAGGGAGAGAAAGAGGAACAGAACAGTTTAGGCGAATGAAATGGGGAGTCTTGCGATGTATGTCAAGTTCTGGAGGGAGGACACCGAGTTGAAGTCGTCGAGTCTCGAAACTTGCTACAATGCTGTCGACCCCCGCCTTTCCCCCGGTCTATATTTAAAATCCAGAGTGAACCCGAGCGATGTTGTGAGATTGTGATCTTTTAACCCGGCTCTGTTGCGTACCGCGTGTATTCACAACTGCGCAATGAAAGGAATCATGCTGACATGTCACTAAGCCTGGCAAAGCTTTAGCGGCGTGCCAATTTATTCTTCATTTACTGAGTAAAAGACACGTCTTAGCTGTATCACCTTATGTCACTGTTCATTTCGCTCAGCAAAACTCACAGGTGTTAATGCCAATAGGAGAGAGTGTATGATGGGGGGGGGGAGAAAAAAAAATCTACATCTGTGGAGGTGCGTTTCAAAGGCTCCGAAAAAAGATATGATCAGAGCGGTGAAGCTTTCTTGAGAAAAATCACACATTAGCAAATGCTAGCTAAAAGATGGAACCAGAACTTGCTGTTTAGGGTTGACACAGGCTGTTTTTTTTTTTTTTACCATTTAAGTTTTGAGATTTCTAACATAATAATTAGGATTTATGAACAGTCTCTAATGTATGTACCTTTGTAAATTGGTCTCTTACCAATAAGGCGCCATTTACCTAGCTTTGACATGCTCGTTTACCGTTATGTTGCTGTTGCTTGCAAATGTATTGATTACCCTTAAAGTTTTTTTTTTTTCCCCTACATTGTCTCAATTTATACCTACAAATGCCTGTCTATCACATTGTGTCAAATCAAAGGCAGCATTTTGATCTAAAATACAGGTGTCAAAGCCCGGTCCTTGTGGCCTAGTGCCCTGCAACCTTTACATTTATCTCTGCGTAAAAACAGCTGCATCATACAATGAGGTCAATAGAAGAGCTCTGTAGAACTCGACTGCAAGCTGAGGAGGTATTTCAGACACCGCTTCAGGTGCGCTGGACAAGGGACACATAAAAAATTTGAGTTTGACACCCTGGTTTAATTCTTTAGCGTTATCATCCTGAAGAAGGTTGAACCTCCACCCGAGCCTCAAGTTTTATGCAGCTTTCGCCTAGTTTTGATCAACAAACGGACCTGATTTTGGCTCTGTCCACCACCATGGTCACTGTGGTGGTGGTGGTGGTGGTATACGCAGGGTTGCATACAATGTGACACTGTATTTTCAAAGCTGGCCAAAGGTTTAGTTTGTGTCTTGTCTGATTGGTGTGTTTGCTGTGTCCCCTTTTTGACCAGTTGCAAATTTCAACCAGGACTTCTTCTGGCTTCCTTTCAACAATGGCTTTCCTGCTGTCATTTTCCCAGCTAAATGTAGTTATTAAGTAACAGCCATAAATGATTCATCCACTTAAAACTGTAGCGTCTCCAGAGATGTCATAGGTTAAATACAAAAAGGTTTTTTACATTGAAAAAAGAAAAGGTTATGCAAATGAATTTATGAAATTGGTTTAACTTGACACATTTAACTCAGTCTTACTCAAATCCTTTAGTTTACTTCAAACAAATAAGTAAACTAATAAAGGATTTTTAAAAAAGTTGTTTGTTTTTTTTTGGCTCAGGCAGCCTTTATTTTATAGTATTTAGACAGGAAAGTGTGTAATGAAAGAGGGGGAAGACATGCAGCATCAGGCCGGGAATTGAACCTGCGACTAAGGTCACAGGTTATGTTTGTTGTGCTCTACCCCGGTGCCTCCACAGCACCTGGTTGGTACAGGATCTGTCCCTGGTGAAGCTTGTGTCATGGCGTCAGACAGGATATAAGCGAAGCATTGAACTAAACTGTTTCAAGTAAAGTCAAAGTAAAATGTTCCTTTAAGTTACAGTTTTATTTTTACTTTTAAGCTAATTCAACAGAAAAAAGCAAGTTGTCATCACTAAAAGTGAGATTAATGTAAATAAGTCCATAACATGAACTACAGCCTAAATACACTTTTTAGAGTGTATGGTTTCCACATTTTAATTGTAAATATCTTCAGATTTTCAACAAATTACTAATTTCATTATCCTGGCCAATATTTTAAGATTATCGCTGTCCTGTGAGCCATCGCTTCCTTAGTTTTGACAAGCGCATACAGTGATGCTTTTCACCAAGATCCGACTTGCCGGCTCAGAGCTGCGATCCTGTCGATGTGTTGTTTCCAGTTCGACTTCGTGAAACTGCTGGACGGGAAGGCCCTGCCCAGGTCGCTGACCGATCCCGTCTCCACCGCCAAAACCCCAAAGGGCCTGCTGCTGAGCGGCCTGCAGGAAACCGGCTTCATCGAGTACATGGACCCCGGCACGTGGCACCTGGCGCTCTACAACGACGGACGCAACCTGGAGCAAGTGCTGCTCCACAGCACGCCCATAGGTGAGTGTGAGACCCCTCCCTCTCCGTGTGCTGCAGACCGCGAGTGCTGCCCGGCTTTCTTTTTTCCTGTCATCTCTCCCCGCTCATCCCCATGTTTCTCTCTGCGAAAACATAAGGAGTGATTTGAAACTCATTGACATTTGGTGGGGGAAACTTTTCCTATTATGCCAGTTAGTTTGGCATGCCAAGAGAGACGGCAGATAGAAAAGGGGAGGACAGCTCCCCTAGTAATAACAGGGCTTGCTAACTGCGGCTCATTGCGATGACACACACGGATGGGAGTGTAAATTGAAGGATGTGAATAATGCAAGAGTATGCGGCTGAATATAGACAAGTGGATAATTACCGGGGTAATTGCTTCTTCACCTGGTTGTCCAGTAAACCTTAAAGGAGCACGACGTTTTGAGAGCAGCCAACTCAATAATTGTTAGGTTTTCTTTTGTTTGTTTTTTTTTTAAACAATGTTTTTAAATGTCTATTTTCATATTTTAGTATTTTAAACACCTATTGTATTTCACTGAGGCACTTTTGAAGCTTTTAAGCTAAAGTTGTGTATCACCAACCTCTTGAAATCCCAGGTTAAAAGCTCTTCAGTAAATAGCTCCATGGAGCCAAAACCATTGTACTGCAGACATGTTTCATCTTCATATCGACAGAGTCCTCTTCACAGTGACTGACAGAGCCTGACAGCTAAACACAGATTTTATTTCAGAGTTGTCAAACATTTGTTGACACGTTCGTTGTGTGTGTGTCTGTCTGGGCGTGTGTGTATAGTCTAGAATAGACCAGAGGATTTCGATTCGGATACTCGGAGCTAAAACGGGGAGGCGGCAACCTTTCGCTTGCTTTTCACCCTGTTGCTCCTTTACAACGATGAAAGCAAAGACACGACAAGAGAGGCCCTCAAAATGTAGGCGCTCAGTCGACTAATGACTTTGACAATTATTAATCAGGTGGCTGGGCTCAAAAGACGGAAACAATGCGCATGGATCGGTGTCAAAGTTCATTTCGCCGACCATTCATGCCCCTAACGAGGTCCAGAACCTGACACCGCATTGTTTTTGGTGGCAGAAAATCAAAACCATCGAGCCGGGGTACAGTACATTCTCATAAAGAGACGCGGCGCGCTGAAGCCCAGAGCCTTACGGAGAGAGACGAGATGATCTCTGTCGGGAAATTGAGCTTTTCCGCAGCAAATAGTAACAGGATCCAACAAGAAAAAAAGAGTATAAATAAGAGCAGGGGGGGGAGGGGAGGGAGACTCAAGACCGCTGTGAAAATAAATAAAATAACATGAAATCAATGCCAGAGTAACTTGTGACAAGGAAGAAAATATGAGAACACGACGACGGTAATATGGTGCATGAAACGATGCTGAATGCAGGCAAGGAGACACACAATATGTAGCAAATACATGCATGTTTAAACACGCCTGCCGGAATAGTGACGAGCGGGGTTTGTATACGGCAGAAGAAAACACCATAACAGAGGCCATTCGTAACAGATGGCCTCTGTTATGAAATATGGATGAATGCAAAAAAATATATATATATAAAAAAATGACATGAGTTTGCTGAGCTGGTGGCTGACCTTTATCACATGGCCCATCTCACTTTAATAGAATTTGCTTTTATTTGACTTAAGGCTGCGGCGCAGGACAGAAAATTGTCAGCGTTACTGTTAGTTTCTTTTCTCTCTCTCTTTCTCTTTATGTAAATAAAACAGAGCTGAATAAATGATGCCGTTCAGATGCCTTCAAATATGCTGATGTGTGAATATCGCATGCTCAGCGCTTTCTCTGTAGATTTGCTTTCACAGTCATATAAGAAAATACTGAATTTTCCAGGAGAAAAAAAAAAAAAACAGAAGAAAAAAAACCAAATGATTATTGATGATGCTCATTTCCATTCACTGGTGTTCAGGATGGTCTAACTTCTCTTAGCTGTGCTGCAGTTTTAAAAGCTAGCGGCTGCATTACAAGTTAAAAGTCATGCGTGTAAAACCATTCGACTCTGTAAACTGAAGAAAACAATTGAGTATAATGTTGAGACTAGTTGATAAAACCAAGCAAGAAACTGACATTATGAATTCGAAAAAGGCTCCAACTGGATTTGGGTCACTGTTGCAAGTCATCCTTTTCTTTACACATAGGGGGCAGTAGTGTTGATTCAAGGACATTAGTGCAGCTAAAGTTAAGAAGAGGAAGAATATTTTCCCTTAGTGAATGGAAAGTGGTCAAAGATGCTAAGTAAGCGATGTTTTATCCTTTTATATAAAGCTTGAATTATTTTATTCAACAATGACCCAACTCAGTTCTCTTTTAGTAGTCACCGAAGTGTTATTTACCTCCCAATTTTGTGATTTATTTCCTCTAACAACGTACTACAGCAGCGAAAAGTATGTTGCTAATACTTTGGGGCGCTGGGTGGGGGAAATGTTATCCTGTAAAAAGAGAATAAAAGGTTCATGGATTTGGACAGTGTTGAATTCAGGGATTTAATTATCGATGACATTTCCCCGACATATTTTTGACCATAACGACAGTAACTGCTGCTACTAATGCCTCATTTCCTCCTGCCTTTGCTTCTGACATTTGGAGGCAAGGCGCGAAAAAACCTTGGCTTAATGATTTCTGCAATCTCACCGACTTCTCTCTGGTAACAACTTATTCCCTGCATCACTGTACATTCAGTAAAAGGTGCTAAACTTCACCCTTCATTGCGGATTACACTTTTCTATCTTCCTGTCACAGCTGCCTATGCTGTACCTAAAGCTAGTTGGTGCATAAACAGGAACAATAAGTGGATATCTAATTTCTTATGTAAAGTTTTGTCATAAACTCTGTAATAAACATGTTTTTATTGTGAATTTATCTTTTAAGGTTGTTTAAAGGTTTTTATTTGTTGCAGTGACAATTGAAGTGTTCATCCAGAATAAGAATAATAGACATGTGTAAAAAAAACAAACAGAAATAGAATAAAATATTCCCTGGTTGCAAATTTGAAGATTATGTTTTAAATGATATTTCCAAACATATTTTTGACCATAAATGGAGCAATTGCTTTCCACTAAGGCGCCTGCTGACATTTGCAAGTAAACTGCGACAGCGCGCCGATTTCCGCAATCTCGCCGCGTTCTCTCCAAAGTTACCCAGGCAGAGTTCTGTTTTCTGCATCGCGATTAATTTGCCCAAAATTACTCGCCTCGCCCAGCTTTTTCACTTCGTCTATAGCAACAAAACACAACAAATCTCTTAAGCAGACGTCTGACATGATGTGAACCAGCCGGAGCCTTCAGCAAAATACATGACAAACAAAAAAAAGAGAAAGAGAAAAAAAAAAAGATCATCAGCACGCCTTGATATTTCTAGTTAGCTTGGCAGCGCATTCACTGTTTCATAAATTCATAAAGCCCCAAGGGTCATAAAGCATGGCTGAAACTTTACAGGCTCATAAAGTACAATTGGAATGCTTATTTGACCAATCAGGTCCCTTGGCTGGAAGCACCCATTTTATAATAGCATTTAACTTGAATAACTTATGGCATGAGTGATTTCTAACTGGAGCGCGTTTAGTCAGTGGAAAGAGCAGAGTTGATGCTCTATGAAAGCACATGCTGACTCACCCACTGTACTGCAACAGACAGAGACACGACTTTTCATATATTAGCTCTTAATTGCCTGGAGTTTTTTTATTTTTATTTTATGGTCAGGACACTGACCTGAAAGATACAGAGCCTGTATCATTGTTATAACCCATCACCTCACGGCCCTGCTTGTCTCAGATGGATTAAAAGGAACTCTATGACCTTGCAGATATGTTTTTTTTATTTTTTATTTTTTTACTCGCTGTATGTGTCAGGTGCCAAATGCAATATTGGAATATGCGAATATAGTATTTATTTATTTTTTTTTCTGAAAGCGAAAGAGTCAGAGTCCCAGAAACAAACGTGAGTCCTCCTGACTGTGTGGGAGAACAGATGATTGGCACTCCTTCTCTCCTTCAGCCTGACAATGACAGGTGATGGAGGTGAAAATGACTTTGGTTTCTGCAGCGATTCCGCCGCTCTGGAGGATAACGGCGCGCTGCCGGGCCACCGGGGCCCGTCTCATTAGCATGCGTCGCGCGCGCCTGGAGTAATAACTCGCCTGTGTTTGTAAACGCATGCGTGCGCGTGCGCCGAAAGGATTTGTCATTACCCCCCACCAAAGGACGCGGGCGAGCCCAGCGGGGACTGCGGCAGTTTGAGTCGGCAACCCCGGTTCACAGGAGCCCGAGCGAGCGGGACGGCGCGGGGGTCGAATAAGAGAGATGACATCCCTGACACCCGTTTTAATTACTCTATCTAGCTTAGATAGAGTTTGCCAAAGCCATGACAACCAGCAGAAAAAGTTCAAATCCTCCAACTCGGCAAGCCTTCTGGGGAGCTTCTTCACCGAAAAAAAAAAAAAAAAAAAATCCTGCATCTGGAGCTGGAGCTGACAGAGCTCAGCAGGCTTATATAACACTCCAAGAGCATAAAAGGGCTCAACCCGCCCCACACCCACCTCTTTATCCATCTTTGCAGCGCTGCCGGTTCCCAGAGAACGCAGTCTGACATGATGGACGTATCAATGGGAGAACACAGGAACAGCAGAAGAAAGGGGCGGTTAATTCAAGTTCGATTGAGGAGTGTGATGAAACACGTATAGCCCACAGAAAGATATGATGAAACTCACGCCCAGCAGATGAGACGAAACACTAGTGGAAACAAGCAGCACATTGATCTCCAGCAGGCCCAGGGAGCGGCCGATGCCGATGCTGATGCTGCAGCGACAACAGCAGCATCGCCCATTGCTCCTGCACTGGCAACGCTGGATTTTTAAATTTTTTCCATTTTGTTCAGCCTCGTTTTAAACTACGATCCCGTAGACGGCCTGTTGATTAGGTCTTGATGTTTGTAAATTTGCGTGAGGTGCTTTCCCAACCTGTAATGCAGTTTAATGTGCTTAGTGGTACTGAGTGTAAGTGAGTGCTTGGCCGCTCCCCAGAGAGCGATAGCAGCTGGATCAGACTAATCTAATACAAGCCCAGTGTCTGGGGAGCCATCCATTGCTTATCAGATGTTTCATTCAATAAACCATGAGAGCCATGCCAGCTTATGCAGTCACATGTGCAATTTTTGCCCTTTTTCTCTGGTCGATTTCTGACGGCGTCCACTCCCGCGCGTGTGCTTGTGTGTGGTCGTGCAGATTCCATGGATGGCTGCTCCACGGACTGCAACGGGAACGGAGAGTGCGTGGCTGGACACTGTCACTGCTTCGCTGGGTTCTTGGGCCCCGACTGCGCCAAAGGTAAGAGGCATCGACCGGTGAAGGCGGCCAGCAGAGCTCGGACAAAAGCAAGCTCAGGTGCTTCCGCCTGTCCATTCTGTTCTTTGTTTTCCTCATTTCATGAGAGGCCCCGGTTGTTTCCAAAACATCTATTATTCAACAAGAAAGAATCAACTACATTCCAAGGGACTATTTTTTACCCAAGGATGCTCAGGGATTATGAATCATTATACCATTATTTATGTGATAAGTCGTCCGCTAGTCCACTTTAAAACCTTCTGGGTAAATAAATGCTTTGGTTGTTGTTTTTTTGTTTGTTTGTTTGTTTTTTGCCACATAAATAAAAAACAACAAGGATGGATTTGCATTACAAAAAAAAAATGTGTTAAAGCCTTTACCTCAACAGGCTTCAATTGAAGGCAATCAGACTCTCCCCTTTTTGCCTGTTGAAGTAAACGACAATGGATTACTGAGAATATACACAGGCATGTAAAAGACTTTCTTTGCGAGACAAAGTCACAGTAGAGTTTAGGTCGGGGCCTAGAAAATTCAACCCAACCCGAGTCCGACTGATTAACTAATAGTACAGGCCCAAGCCTATGTTATTTTAATCAAGACTTTACTGCTTACGTGTTTAGACTGTTTAAGTATGCAGTGTAACTTCTCCTGTTTTTAGCTTTTGTCTAACGTCTTCCAGCTGTATTTTGTCGCTTTGTTGTAACCGCAGGGTGAGCAAAGCGCAAATCATCTGCGATGTGTGATTGATGGAAGCGCAGCATGGAGTGCCCTGCACCTGTTATGGTCTAATGAACTTCCACAATCTACTAGCTTTGTTTATATCCTCAACAGGTTAAACTATCTACTCCTCTATTTAAGCTATAATCAGTAGATTAACAGGACTTTATATCCTGCATTCTCATTTGGTTTTCAGACTTGAAGCCTGACCCCGGCCCGGTCATCAAGCAGATCATTCTGGCTTGACCCTGTCTAAAATTCGTGTTGGGTTCAGGTTGGGCTAGAGCTAGCAATCTATACTTTCGTTCCCATGCTAACAGCTTTGGGAATTGTGAAAGACCTTTGACAAGATCTTTCACGGTATTGTAATGACCCAAACATCTCATGCTACCAGATTGCGTAACTCCTCTAAAAAGCTACCCAACAGCCTTCCCGTCGGCATAAAACCCAGCACTCGGATTAAAGAAAGAGCCGGGAAGTTCGTTCTGCTCTGTGCAAACCAATCACCCTCAAACCGTTATGCAATGGCGCTAGTTTCTACTTTTGAATCTGCTTCTAGTACCTCATTTACCATCTGCTTTTCTGCTTGGACCCTGCTGTTTCTCAAGCAGAGAGATTCAACTTTAAAAGACTCCTAAACACCCTGGGGTTCCCACAACTTTGGTGGGAAATATCTGCAAGATGCATTGCACTTACAGTAATCATCATTTCATCATCTGCCCTTTACCGCCGGCCAACCTCGGTTTGTTTCTGCCCACTACATACCACTATCGGTCATTTGAGCCTGGGCCTCTATTTGAATGACAGCTATCAATAGAGCGCTTACTGTATGTGGGATACCAGAGCTACACTGTGGTTTTCTGAGCTGTTCCTTTTTGGTTTTCGTCATTTTCTCTATACTCCTAACACCTCCTGCCTCCATTCTCTACCTTGTTGTCTCCGTCTTCCCAGCTTTTTGTTGTTTTATCTCTCCACTTTTCCCTCTCTGGGACATTCTGTCTCATGCTAAATTATCCTGGTTGTCTGTCTCGCAGCACACAAACAGGTGATATGATTATCACTTCCCATGATTTATTTACGCTCATAATTTATTCATTCCCCGACTCTCGTCTTTGCTCATTTGTTTGTGCTACAGTGTACAGTCCTCTGCTCGAAAGCCTAGACACCGGGTTTTGAGCAGGGGTTGTAAAAAGATAAAATAAAAAAAATAAAAAAAGCAAGGCCTGGATTTATTACCCAGTGGAGGCTGAGATTTAACAAAGGATCAAACAAACATATAAAACATGCTCCTGAGGATGAATGCACAGGTTATTAATTACAGATGATCCCCAGAATAAGAAAGAAAGAAAAGAACGATGGTTTGGATGCCCCTCTTTTTACATTTGAAGTCCTGAGCAGTGACTGTTGCTACTTAACAAAAATTGTGCAGTTAGTGAATTTTGCAGAAAAGAGAAAATGGTTTTTTTCCCCATTGGTGGTAAATATAAAAGTTAAAAAATTATTTATATTTTGTGGCAGTTTGTTACCAGAAAAAAAAAACTCATCTCTTAATACCAAAATAATAACTAATATTATTGTTTATAAAACATAAACTCTTTTGAAATACTGCTTGTCTGCACAGATGCAAGAAATTTACTGTTGCTAAATTTTGCAAAAGTAAAAATCTGATGTTTACTTTGTGGCACTTGGTTACCAGAAAACGAGCTCATCTCTTAGCAACAGATTAACACCAAATATTGTTATTGTTTAAAAAAACCCATAAGATTTCTTCTGCTCACTCCTCTTTGTTAGCACATTTAGCTTAGCACGAATGTTTGCGGAGTTTAAGTGTTGGAGAAAAAAATCAAGCAGATGAGTATTCAGTCAAATATTTTTGGCTAACTTAAATATATTTGTAATAATCTGGATACGTTTTTCATAATCTTGAATGTGTACATAAATATTTGTCAGATTTATCAACCCTTAATCGTCATACAACTGTCACACAGCCTTCTTAATCTGTTGCTAAGAGATGAGCGCATTTAATTGTACCGAAGTGCCACGAAGTATAATTCAAATTTTTACTTTTATAATATATTTACCACCAATGACAAAAGTAAAATACAATAAACATTTTCACTATTTCGCAAAATTCACTAACTGCACAATTTTTGTAAAGCAGTAAGAGCGTCAGAGCCCTCCAGCGCCGGCGGACTTCATTCCAGCTGGCCGTCAATACATCGGCCACACACCCCTCCATCTTTGCTTGGAGAAAGCTCTCCTTATTCCACCCCCCGTCCTGTAAAACGCCTAATGCTCTCCTCCCTAATCTTCCGCTTTCACGATTGTTTTCACGGCCTGTTCAGAACGAGCGCGGGGGACGTCGGGGAGGATTTTCCACGATTCCTGTGTTGCCGTGGTAGCCAAGCTCAGGTGGCGCCTGAGTAAATTGAAACAGCGTGAGGGATAAAGCTCGAGTGGGTGTGTGTGTGTGTGTGGGGGTGTGTTTGTGTGTGTGTGTGTGTATAGGTGGAAGGAGAGGGAAAGTCAGGCTCTGCTCAAGGATTTGCTGAATCCCTGCACTATCTGAGATAGAGAGCGTAGCCCCACTCATGCTAGGTCAACGCGGTCTCGCGGCTAACATACTGCGCGTGGGTTAGTAATGGACCTTACCAAGCTCCGCCCACAACCGACCCACGTGACCGCAAGCCTCACAAGCAAAGCCTCGCGGCGCGTTGTTTCTGTGTAAACATGACTGGATTAGTGCATCATTTCTACCGGATTTTGACACAATATATCAGCTACTACAATGGACAGAGGAACTAACAAGTTCATGTCATCATCTGGGAGGAGGTTACTGGTTTCTCAGTCACAAGCTGGTTGCAAACCTGAGGCCAGCAGGTGTCAGTCAGTTATGGTAGATCTGAAATTTGGTTTGATGACGTCAATATGAGAAGCTACAGACTGATAGGAGGAACCAAAGAGCTCTGTAAAGGTAAAGGCAAATCTTCTGAACTTGGGATATAATTCATTTAATTTAATTTCACATAATTATCGCAGTAGAAGCCATTTGTTCGTTAAAATTTTATGAAATATATTTGTTCTATTTGACGTTTGTTGTGAATGACGTAAACTCACAAACGAACGAGGTAATTACTCCAACGTTTAGAAACTACAGCGGCTGTAATGCGCCACAGCAAAGGTAAACAAAGGTAAAATAACCCAAACAGGTGATCAACTCAAAACCACTCCTACCTTTTTACTCTCTTTGTAGTTTAAGCACACCTGTTACCGTGGCAACCGCCTGCGCCCCGCAAGACGAGCAAAGATTACGTTAAAAACATAACATTCAGTCCGCTACGATATCAAGTTTCCAGGCTTGATATTTATTTCTCGATTATTAATCAGCGCTTCCCTGAACACAGCGATGATTGATTGACTAGCTGTACTTGGTGCTAGCGTGGCTAACACGAGTAACAGTTTAATCCAAAGCCTTTTCTGCTAAAATAAAATCTTTAGTGTATGTCAGATACAGACACATTGCATATTGATCTGTTTAGCTAACGTAAGACTGTGTAGCAGACAGGCTTCAAGGTGCAGAAGTTGTATCAGTTCTGCCATTATGCTGTACTTAGCTAACGGGAAGCTAAGTGTGTTTGTGAGACGGCCACGCACGTGACCTCCTAGAATGGACATCAACCAATGAAAAGCGGCCCCTGTGGTAAGGTCCATAGCACACCCCTGCGAGTAACCCCGGTTTGCTCTGTTGCAGATTCGTGCCCAGTGTTGTGCAGCGGGAACGGGATGTACGAGAAGGGAAGGTGCGTGTGCCTGCCAGGGTGGAAGGGGGCGGAGTGTAACGTGGAGGAAGGTCAATGCATCGACCCCACCTGCTCCAACCACGGCAACTGCATCCAGGGGATTTGCATATGCAGCCCAGCCTACAAGGGCGTCAACTGTGAACAAGGTAAGACGTTTTCAAGCTAATGAGGCAAACGTTTAATTCGACCCAAATTTGCATTCACCTGAGGGAGTGGCACTGCTATTTTTAATGTTCACCAGGATTTAGGAGGCTGAGAGGAATTTCACGTTGATCCATTGCGGTGACTGTCAGGTACCAGCTGGTTCCGCCGACTCTGAACAACTGTACTGTGCGTTTTAATTAGTTCAGGCCAAATTTGCCTCCCAATTTGCTGAATGTACTTGTCACACAACGTTACAAAAAAAATGGCGACTTAATATTTCAGAGTCGGCCTACTTAAATTTAAATAGAGCTTTCACAACTGGAGTGAATATGCTTTAGCAGAGTCAAAAGGTTTTATGTGAAATCCGTCAGAAGCTCAGAAGAAATTTTTAAACTCCTTCCTGACATGAAATTTGGGTAAATAAACTTGGAGAAGTTGAGTCAATTTCACACTTATTCTGAGTGAGGCCAAATGTCAACTGAGAGAAGCTAAATTCATCTATTTAAGGGTTAGAATGACAGCTGATTTCTTTAAAAATGTGCATAGCCAGAAAAAAAATATAAAATAAATGGAAAAATGTCTTTCTCTTCTTTTTCTAGTCAAAATATTTCTCATGATTTCACATTCTGATTATATTTTAGCATTCAAGTCTTCTTTGGTAGCAGTCTGTCAGCGTCCTATGACTCGTCTTAGTATTACTTGTCCATTTTTGCGACAAAAGTTTTCCAAATCTGTCAGATTGTGAGAATATCTTTTAACCACAGCCATCTTCAGGTCACCTCACGGACTTTCTATCAGATTTATTTTGAGACTAAATTCGGTTCTGGTGAAGCCATTCTGCTTTTGAGTTGTATGTAAGCCTGAACTCGCAGTGACACTGAAAAATTGGATCCGTGCTCAGCTTTCGTAAGGTTCTGGGGTCAAAACTGACTAGCAGTTGAAACTTTTCGTAGCTTCCTCCAGCCCTTCCAAGTCCTGGGTTCGATATCGCAGCTTGGGGTCTTTCTGCACCTTTCATATTTACTCATATAGGACAGCTGAACTTATTTTGAATTTACTTTACTTGAGTGAAGGTGAAACTTAATCCATTTGTATTTCAACTAAGCATTATTTTAATGTCAACCATATTATCCGCTTCAGTCCACTGTAAGCAAACAAAGACCTACATTAATACAACCGAATGCAATATAGTAACTAAACTCAATGACATCGTCTCTGACTGACATTACACTTAAAGCTTCATAACGTCTTAAAATTACTTATCTTTTTGTGCCAAAGTATTCTTAGTGCCAATCAAACGTGGCTTATTGATTAACTCATATTCAGCTTCTTTTCAACTGCAAGCCTGTGGAATCCCGAGCGCGCCCCAAATGTTTCACTACAAACACAGGCCCTCTCTGTTTCCAGCAGGATTTCTTGTTGCGCCGCATCAAAACCGGCAAACTCTTTGAATTAGTTATTACATTATAAAATTTATCAGCAAATGACTCACAAGCTGTTGCCTTGACAGCGCCACAACTTGATGTAACGCGGAAGCCGGGAGACGTGAAGAAAGAGCCTACTTTGCCAACCGGGCGAAACATGTTGAAACAACTTTTAGAAGCGGCAAATCAATTATAAATCTTTGAAAGCCGTTCTGAGAAATTAGTTTGTTTTTTGTTTTGTTTCATACCAGACTGTGAGCATGTATTATTTTATTCCGTGTACCCATAGACATGTTTGGGGGGGGGAAAAAATGATTTTTAAAGCTTCCAAAACCACTGCTCGACTCCGAACGTCTCGAAGTTCTTCAGTTCAATCCATCATCGGAAAACACACCCTATTGGTCCGAGTTAACTTTCAAGAAGCTGTAGAGATTCACAGCACAGGTGGGAGAATCTGTTGATGAGGATAACTATTAGTTGTGCACTCCACAAATTTGTCCTTAATGGAAGACCTGCAGGGAGAAAGCCATTTGTTGAAAGAAAGCCTTAAGAAACTCCATTTAATGTTTGCTACAAGCCAACATTAAATGAGGCAGAGCGAAGATGTTGAAGAAAGTGCTGAAGGGTGATGTGATGGGGGGTTTTTTGTTGTTGTTTTTTTTTTTGTTACTGTTGCGATCTAAAAATCTGATTTTTGCGGCACCTCATTCAAAAACTTGCTATTTACTATTTGTAAAAAAAAAAATGCTTCAGCTTAAGACACGGTCTTCCAAAAAATTAGAAGTTGCTGCATATAACCTTCCCAAAAAAGATAGGATTTCAACTTAGTTAATATTCAAAGTGCAAATAACATTTTCAAGTGCCTCCTTGAGATATCGCCCTTAAGCCAAATAAAATCGAGTCCTGAGGAGTTGTCAGAGTGCAGAATAAGAATTGAGAACCTGGAAGTTAAGGCATGAAAATCACTGATTTCATAGAGATGTTCTCCATGAAATCTTAACACTGAATTCAGCTTTTAGAAATGCAAAGCTGACAGAGAGATACTACAAAAGATTTGCACCTGTAACAACAGTGCAACACTCTGCAATACCAGTGGGCTAAACTGATACAGTCTTGGCTTTTTAGATTGACTTTCTTTGGTTTAAAAAAAAAAAAAAATTAAATATATATATTCTTCTCTCCACTCAAGAATTATTGTTACTTTATTATAAAATAAATTAAAATCTGTTTGTAACTTGACAAAATGTGAACCGCTGAAGGCCTATGAACAGTTTATAAGGCGCTGAGATTACAGACGGCTTCTATCTCTCATGAAGCAGCTCAGCAAATTACCACAAACAAACAGAACGGAGACCTTGGATTGAATCCATCGGGCCGGCTGTCCCGACCGTCTTTCTTTCTTTTCTTTCTCTCTTCCTTTCTTTGCTGCTGCCTTCAAAGCCGTGTCCTGCACACACCGACTCAGGTGTGTGACCTTCAGCGACCGAGCCGGGTAGAGTTAAGCCGAACTCTGCTGAGCTTTGGCTCTGCGCTCAGGGCTGTAATTACACACACTAACACAGTGTAGCACAGACCACCCCGACACACACACACACACGCGCACACCCACACACCAGGCAAGCCATTTCAGCCCTTATCATAGCCTCAGCTCTAAGTGTCCTATGAAGTGTAATGTTGTGGAACAGATACAGGGATTGTAGCGAGGGTGGTTAACTCCTGGATGGGATGCAAAGAACACTGCTTTCATACTCTGTGAACTGATGATTATAATGAGACGGACCCTCCCGCACCACCACCACCACCCATGCACCCACCCTGTCACTCGCCCTCTTCACCTCTGACTCACTCTTGCTTTTATTTTTATTTTTTTATTTATTTGTTCCTCCTCTCCCTTCTGTCTGCAGTGGACTGTGCGGACCCCCAGTGCAGCGGGCACGGCGTGTGCGTGCGCGGCGAGTGCGTGTGCTCGGCGGGTTGGGCCGGCGTGAGCTGCGATGACCCCTTGCCGGCCTGCCAGGAACAGTGTTCGGGACACGGCACCTATCTGCCGGAGTCAGACACCTGCGCCTGCCAGCCCAACTGGACGGGACCGGACTGCTACACCGGTAAGGTGGCGGCGGCGGTGGCGCAGGGCGGGAGGGGAGAAGAGGGCGGAGTTAGTCTGCATATCTATAAGTTACACAAAAAAAGAGAAAATTTTAAAATTATACTTGACAAGTTTGCTAGTTTTCTTTTAAAGGATGAGTTCTTGCAGGTAATATTCCCTTTGGACGTGAGAGACATTAGTGGAATTGAGGTACTGCTGCTACTTTTGTAAAATGTTTGTGTGTGTTGCCATTTATAAATGAGATTTCCGCACATGACTCTTTGCCTGCAACGTTCCAAAGCACACTCATGCACCAGGACTCGTTTCGCTTTGCATTGACAGCCATGCACCTCCGTACGCTCACGCCCGCGTACTTGCAGTGGGTACGCACCACCACTTGGACACACATTCCCCTTCAGCTGAACGAGGGGGAAAACGCAGAGCTCACTGCTGCAAACTCTGTCAGATACTCAGAGGAACAGTTGGGCTGTTATTTAAAGGCCTGGTGCTCTTTATGCCGTTACTGTTTATGCATGTACGCCGTAGAGCTGAAAGGATAAATCATTAACCAATAATCAACTGGATTAGTAATCTAATAATTGTTAATTGGAGTATACATACTTAAAAAAGGCAAACTGCTGGAAAAAATGAACAAGACCAGTAATTAAGCCAAAACTGTACAAAAACATAGATAGTGTTGCATTTAAGGTAAAAATGCAACACTTTGTCTGTAAATAAAAACTCCTCAAGTGGCATAGTTTTAGTTTCACTCAGTTCAGATTTACTTATTTCATTATTTAAAAATTAAATTCATTTACTTGTTTATTTGCATCTTTTAACTTCTTTCTAATATTGTATAAAAGGGTGTATGTGCTTAAATAAAAAAAAATTGTTGAATCAACCATTTTGCAAAACTGTGATTAGTCAATTAATCATCAGAATAATTGATTAATCGATTACTAAAGTAATTGTTAGTTGAGACCATGAAGAGGTTCACTGTAGGACCTACAGAGATACACAGCTCAGGTGGGGGAATACTTATAGCGATTCAGTCTAAAAATCTAGCCTTTGTGTAAACGTGATGAAGAGATCGTAATAGACAAAAGAGACAATAAAATATTCTGCTACAAGCCAATATTGAGTTGTTGGGATACGTTTCTAGAGAGGGGACAGGAAGGCTGGTGGGAGTTGATGTGAAGACAGAGCTGGATACGCGACATACGTGGAAGAAAATCTGTTAGGGGTTGAAAAAACTTGAAACTCTACTTTCCAGCAGGACAATAACCACAAACAAAAAGTCAGAACTACAACAGGACGGCTTCGATCAAAGCACATCCATATTTTAGAATTGCCCAGTCAAAGACCAGACTTAAATCAAATTGAAAATCTGTGGCAAGACTTAAGAATTCATGTCCACAATTACTCTTGAACTCACTTGCAGCACCTTAAAAGGGCCCCGGCATGTAAAACGAAAATAAATAAATAAAATAAACAATAAAATCCATTCTCGTTTGTGTCTCTTCCCAGTATCGCTACTTTTCTCTGCTCTCAGAAATGCCCGCTCGGTTACATGCACAGTAATCACGTGACGACAATACGGAAAACAGGCAGCGAGGTAAGCCATTGTGCCAAAGCTACTCAAGCCCACGCGCCGCTGTGTTTTAAAGCGTCGAACGCGGCTCGGTGGAAAACGCACTGTGCAAAGTGTCCTTGTCCTTGCGGCGTTGGCGAAAAGAAAGGAAAAAAGCCATTGTGAGCCAGGCTTCTCTCTCTTTCCACCACACTTACAACGTACGGCTTGGAGGAGGAGAGGCTCCTTTACCGAAGCTCTGCAGGCGACCTGTGGCAGCGGCTTCTCAGGCCCATATTACGGCGATATAGCTCATGATAATGATATACCATGGCTGAATATTGGAGATATGAGTCTCCTCTTTTTCTACCTGCTGGCCTTTTAATCAAAAGGCTCTGGCGATTCTTATGTTCTGGTCTTGTTGAGGCGTGGCTAAGCTAATATAATTCTAATAGAGAGCCTGAAAAAAATCTTGAATCCACTTTTAGCTCCCTCTCCATGCTATGTATATTTAAATTGAAATAACTTTTTTTTTTCCTTTTTACTGCAGCTGGGTAAGTAGGTTTTGTGTGCCTCCAGCACTTTGCTCTCTTTACTGATGGATGAGGCTTTTCCTCTGCAGAGAGAGTGAGAGTTGCAGAGAGGGAGAAAGGTGGTGGTGGTGGTGAGGGGACTGGGGGGATTTTAAGGGGATGTTGCAAAAAGAGAAGGAAGCCTGAACAGAGCGAGCCGACGGAGAGAGAGAACGGAGAAACGTGGCGAAAGAAGGGGTATTATCGCACTCTCACTAAATCTGATCGAAACGTCAGAAAGGAGTGATGGAGCTGAACTGGAGTCTCGGTGGCTTAAATATCGCAGCGCAAATACGAATCATTTGGCTTTTATTATGAGTCTATTCACTCCTCTCCTCCTTAAGGCGGCTGAACTATTAGAGGTGAGAAGATTATGTGTTGTGAGAAAGTACATTTTTAAAACTCTCTGAGGTTTTGCCTCCCGTTCCCCTGTCCCCCTCACCCCACCGCCCCGTCTTTCTCTCACCTAAATCCGAAAGCCCACCTTCAGCTCTAAATTAGTAAACTTCTCCGTGTCCCCTGTGTCTGTTTTAACTGCTTTGTTTTTCTTCACAGTGCTCGTTTCCTCCATCTGTTCCTCTCCCTCCTCGTTCCTCTCGTCCTCTCACGCTAACGCGCTTTTTCTTCTTTTTTCTTTCTTTTTTTTTTTTATCCTCCCCCCCCTCCCCTCTTCCTCTCTCTCCACATACATCTCCGCCCACCTGTTCTCCAGAGCTGTGCCCGGTGCCATGTGGCAGCCACGGCGTTTGCTCCGAGGGCCAGTGCCAGTGCGAGGAGGGCTGGATCGGCGCCGCGTGCGACCAGAGAGCGTGCCACCCGCGCTGCGAGGAGCACGGCCAGTGCCACGACGGGACCTGCATCTGCCAGCCGGGCTGGGAGGGGGAGCACTGCAACATCGGTGAGCGGCGCTTGTCGTGTGGGTTGTCGTCTTGACGTTTCGATTGGCGGCGTTTAACACGGCCACCAATCGAAACGTGTCAGACAACTTGGAAGCTAATTGTGTATTTATTTTTTACATAATCTCCCATGTTTCCCTCCACAGTTACTCACGATCTGGATGTCGTTGTGAAAGGTAATGTTGCTTTTTTGAAGACTTTTAATTATTTTTGTTTGTTTGTTTTAGAACACGTGTCAAACTCACGTCACATTTAATGTCATACATTATCACACATATAAAAATTCCTTACAAATATTTCTAACTTAGCATCACAAAATATACGATTTTGATTGCAAAAAAACCACAAAAACAATCACAAAATCCTGGTGGGACAGCTACTTATTAATATTTTAACAGTTAAACGGATTTTATCAATACATTCTGGCACAAGAACATTCAGATTTTTGATATGGCCCAAAATGGAGTTTGACAGCCCTGGTTTAGAACATAAAAGTGCATCTAAATAGCTTTGGATATCTTTAAAATATATATTATTTCCTATTATATCCATTCACAAACTGCAAATACACTATTTATTAGATTCAGGACAAACATAGTGATATATTTGATTACGAATAATTAAAGTGTTACATAACACCAACATTAAAAGGGAGTCATGTGAAAAAACGTTCATCTCCTAAAAGAGTTTTTGCTTTCTTTGTCAAACTTTAACCATTTTATAATTAGACAAAGAGACATAAAGCATTTTTTTAAGTAAGAACTTTCATAATTAAGGGGGGAAACGCTTTCCAAACCAACTAGACGCTATCTAAAAATTAAACTGTCCCCTAAATCCTCCCTTACGGGCAACAACTGTAACGAGTTGCATTTTTAATAGCTGGTGTTGTATTTTACATCACCATGGAGACATTATGGTGCCACTCGTCTTTGCTAAACTGTATTAAGTTGGTCAAATTGAAAGGTTTTCAAACATGAACAACATGCTTACGGCCCTTCCACATCATCGTAGTTGGATTTAGTTCTGTACTTTGACTAGGCCACTTGAAGAAACGTTCAGAGGTGGATTTGTGTGTGTCGGATTGTTGCGCTGCTGCATAACCAAGCTGTGGCTTTGGTCATTTTGATGGGCTGAGAAAGGTTCATTACTGTTCAGTGTTTTGGTCCCAAAGTCTAAAGTATGACCGATAAACATCAGTGGGTTTGTTTCTTATATGATGTTCTGCTTTCCGAGGCCATTTAGCCCACGTAATGTTCTCAGAAAGGTTCTGTTGATGTAGCGTCTCAGTTGTTCAGGTCAGGCAGTAATCAGTGTGACGAGCGAAACTGAACAAAAATGTGTCTAATCACTGTAAATTCATGATTAAACAAGTAAGACAATTAGTGCTCCACAGAGGATCAGGTTGTTTTGGATAGTTTTTTTTCCCCCCTTAAGAAATTAAATTATCTTCTGAAAACTGTTCAGCTAATAAACACTTCTTATTTACAAGACTTTATGTAACTTATTGAATTGAATTCCTGAAATCGATTACCTTCGGAAACATATTATAATTGACTTAGAAACATGTTCACCTACTAATGCAAAAAAACCACAATGTCTGTGCATGCGGGGGCGTGTGTGTCTGTGTGTGTGTGCGTGCGTGTGTGTGTGTGTGTGGGACCTGTCTTTTTAGATGGCTGCCCGGGGTTATGCAGTGGTCACGGACGCTGTACTCTGGAGCAGAGTGGCTGGCGCTGCATTTGCCAGGCTGGATGGAGTGGGCCAGGATGCAGCGTTGTCATGGAAACTGACTGCAGTGATGGAACTGACAATGACGGAGGTGACATTTTACATCATCTATCATATTATATCTCTCTTCTTCTTCTTTTTTTTTCCCTTCCCACTGCTATTACCTCTTCCATCCCCGTCTCATCGGCAGATTGTCCGTTCCGTTCCAATCATCCTCATCGCCATTCTTCTCCACTAAAAAAGGTCCTCCTCATCGTTCCTCCCCTCTCCGTCTCTCTGTGTTATCCCGGTCCCGCTGTGAGTCCCGCTGCCCGTTATTACGGCGCGTTGAATATGTATTTGCGCTCGCGCGCTCAAATCACAGCTAAATACTTGGCCGCCTGCCAGGATAAAAAGACACTTTTTCAAGTCTAAATACAGAAACCCACGTAGAAGATTTGATTTTTTAAAAATTGTTTTAAAGAAACCTCCAAACTAAAAAAAAAAAAATGGTGAGAGTCTGCTCAGTCATGTACTGTAGCTGTTTATTCACTCCTCAAAAAAGAAAGGAAGAAAAAAAGCATAAAAATAACATTTCAGACACAGATGTGCTCATTACAGTTACTTCCTCGCCATTTCGGTCCCATCGGCAGCTCGTCTCCAACACACACCCAGGTTCCCATGCAGCGCAATATCACACCGCTTTCAACTTTGCCCCGTTCGCTTTGAAACTCCATCAAATATCCATTATGCACACACGGTTGTTAAGGTGCTGCTATAATCCATCACTACAAACAAGGTAGGGTTGCCTTTGTTTTGGATGGAAAGCTCGCTCTTGTGTTTTTTTTTGTTTTTTTTTTTCGTTTTGTTTTGTTTTTTCTCCTGTTTTGTTCCAGATTTGTGCAGAGAGAGGTGTTTGAATCCGCAGCAGCAGGAAGCCTCAAACACACTTTTCTGTTGGCGCAGGGCTTCTGATAGCTACCAAAGTAACTGCTTTTTTTTCCCTTTTTTTTCTTGCACATTGTTTACCAAAGCCGCACGTCTGACTCAGCCAACACTTCAAAGTGTCATGGTTGATGGCTGCTCGAAACGTGAGTCACGGCTTCTCATTCCGGATTACAACCGCGGAGCCCCGGACTGTAAACCGGGAGGCCGGCGACAGGAGGAAACGATCCGTGGCATTATCTTGGATTGCGTTTTTATTATTATAGCCAATAAAGCCGTAAATGCTTTATTGGGAAATATTTAAGGTGAGCCACTGTCACCCTGATTATTAAATAGCATAAAATTGCTGCGTGAGCCTTAGCGGACTACCTCCAATCGTCGCGTTGGTCGCACGGAGCTCTTCGGTTTAGTTCTGATTATGATAAAAGAACGACTACCTGACAAAACCTTAAAAGAATTACTCAGACAACTCTTTCTCTGCCTCTGACTCTGTGTGCAGCCTTTCAAATGCGATATTTCCTACCACTCAATTCAGTCCTCTCCCTTAATTGGCAGATACACTGTTGGCTCTCGTAGGCCTCTCTCTCTCACAGCTGTCTTCTTTTTCCTTTCTTCTTCTTCTAATTCTTTTTTTTTGGTCTCTCAAGACAGACAGAGATGGAAAGATGCTATCTTTGGCAATCAGACGGAGAGAAAGTTTGAGGAGAGAGTCTGATTTATGTTACCTGAACGGCAGCAATGGAAGAAGAAATGTGTTATTTTTGCTAATAATACTAATACTTAAAAAAGAATAGCTTCTTTTGCATATTTCACTCGAGTTGAGCAAGAAAACCACATCTGCCTCTTAAAGCTGCGATCTCTCATATTTCTTTTAATGATAATATTTCAAATTCAATTAATAGTCTGCTTTCAAGTTCAAACAGCATCTCTTATGGAAATTACCCATTGTGGCGCGCTACCTTTTGTAGGACGAGGTTATAATAGAATATTGTTGCCCTTTAGCTCCCGGCTCTGCGGTCAGATGCATTTAAATGTCAGCGCTGTTTCCTGCCTTTTTAGAGCTGCGTTCAAAATAGGGAAACACGAATGCCGGCCCGGCTCCCATTACCTGTCGCCTTGGTTTGTGTTTGTGGCCCCCATTGTTTACGCTAGACTTTTATGGATCACACTCAAGCGACGCTGGGGGTTGGGAGGGGAAATCGGAGCATATTTATAGGGTTATATGGTGTAATTGCCAGCTGATGACCCATAATGAATTTTATTGTAGTAATGAAGATGCACAGGTAGTTCATTATCATAGATTTCATGAGCTCCAGCAGGAACACTTGAGTGTTTGTCATGTAGGTAATGTTGACTCGGACTGCATGGTTTCGTGTTGACTCTTAAAAAAGAAAAAAGTCTTGTAAGGTTTGCACTTCTTGAAAAGCTTTCACAAATCGTATTATTATTATTTTTGGGACACTTTTTCCACGTTTATTTTTCTGTCTTATTTTCAGCTGAAGGTTCATTTTGTTTGACATGCTACTTAACTCCGACCTGTGAGTCATTCAAGCAGGAAAAGGCTTCCAAACACTTTGCAAAATAAGAAAACATTTAAATACTTGTTTCCTTTCATACATGCTTCCAGACTCTGTTCTCGTCAGAGTCCTCGATTTCAATTCAGCTAAAAAACATACTTGGTGGCTCCTAGAGAAAAACTGGACATGGTAGCAGCTGTGTCTCTAAATGTGTCTCTCTTATAGTGGTCTGTGCTGCAGCCGATCTGTAAAGGCGTTTTACTGAAAACACTGTTGAGTTTCTGTGTTTGAAGAGGATTCCTAGGGTTGTCTGTTATGCTCCTCATTCAAAGCGTCGTTCTTTGGTCGATGAGCTCAAGAGTCTCCAGAACGGTCCCCAGACCAAAACACTGCACTAAGCTGAATGTGAATCGAGCCTTTTGTCCGCTCTCCTTAGTTTTTTAACACCTCCATGCACAACATCCAGGAATGAAAACTGGAGAGTCATTTTGATGAGTGAAAAAGCTTGATCTCTATAAAAATACAAATGACGTTGCAGTCTATTTCAGTTCAATATTTAAGTTTAGCTGCAGTTTTTTTGTTGTTGTCTTCTTTACTTTTTAAGTTGATCAACGTGTTGAGGAACATTCAGTAATCCAAAAATATGAAAGGGGTTCCCATTTCTTTCGGCCATTTTTCTGAATTGCAAAGAAAGACAATAACACGGAGCATAATTAGTGGCAGCATTGCGTAAAATCACCATTTTGAGCTTTGCATCATGTTTATAATGTTTTTCCCTCATCAAAAACGTTCGAGAAACCCTTTAATCGCTCTTGGCAACCATTCGCTTGAGCAAAATGAGTATTGTAATTGAGCGTCGCCTTCGAGGAGGAAGCTCTTTCTCGCAGCTGCAGTTTTCAAACTTCTGCCTCATAGACCACTCCTCCCCCGTGACTCTCCCACTCAGGTCCTACAGACTAGCCAGCAGCAATTAGCAAACACTTGTTGGAACGGCACATTTGCCTCAGCAACGCTGATAAAACCGTTGTTAAAGGCTTAATGGAGAAATGTTGTTGTGATGAGGTGCTGAAAACAGAGTGTCGGAAAGAGCAGGAGCTTCTTAAAGAGACAGAGGCCCAATTTCAAATTATGAAGTCAAACTTATTTTAAGTCATGTTTGATATATATGGGATTTTTATAACTGAAGGTGACATAGTTACCCCACTGTGCTACAAAATGTGTGTGGAAAACACATAATGCCTTTCCCTTTAAAACTGTGACGAACAGAATCAGAAAAGCAAGAGAGCATGTTATTCAAGTAAGTCAGGTATGTGTTGATATAAAAAAAAAGCAACAAAATATTCTAACTGTGAAAGACAAAGTTAATAAAAATAGAATGCTTTTTTTGCACTTCATTAGCAGAGTGCCAATAATTACAGAGGGTGCTGTATTTAAGCCAGTCACTTAAATCTGCCGAAGTCCTTAAAATCATCAATTAACTGTGCATGATAAAGACGCTCCCATCTCGCCTTCATTGAAGTGAAACATGTAACGTCTCTAACATCCTCTGCTCTCCAGACGGACTGATCGACTGTGTGGACCCGGACTGCTGCGAGCAGCTAAGCTGCGGCTCCGACCCGCTGTGCCACGGCTCGGCCGACCCGCTCGCCCTGCTGCAGCAGAGCCCGCTGCCCGCCAGCGCGCCCACCAGCACGCACACGCACAGCTTCTACCGCCGAATACGCTTCCTCCTCGGCAAGGCGGCCACACACACTCTCCCGGGAGACGTGCCCTTTGATACCAGGTATGCAACTTGTTTACTCATTGCATGCGCGGCTTTGTGCGTGCCGGCGCATTCTTCTACGGGGTTTGCTTTTGCACGTCTCTGTCCTTGAATTGTCTCGGCGGGCATTAAGCCGAAAGGAGTGAATTGCAGCTTATGGAGCATTTGTGTTAATAAATTACGACGTCCACTTTGCCGTTATTTGTTTAACGAACGTGCGTGTGTGTTTGCATGTGAATGAGGTCTTTCATGTGTTGGCACGCCCTTGCATACATCTCAGTGACGCTAGGCCAGAGCAACGCTCCGTGCGCCGGTGTTAGTGTCAGACTACAACTACTGAGTTTGTGTTTGTTGCGTATTAATGCTTTATCTGTCATTCAGTTACGTCAGTCACAGAGGTGTCACCATGAATTTAACGGTGAAAAATGCGCCTCTCCTTTGCATTATGATGGTCCGCGAAGTTTCGGATGAAAAACAAGCGATGATGGGTTTCTGAAAAATGGACAAAAGCGCAGCGCTTCCCCAACTCGGTTTTTTCTTGTGGAATAAGCAAATAAATTAATTATGTGGCAGTTTTTCTAGTGGGTTTTTTTTTTCAGTGGAGAAATCAATGGCAGCTTTCAGGATGGGAGTAACAAACGGGCCGATCCAGTCACCCGCATAAACCTCACCATCCTTCATCTAGCCTCTGTTTCTGGTGTAATAGATATTCCTTCATTAAAGGGCTGTGTGTGGGTGTGAATGTGGAGAGACTCTTTCCAGTTCAGGTCCTGATCGTATCTATGTGCAGCTATTCAATCCCTTCCACCTTCTGTTTCTTATCCATGTACTTAACTCGTGATGTTTGATTTCCTAACAGTCAGAAAAAGGCGTATATGTAGATCAATTAAATTTTACTTTATCATCCAACTAATTTGCATTATACCTCTTTTTCACTGAGTGTGAATGAGTTCGCTCCTATGAACTGACCTTTTATTGACCTATTTTTATGTATTTTAACGCATGTAATATGTAATCATCTATCATTTGGGAGATTATGGTTAGACCATTGGGAGTTACTTTAAATAGACATCACAGTGAGCTCAACAAGAACAAAATGACCAGTAAACATTTGAATCACATGCATCCAATTCAAGAGTAGGAATTAAAATTTGCACCTGTCACTTTAAAACGTTCCAAGCAATTCCCTATTTCAAAAAATCTTTCATGCAGTGGACCTTTGGTATTCACGAGTGTTGGTCTACAATCACCGCAAAAATCTGCACATACTTGAGGCCCTCTCTAAAATAAAGACTTGTAAATGCCTAGTTTAATAATTTAACCACCAAAATGTACCTTTATGTGCATTATTATTCACAGTGAATACCGTCTTAGCACTACCAAAAGAGAGAATATCCCTAACTTAATCATCATGGAGGCACTGCCATAATTGGCTGCTTTCAAGCAAAAATAATTTTGACTTCCCTCGACACATTTTGAATTGCGTTTTTCCACTCCTCGTTTCAAACAGAGCCGTAAAGCTTTAGAGGATCCCTTGGGTCCTCTTGAGAAAGTTTGGTGGTTTCTGAAAACCGCCGCTTCTTCAGAAATACCACATCACTGATGTGTGGTTCTGTTAGAAAGGCCAGCTAATGTCCTGTCCGGCACATTGGAGGACAGCCGCAATAGCTACAGGGACGCCACCAAGGCGCTTCCTTTAAGGGACAGTTAAGTTTGTTCTATTGTAAATGATGGGAATCAAAGACTAAGAGATGAGGAGAACTTTGTTTACTCTATAGACTCAATGTTTATTATTATAAAGAACAGAAAAAGGATCTGAAAACAAGACAAGCTAGCTAGATAAACCTGCAGTTGTGTTGTTTTAGCGACACAGCTACGTATAGATAGTTTTTCAGTTTAGGCTTACTAATAAATACGTTCTAGAAAAAATGTGTTAAAAACTCACAACCCTGAGTTTACAACAGTTGAATGAAACCCTAACATTTCATATCATGCTAGTAATAACAGCAGTGTCTTCCTTTGAGTTGCCCAATACATCTAATGAGATATAAATCTGTTGCTTGCTTCATCGACAACGACAAAACATAGATGTATGAAATGTTCTGGATCCTAAGGTCTCAGATTTCAGGTTTCATTTGGATTTCAAACTTTTGCCACAAGCTGGCATGACAGTCACTTCACTCAGGAACTGCTATGTGGATGAAATCTACCCGCCACCTCATAAACTGACCCCCATGTCCACAGTAATGAGTGCTTCTGTCAAACCTCGATTGTCTTCGTTTGACCATTGCACATGCTGCTAAAGACACACCGCAAATTTATGTCCAATAGCTGAAAAACTGCTTAGCAAAAACAAAAACAGCCTCTTCTTCTATTTGACACAGTCCCCCTTCAGATTAAAGTTTGCTTTTTAAATGACAAGATGTTGAGGCGTCGTTGTGGATGAAGTTATATTTATGGCCTGTATCCTAGCAATCTCTGGCAGACTTCTCCGAGCAATACAAGAGAAAAGCACTGAGCAGAATAAAGGCGGCTGCTTATTCTTCCAACACAAGGTCGTTTGGCTAGTGCATGACAATGTGCTGCTTTCTTCAAACAATGATTATACTCTCCGTCATTGTGAACCTGTCATGTCTCCCTGTTTATCTCTATTTTTTTCTCTCCCCTCTCTCTTTTATCTCGCCACCTTTGTTTTGACAGCCGTGTGGCTGTGATTCGAGGGAACGTCGTGCTGCAGGACGGCTCGCCTCTAGTTGGAGTCAACATCACCTTCCCACAGCATCCCGAGTACGGCTACACCGTCAGCAGGAAGGACGGGAGGTAGAGAATGCAGGCGCGCACATTCGAACGGATCGCTCCGCCCTTACCGTTAGCCTGACCACGTCTCGCTCTTCTTTGACTCCAGTTTCGACTTGGTGACTTTCGGCGCCATGTCTGTGACCCTCATGTTCCAGCGCCCGCCCTTCCTGCCACAGACACGCACCATATGGACTCCAAACAACAACTTCCTGGTTTTAGATCATGTGACCATGGCCAGGGAGGAGGCTGAGACGCCAAAATGTGACATCAGGAGCGTTCTGAGTCCCTATCCACTGGTCCTGCCTTACCCGCTCCCCAGATACACAGGAGCATGCGCAGAGAAGGCCCCGGCTGTGCCTGAGCTCCAGGTACAACACGCTGGCACAGTAGCTGCATTTCCATTGAACATAAAGTTGCACAAATTGGAATTGCGAAAATAAATGTGCTTAATGGAAACACGGCAGTTTCGGAAGTTGGTGTATTTTGCAAAACTGCAATGGAAACACATTTTCCTGTTGTATACAAAAGCAACATGCTTAATTGTAGCCACAAGTTGAAGCGTCTGACTCCTCCAGAGGTCTCACAGCATCGCCCAGTTCATCAAAAGTTTAGTTTGTCATTCTGAACTGTTGAACTCAGCGCTTCTGTAAAATTGGCAACAAACATTTCCCCCAAAAATCCCCACATACAAGTAGCAGCACTTAGAATTATAAGAAACCGACGTCTTCTCTGATGGCTGATGATGAACGCTGTGCCGTGGCTGAAGTATGAATCACTGTCGTGATTTTTAATGACTTATTGCATGAGCAAGTTTTTTTTACGTGCAATTTTAATCGCATTTTTAATTAAACGGAAACATCGCTGTTGCAAAATTCTGTTTTACCGACATTAGCAGAACATCGAAAAAGTTTTGAGGACATTTGTAAAGGAAACGCAGCTATTCTTAAATAATTGTCTAATTTCAAAATTGGAGATTATGTACCATAAAAGATCAACTTTACAGATCCAATAATAAGCAGCCCACACAAACTAGAAAAAGTAAAAATTGCAATAGTCTCTAGAAATCGAAATGAAAATAGGAAAGCTGGTGCAAAAATAAAGACTATTCACATTAGATGTTTAAAAAGCAGGAATGATAGTGATACATGTGAGTTCTCGCACAGTTCCTTCTTACGGGGAAAAAAAACTGGAGTACAACTAAACTGGCAAAGTGCAGAATGTCTCAGTGGTGGAAATGAACGGTCGGTGGTAGGGTTATTTTCTGTTCTGAGACAGCATCAGTCCGCAGCTGAAACAGCAGCTCAGAGCCTCCACTGTCTGATGCAGCGGCTGAGAGGTGGTGTCTGTAGCGGAAGTCAACCAAAATCCTCATCTTTCAAATCTTAGTATCGGATTGGAGCTTTTAAATGATTTATTTGAATATTATCACCAAGCAAGTGATGCAAGTGATTGAAACTGTTTGAAACAATGTTTAAAAATTCTTCATCCCAGCTACTGGAAGTACTAAGTGAGACTTTAAGTGAAAGAGGGAGACATTTTTAAAACAAAACTGAATGTGTAGCAAATAGCTACTGATATAAAACAGCTTGAGTCATTTTCAAAACGTATTATTTTCGCTAATCCTCACAAGGTCAATTATACATAAAGATTCAAACATTTGTTTGATATTTAGTTAATATTTGGTTAAATATCTCTAGAAGTCGAACTCTCACCTCAGGCGTTTTGTAACCATCATCATTCAGACTAGATGTGCGTCCTGAAATTTGAGTTTATTCATTTTTATTGCTTGATTTCTGGCTCAAACTCAATAGGATTGAGATGCAGGCACTGCTGGAAACTCAATATTCACCTTTTTACCATTCCAAAACCAGTTCCGATGTGTGTTTCGAATTATATGAAGGTTTGGTTAAAGTTTTACCAAAACCGTCACCCAGAAGTAAAAGAAAACATATTATGATGTTCAAGAACAACCTGGGAACCACCATCTTTCAACCTTATACTAAACTGGAAGGTGTCATTTTCCACAACGAGGCAAACTGCGAGTTAGTGCTCCAGAAACTTCAAGCTCAAGCTTATACTGTATTTTCCGCACTATAAGGCGCACCACATTATAAGGCGCACCTTCAGTGAATGGCCTACTTTAAAACTTTTTTCATATATAAGGCGCACCGCATTATAAGGCGCATAGAATAGACGCTACAGTAGAAGCTGGGGTTACGTTATGCCTCCATTAGATGGAACTGCGCTAAAGGGAATGTCAACAAAATAGTCAGATAGGTCAGTCAAACTTTATTAATAGATTACAAACCAGCGTTCTGAAAACTCCGTTCATTCCCAAAATGAATAAACAGCCGTTTTATTATTTTCCCCGAGGTAAAGTCAGTGACGTGGTATTTGGTATTTTCGTGACACAGTTTATCTTTTAACAACAGCAAGGTATAACATAGAGTGGAGGGGAACATTTCCTCGATTCAATAAACACGTAAAAAACAGTCTGATACTGTTACGGTAAATCAAACATTGGTGCAATCACAATATATATCCACTTCCGCACCATTGATTCGTTCGTGTTAAATTCTCTCACTGCTGCTCTATTCCCGTGTTCTACTGCGTGACTGATCGCCTTGAGCTTAAACTCTGCGTCTTAAGCGTGTCTCTTAATAGGAGCCATTTTGGGGTCTTTACACAAAACCCATCATGCACCGCGCGCTTCTTCTTCTACGGGGGAAAATGAAGTCGGCGGCTGCTTACCGTAGTTGCGAGACCTGTTGTGGCTCAATATTGGTCCATATATAAGGCGCACCGGATTATAAGGCGCACTCTCGGCTTTTGAGAAAATTGAAGGTTTTTAGGTGCGCCTTATAGTGCGGAAAATACGGTAATTATCGAAGGAGACAATAATTTATCTTTTGGAAACACTTGAGGAAACAATTATGTCTGGATGACTCAAAAAGTGGCTTTCAAACTTCACCTCATGAATCAAAAGGAGGCTGAAGACTGATTTTGGAGTAAATAAAGATGAACAACACCAGAGCTCTTTAGCCTCAGACCCAAGGACAATTATTGGAATATGCTTAATGAGCTCCACTGATTCTGATAAATAGTAAAACACTCTGAATTTTTCTAGGACCTTGTTGATGGCTACTAAAAGTGTGTGGCATCCATGAAACACCCATGTCTGCATGTATTATTCTGAATCTATTGGCGAGCTAAAATGTGAATACATGTAAACCTGAGCACGCAATCCATTCTGTTTTCAGACAATTAAAGTTGTGTGCTCAATGATCAGTCCGCCCGGAAAATCTTCCTCCTTTGTCAGACTTGGAAAGATTCACAATCTGACTTTGTACTCTCTCTCGCTCTCATTTGGATAAACAATTTTCAAACATTGCTCTTAAGAATTTCAATCACTTGCGTCACTTGCTTGATGAAAAATATTCTCTAAAGTCAATTGGATTCATCTTCTGAGTGAGCATTAATTTGCACTTCACTGTGCTTCATTTAACATTTTCCTGAGAGGCTTCAAAAAAAAAAAAAAAAACCCCTCCCAAAAAATGTCATCCCTCGTGATGGGAAGAAATAAGACAATCAAACATCCTTGTGAAACCTGCGCACTACGTGACAATATATGTAGATCAGTAACAATAACTCCTAGATGCAATTTGCTACAGCTCAGCAACAAACAAGCCGAGTCCCAAAGGATTTTGCAAATTTAGCTCATTTCCTATTTACATCATGCAAAGAAGAAATGAGCATAATGCAAATATGCGCTTCCTCCATCCACTTCCCAACCACAAAGGCAAATTAGGTGACTGGAAGGCAGATGTAAAGGTCAGGCTGTTGACTTTCTATTTATTGTTTAACATGAATAGAATAAACAAACTGAATAAACTTAACCATATATGCTCTCCTACCAAGGACCAAAAGTGCTACAATTCAATATGAGTTTCTAAATCTCTAGATACAGTTACATCTGGAATTTATGGCGTAAACATGTATGTGATAATTGAAATAAATCTCCTATGAGGTATATTCAATGAATAAATAGGTTGATTCAAAAAATGGTATGTCGTAGCACCCCATTTCTTTATTTTCATCCTTACCGTCACACGCAGTGGTAATCATCATCTACTGCAGCCGTGATTGATTAGTTTTTGATTGAGTTTCTGTGCAGGTTAGCCAATGAACCAATAAACCAACTTAGTGACGGTTTTAATGATTTAATTGTGAGCTACGGCAAAGAAATAGTTGAATAAATAATAAAATGGCATTATAGACATTTCACTCATGATAAAGTTTTATTTTAATTAAAGATTTTGCATTATACTGCTGTATTTTAATTTTTAAAAAAAATCACTTTTGGTTCTTGATATTCTCTTTTGCATTGGAGGTAGACCTCCGCCCTTATTATTTCACTGACTAGTTCCACTTGAAGCAAAAGCATGCGACTGCCACCACTTTGTATGACACTAGCTGCGTTTCCGTCGACCATATAGTTGCGTAATTTTGACGTTTTGAAAATATATTTGCTAAATGGAAATGCAGCAATTTCAAAATAAACCCCCAAAAAACTTGTCGATTAAAAAGTTTTAGCGCCAGGATGAGGTGTTTTTGTTTTTGCCCGTATCAAAATTGGTTCATCTCGCAAAACTCCAATGGAAACATTTTTTAAATTTGTATTTTTTGCATTACACGAGTCACATGGTGACTCACAGGAAATAGCTGGAGGATAACTTATCACATGAACCAACTTATTCACGTGTGATTTTAATTGTGTTTTCTTTCTATTCCAAAAACCATAATTGCAACATTTTATTTTTTCAACATCAGCGGAATATCAATGAAGTTTTGCTCACGTTTCTAAAGGAAATCCAGCTAGGGAGAAGTGGCGTACTTTGATGTGAAAAAGATTGATCTCGAATCCTTCATTTTTTTTCCAACAAGAACATGATGATGACTATTTTTTTTTTTTATCTTATTTTTTTACTTGAAAATGTGAGATTTAATTCCATCAACGCTCTTGTCTGTGATTTGTTCTGGCAGACTTTGGAGAATTGGATGGGATTTGTAGAAAGAGATGTTCAACACAAACGAGAGAACATTTTATTCCGTCAATGAACAAAACCGCCGCACAAAAGAGGCAGGAAGCAGGAAGGGTCTGAAGAAAAGCAGGCCGTGTTCCAGCATGTTCCACCCAGGACCTAAATGAGAGATGAACTCGCTGAGAATGGTGTGAACAAAAAAAAAACAGCATGATTTTAGGTCTTTAATTCGCACACTAATAAATCTTCTGCAAGATAATAAACTAATATTAACCAGAATGACTTTGAGGCATCTTTCAGTCTAGTACTTAAATAGAAAAACACGATCATAAAAACTTTGAGTTCTTCCTGTACATTCTGTCCTGCAGCTTTCTTTCCCTTTCCTTTACTCGCCAATAGCTGTTCTTTCACCAGCTCATTTTCCAAATGACAAAGTTTTGATGAAACACCTCTCTCTTCCCTGCCGTATTTCTCACTCCGCCCACCCTCCGTCCTGTTCTCTCCCCAGGCGGTTCAGGAGGAGGCCTCCATCCCAGGGGCCTTTCTGAAGCTCAGCTACCTGAGCACCCGCGCCGCCGGCTACTCCTCGCTGCTGCGCATCCTCCTCACCCCGCCGTCCCCGTCCTCGCCCGTCTCCCCTCTGGGCGGTCTGTCCAAGGTGCACGTCCGCGCGTCTGTCCAAGGACGGCTGTATCAGCGGTGGTACCCCGCGGGGCCCGGTCTGGTTCACAAGCTGGTCTGGAACAAGACCGACGTCTACGGCCAGGAGGTCTGGGGGCTCACTCACGCAACTGGTAGGTGGAATATGGAATGAAGTGACACCTCTTTATGTGAGGAAATACAATCTTAAAATAAATAAACATATGGGGCCTGTAGAGCTTTTCAATTTGGTTTGTAAGTCTTCCACCTACTCATTTTTCTTTTCATCTTTGAAATAAAGCAAACAGCCGCTCGAAGAATATTAATATTAGCAATATAAAGAGAATGTCTGGTTCTTGGAAAGTGTGCGAACTGCTATATCTGTAGACTTTCTGTCAACTTTTTGCTGTTGCTGTACTTGATGTTCCGTTACCTGCTTCAGCTATGCGTAGCACCTCGTGATATAAAGCTTCAGTTGCCTTCTTACTTGCAGTGCTAAATTTCTGAACTCCTTTCTGCTGTGACCGCAGTTCATTCAGCCTTTTATCAAAAACCTCCCGGGGCTTGTAAGACAACGCAGTGGTGGCTGAGCATCTTCAGATCCAGCCCATGAAAATCCAAGCTTTAAATAATCATGGTCATGTTTCTTCCTTTTTTATTATTTATTTTTTATTTTGCTTGCCCCAGACTTTGTCTCCTTACAGTCCCACGTTTAGAGCTTTGCATTGAGTGTGTGAGCCAAGCAAGTGGTGTGGCTTTTTTAACTTGACACGTACGTTGGTGAGCCATAGAGGGATCTTATTAATGTCGGTATAGGTGAACCTGCTCAGCAAGAGCGCCTCCCAAATCGTCCAGTTTGAGGGAAAGGTGGTGTGCGCAATCTGCGACGAGTTGCAAAAATTCGGGCAGTGCACGAGGCCAACGGTTGGGGAAGGCTTCAGTGCATCAGCTGTAAGCATAGCTTTGCTCATCACAGGTTTACGTACTGAATATCCATCCAGTTGTCTCTGACATAGGCTTGGTGAAAGTGGTCAAATGTCCGCAGTTGCTTTTTCTGGGGGTTTTTTTCTTCCTTCTGTTGCATCCCCCTCATATCCATCACATGTGTCAAACTCAAGGCGTAGGGGCCATATTTGACCCGTCGTAGCTTTTCATGTGGCCCTCTAGACTCCATATTGCATCAACATTTTTCACAAATCTGCCGAATTCATGCAAAATCAAGAGATTCCCATATTTTTTCTAATTTCACTGCAAATATTTCTCAAAATTGCTCATAAACATTGGGTTTAAGTCACTCCTGCCTCATCTTTACTTGATGTCAAGTTATAGTCCATGATTGATACAGCAGTTAATAAAAAGTCACATTTAACATCACGCATACACAAATGTCGTAAAAAAAATTCCTTGCAAACATTTCCGTTTTAGCACCACAAAATCTGATTTTGAATGCAAAAAAAACACCAAAACAATCGCTGAATTCTACAGAGACTGATCAGTGTGAAAAGATATTTAATATTATTTAATTTTAAGAAATGCTTACTGAAAGTTGAAACAAACAGCTATTTATTAACATTTTAACAATTCAATGGGTTTTATCAACACATTCTGGCACAACCGTCCCTTTAAGAGCATTCAGATTTTTGATATGGCCCAAAATGAAGATGAGTGATTCATTGGGCTAGGTTGCCATTTTCCATTGCTCCTTCTTCCACATGTCCACTGGTGTTTCTTTCGATGAAGGACTGGGACCATTGTGGGAACCTACTCAAGTTTGCAAGTCTGCAGCCCCTTAAGCCAAAAAAACGGTAATGGTCTGTGTATTCTGACACCATTCTGTCAGAACTAGTATTAGCTCTGTCTGCCAACTGAGCTACAGAAGCTTATCTGATGGAACGGACCAACGTTTCGTCCCCGTGTGCATTAATGACCCAAATGCCGGACATAATTATATGTCTGGTCAATGTTACTTCTCTCATACGTGTCCAAATTGAAACTCAGAGCAATAAAATATGACTCATATTTATCTTACCAATGAGGAAAATCATAAGCGAGGGAAAACAAAACATCTCCAGAGTTCACTGTTTGAGATATACAGTATATATATATTTTTTTACATATCGCTGCTGTCGGAGAGAAACCCTGTATCTCCAAAAATAGAGCTTTGCAGGAACTAAAAGAAATGTAAATTTTGACAGTTTGGTCAAAGGCACATTCTCTTTTTATATTTGATTTTTTTTTCTGGAAATGTTTCTCTAAAACCCCAGTGCACAGAAAGGTGTAGAGTTGATTTTCACAAGAAAGCATAAATGAAAACAGGATATAAGCTTCTGCCTGACACCAACAACATATAAGATCTCAATTGTGAATTTCTGTGTCTGAGAGTATTCTAAACTTATTAGATGCGCTCTTCTTATATGAGCGCAGATCATATTTACATGTTTTCCTCATGTTTGATTCAATCATCAGTGCAGGTTTTGCATGCATGGGAAGGGGCACATGAATCAAAAACAGCTTATAGTAGCTTGGCGACGGAAAGAAGATGAAAATTGAATAGTTCTCTTTTATTTATGACCTTTACAGATACCCTTCTTCCCCTCTTGCTGCTATAATTTCATCCTTTTTTGTCACTTGACAAATTCCAAATGGTTCTCGTGCACCGAGATGTAGTTCCAAGACGACATACTCCTCCCTTTCTGCTGTAAGTGGAAAAGACTCCTCTGAATAACTTTGGGATTGTTTATTTTAGGCCATTCTTCTTGTTTTATGTGTAAATTTGTTACTATTCACTAATGTGATCAGCACAATGATTTTTCTTTTTCTCTTCACCCTCGCTAACCATTAGGGTTGCATTGGCCTTTTTTTTTTTTTTTGTATTTATTTGAGCGCCGTGGTTTTCGTGTAAGCTTGATTGGACATCACTGTGTAAGTGATTGACCATTCAGGAAAGTAATCAACCAATTGCGTGCGGACAGTCTCCTGCTAACAAATGGAGAACTTGGCGTCGCATGACAACAACACAATGATTACAGCGTTCGGTTCGGTTCCTTTTATTAGTGATTTAAAAAGCATTGAGTGTAATTCTTAAAGTATATTGAGCTGTGCAAAGAGGGGGAAGAAATAAGTTTAGACTCTGCACCGCTGCACCCAGCACCCTTCATCAGAGCCGGCGTTGTGCTCAGGAAGAGAAATGGAAAGATAGGGGAAGGCTTAAATTTATTTTGCAGAGTGACTGGCTGTTGAGATGTTATCTGCAGTGGCAGAAGGATGCTAGTTTGGAATCATTTTGAAGCCCATTTCTATTGGTGCATACGCCGAGCATAAATATGAGAACGGAGAGCTTTTAGCGATAGCAACCGCTGCCTCTGTCCTTTCTCTGTGTCCTTTGCAAAGCGTGTAATCAGATGGAGCTAAAAAAAAAAATTTTTACTCTGTTGGGAAAATTACTGTTAAGGAAACGTCCAAGGCAGAATCAGAGGTATACTCACACATGTTCGTTTCAAGGCTTTACTTGATCAATGAGGTACAGTCCGAAAAGCATCAAACTTCTAGCTAACACAGAGAGGCTCTCGCTATTTATACGTCCTCACACATGTTGTGTGGTGGTCTCTTCAGCTCTGGAAAAACCCCGAAATGGGAAGCAACTCATAAACTTTAACCTTTTCACATGTTAGCTTCCACTTCAACCATCTATATGTCGATTGTTCTACACCAGTGTTTCTCAAACTGTTTCAGGCCGACGACCACTTACCCCATTCAACAAACACTCACAGACCTTGTAACTTGAAATTGGCCACAATAACGCGTCTCAATATATACAACCTGAAATGAAAATATTAGACTCCTAACTCAAATATTGTCATGAACAATTCTACTTGGTGCATTTTGAGTTATTCACATATTGTGAAAAGTGTAGTTTCTCAGCTTTCCAATTATGTCAAGCACATGGAAATCAAAAAAAGAAGTTTTGTTTTTTTTACTACCAAGTGTTGTATACATTTATGCCTATTTGTAATTTAGAAGCACAATTAAAGAAAAATAGACTTGAGTTGCTTTGGCAGAAAGAAGTATCCTCTTTTGCACCATTAAATATAAAGAATATACAGCCATTTATTTATCTATTGTGCTTAACTACTTTAATCATTTGTATTTAAATAAAAACAACAACAGTTGTTGAGGTGTGAGCAGAGAGCGCATCATAAGCAAAGTCGTAAAAAAACAAACAGTCCTCCCTAAGTTGAGACTTGACCGTTCACTACTTGGAGCCGTTCAAAAGAATTTTCCTAACACTTCACAATTAAGCGATACTTTGTACTTGACTGCCACATAAAATCGCTGTTTATTTGCCCCAAATGGTTGACGTTTGCACGCAAATCGAGAGGTAACACATCCGCTGTCTGTCTGGAGATTGCAACGCCGCAGCTGCAAGCTAGCACTTTCCCTAAGCATTGACATCAGGCTTAGCAGAAGCTTTGTCCAGTCGAGTGTAGGGTCTCTCTCTATAGAGATCGTATCTGTTCCATCTCAGGTCCTCCTCTCCCTCCTGATCCAACCCATCTTCCCCCTTATCTGTTGGGGCAGCATTTCATCTGCTTCACCTTCTGTCCGATCTTTCACCTCCGTTTTATTTTATTTTTTTACTCATTCTGCTTTGCTAAACCACTTTAACCTCCTCTCCTTACACCCTTTGTCCTCCTCTACCTTGAGTGTTGCCTCCTTTTACCATCCCTTCCTGATCTCTCTCTCTTTCCTCTTCCCTTTTTTGTCGTTTCCTCTCTGATCTTGCGCTACGCTTTTCCCCCCTGCCCTCTGTTGTTCTTCTCTGCGTCTTCAGCGTCCTGCGCTCCTACTTCCCCGCGCTTTTGTCGGCAGCAGCAGCGACACAGACGTAGACACAAACACACGTACGCCGCCTGCTGCATGTGTATCTACACGGCTGTGCCTGCAGATTGCCAGAGAGAACAAGAGAGAAAGGAGATCATGCTCTGTTTGCTGGGGTGAACACATTGCCTGAGGCCTCGGCAGCGGAGAATGAAAGCTTTCACCTGTGAGATATTGAATGTGCATTTGTGGACTACAGTGTGCAAATGTATTGTTTGTTGGGAGTGTGTCTATGTGTGCTGGACGGTTTCTTGTAATATAGCTGCAGTAATATCAGGTTGTGGGGCTGTTTTTCTTTTTTTGGGAAGTCTTTTTTTTCTTCTCTCAAATACACAGTCCTGTCCTTTGAGATTGGTTTGCCCGTTTTGTCCTGGAAAAGTTTTATTCCTTTTTTTTTTATTTTTTCAGTTTGATTGTAATTTAAGAGAAAAAAAAAAAGGACAAAGTGTTCCCGGTTCCTTTCTCTTACAAGGTTGAACTCATTGAGTAATTAGGTAATGTGACCGAAAAGTTATTATTATTTTTCACCCCTCGTTTATCATTTATGCTGGAAAAAAATTTCTGATTATGATAAGGATTTTGATGTATGGTTGTCTCAATAAATTTCAATTAATGATGTTAAAAAAAACAACTAGTGGTATTATCGGAAATGTTGTTTTAATACTTTCTCCACAGTTTGTTCCCCGAGAGCATCAATAACATTTGAAAATATAATTAAATTCAGTTACTAATTTCAGCTTACTGATATAAATCACACTTCTTCAAGTAAGTGGCATCCTGAAGAGAAACAGTATTTGTGATGTTTGTGATGCTGTGAATGCTGTGCCATGCAGTCACAGCCATAAAGTCACCTAAAATATAAGAAAGATATATTTGAACCCTTTATCACAATTGTACCACAAAATATTGCTCTAGAATTCTACGTCTACATCTCCCACCCCTACTAAGTGCAATTAGTCTCACTTTGATAGAGTTACATTTTGAAAGTCTGTTCAGGCAAGCAACACTTCTTCACATTTCTCAAGCCTCTATGTTCCCTTCCAATCCTTTAAAAACGAGGTTAAAATGCACCTTAGCTCAAAACATGAAGCAAATGGACTCACTAAATGACCCTTAAAGATAGTTCCTAGATGGAGAACTTCAGTTCAGCGGGATAAGGTTTCCTCTTTGTATCCTCTCTCTGAATCCACCATGTTCCAAACGACCCATTATTCTCCCTCTCCACCGATCACCTAATCGATTGTACACTCCGAGTGGAGACTTAAGTTGGCGTTGGGTGTCTGCAGAGACTTTTCTCTCGGTGTAAGAGAATCTCCCCGAGCTCGGTGCATAATCCAAGCAACCTCTGCTTGCGTATTCCAGCATGTGAACTTGTCTTTATGCTGACTCTGCCCTCTATTTTTCCCTTGAGCTCTAATCAGCTCGCATGCCCGCGGGCCTACAGTGAGGCCAGTTAAGAGAGATCAGTGCCAACGGTGATTGACAGCGACAACCGCTCCTCTGCGTCTCGAGGATCAGATATGTCAAGCCTTCGTCCCCCTGAAGAATATCATTATTTTCATTTAGCCTGTCTGATATCAATCTAGAATGACTGTGCAAAGAGTATCGGACACCCACTGTTTTATTTCTCTATACTGACATAATGACCTTAAAAATAAGACTTTGGTTATAGATGAACCTTGATTTGATGAGAGGGATTTGTTCCAGGATGACATTGTCCACCTCCTAAAAAAAAAAAAAAAGAGTCTAAATGGTCAGTAAATTGGTCGCTATCATTGAAAACTTGTGGTTCTCAATTGGATTCTTGTCGAAAAGCTAACCTGACGTGCCAGACGGTTTAATCACACAAAACATGTCGGGTTGCTAAACCCAACCTCAGATTCTCCGTGAACTGTGATTTCATGCCAGGTGTAAAAAAAACAACAACAAAAAAGTATTTGCCTCAAGATAATTACAATTCTTTTCATCTCGGTATAAACAAAGCACTAAATTACTGTTTTATGTTTTGTTTTTTTGTTGTCGTGCCCCCCCCCCGCCCCCCCCCCCCCCCCCTGTCCTCCTTATAGCACTGAGAAAATTTGCTCCGGTACTTTCAGCTTTCCTGGAAGTCATTGCACTATTTAACTTGTTGTTTGCCTTTCTTGACGTCGTCATCTAATGAAGACGCTGTGAGAACAGATGTTTCACTAAAGCAGGATAGATTTTTTTTTTTTTTTTTGAGAAATGCAAAATCAAAGTAAAGAAAGCAATACAAACTGTGGATTTATACATGCTAAGTGAGTAAGAGATGTCAAAGTGTTTAATTGTTCACTCACCACTAATTATACTGTTTATTACACTAATGATTAACTAGTCTATGAGGTTAGTCAGTTGTTTTTGTTTCCCAAACTTTGCTTGTGCTTCTGTTGCACTCCATACTAATGTTTGGTTTACTTAAGGCTCTGAAAAGTCTGTACACCCCTAATAAAACGCTAAATATTTTGCTATAAATAGTTAGACTGCAATAAATATGTTTTTTTTTTCATGTAATGTGACAGACAAATCTGTTGGGAGGAGACATGTAAAAGTTTAAGATAAAAAGATGCAAAACTGTATTATATTGGAAGTACTTTGTAGAATTAGTTTTTTTGCTTTACATCAAATTATAATGTTTTTGACTCATCAAAAACATACCTGGAGTGTGTGGCCTTCATTCTTTCATGCATGTTTGAGAAACTCTCTAATCTCCCATGGCAACCACTCGGGTGTGCTCGTAGCTTTGCCTACTTCCACAAAGCTCCTGCTTGGAGCTGCAGTCTCCAGCCGAGCTTCTCCGTCATGGAGCTCCATGCCTCCAGTCCTCAGTTCCTTCAAACTAGCAGCAGCAGCAGAAAGGAGCATCTGATGGAAATGTGTGTCTACTCAGCTCATCATACGAACTACTTCTCAGCTCAATGCTCCTAAAAACGGATGTAAATCGCATAATTGAGAATGATTGTATTGACTCCCTGAGTCAGCAAAGAGCAGGAGCTTCTTAAAGTGACACAGGCCAATTTCAAGGTGTTGCATTCAGTTTTCAAGGCGCCCAGTTTTGTTTGATGCTGTGTTATAAAAATACATCATGTTTCTGATTACTGAAGGCAACATAGTTATTTGATTGTGCAATAAAATGGCACTAAGTGCCTGGAAAATACACAATACTGCCCCTTTAAAGCATTTTTGATTCAGTCTGGGAACATGCTTCATCTTGACTTAGCAATATTCGCCATCTTTACAGGTAATCTCTTCTTATCTCATCAAATTTGCATCTACAATAGCTCTCTGACGAATTTTGAATAAATAATAGTTACAACAACATTTAATTTCCCTTTGGGATTAATAAAGTATTTCTGAATTTGAATTTGACAGTTCTCTAAATCTATCAGAATGTGAAGATGTCCATTCCTCTTTAGTGACCCCACACATTTGTTTTGTTGTTGTTAAATTAGTTTTGGACTCTCTCTCAGTCGTTCCAAATCTAGATTTTCCCTCATGAAGTCATTGTTGTGTTTGGTTGGATGAATACCCACACTCCATGTTTACAAAAAAAAAAAAAAAAAATAGCAGATCTATCGCTATGGTTACAATGCATAGCATTATAGCCAAATGTTTCTACTTTTATCTCATCTGTCCACAGGACATTGTTCAAAACAACTTTTATAAGAAGCTTCATTGTTATGAGTGTTTTGAATCCATGATCTGGAATTTTGCCTTATTAAAGCCCTAGACATTACTTTTAAAGTATACAGGAGAAATTTCTACAGCATTATGCAGCCGATGAAAAGTTACAGTAGAAACTTCAAACACTGCTGCTACAAAGTGCCTGTCTCCGCAGTTACCAGATGGACGAGCCGAAAGCATCCTAACAAGTAGCAGGTATGCTGATTAGCGTCTCAGGCCAGGTGGTGTGTGAAGAGCAGAAAGCAAGACAAACTGAAACAGATACAGAAATAAAACAAAAGCAGCACATGGGAAAATCCAATATGATTTTATCAAGCTGCAAAACAGAACACCGAAATACAAAGTAATGAAAAACAACGCCTGATATCAGAAAGTACAAAAGAAATCATAGCAAACCTAAACATCCACAGAGCGTGTCACCTGTCATGTTATTTTTGATTACGGACAAAGAATATGACAGAATTTAATTGAAAAACCCTGACATATCCCTCAAACAGTATCTCTTTGAGATTTATAGGACAAAAAAAACCAACTATGATTTTACAGCTAATCGCAAATTTAAGAATAAATTAACTCCAGTATTGTATCTCAACAAGAACTTTGTTTTAAGGCAAGGAAAACAATTTAGTTTAATAAGAACGCTCTCATTATTCCACTCCATTTCTTCTTTATGCATGGTTATTAATTCTCAAAATAATAATTACGTGCTATCTAAATGTTAGATCCGCTGAATGTGTGAAGTGATCAAAACTTAAGAACGTTTTCAAAATGTTGTATGTGTATGTGCAGGTTTTGACCTTCAAATAACAGAAGTGTTATGTTTGTAGAGGCACATTGAAATTGTATTATAATACATTTAATTTCATCTTTTTGCAACTATTAAAATATGCTTTACCATAATAATTTTTAACTGCTTTAATTTCTAAAGATGATCTCAAGACTGCACTATTGTTAGTCGCAGCCCTAACTATGAGAATCACTGGAATACAGGGCATTATTACAAATGACAAATTGCAAGCATTTCACATCATACTATTAAATAAATGCATTACTGTGTAGTAAAAAACTTATACTATCACTTCTGATTGGTTTGTTTTTAAGGCGTACATTTTTCAGCAGGTTTTTTTTGTCTTAAAATATGCCTTAGCTTTATTCACAGTCTTGTTTTTGACTGTACTGTGTGTGATATTGTAGATTGAAGAGCGACATAAATGTTTGTGTTTACATGTCTTGAGATCTCCAACAGTTTTGTCACCTGTTGGCTTTTAGCATATTTTAAGCAGCAAATTGCTGGTGCAGCACGGTTCCCCCTGCCAAGTAAAAAAAAAAAAGAGCTGTTGATAGTTGTTTCTCATACAGGGAAACCACACACAGCGTATCATTACATCTGAGAGGCCAGGCGGCTAATTCTAGGGCTTCCTTATGAAGACGGACTCCTGATTACGCCTACACTTCTCGCTGATCTCTCCCAAAAACTTACACTGATGAGGTCTCGCTACAACGCCTTTCATCTAACTCAGTGCTCAATACAATTCAGCTCTCAGAGAGACACAGGAAGCATACAAAATGTGGGTTTCAAGTGGTTCTGGAGTGTTTTGTTGAAAATGGGGAAATTAAGCTATTGTCAGGACTAAACAAGGGCTTCTATCTATCTATCTATCTATCTATCTATCTATCTATCTATCTATCTATCTATCTATCTATCTATCTATCTGCTAGCTAGATAACTCTTTGACAGATATCTGACTATTGCTATCTGGCTGGCTAGCTAGCTAGCTAGCTATCTCTCTGAAGATAATGTATTTGATATATATTTTTTTTTTTTCCTTTTTTTTTCTCCGAAGAGTTTTTGCGGCGCTAGTGGCTCGTATTTTTTCTACAGTAGGCAGACAGGAAGGAGGGTGAGGAGAGGAAGACATGTAATGGTCGTCGGGACCGGGAGTCGAACCCGCGACGTCATTAAAAAGCAACATGCTAAGCGAATTTTTTGTTTTCACTGTCAAAAATTTTTGTAACACACTCATTTACTGTACAGCTCTTTATAAAGCAACGCAAGTATAAAATGCTGATATTAGCTGCTCAATTAGTTGGCTATCTACTCGGATACTTGCAATTGACTGTTTAACCAAGCATGTTCTTGTTAGCCTGTCAAACTAAACTGCAGTTTAAGAGTACATAATTATTGTATGGATTTTTTTTCTCTATACAATAACTATTCATGTTTCCAAACATGGAACTCAGAGATAATCTTTGGATTCTTCTCTTTGACTAGCTGACCAGCAGTGGCAGCAATGGGCGGAGAAAGCTTTTGAGTTTGTCATGCATCTCATTAAAAGGTCCTAAAAAGTAGGAAGAATAAGACGGGAAATGTTTGCGCTTCTGAAACTTTAACCTTTTAAAAATGTCAGTGTACATGGATGCTTGTAGTAGGGCCTAGTCAAAACAATTATTGCACAAAACTGAAGTGCTCTCTTGTGTGTCTGCCTTTGCCTTCCAGTATCAGTGGGTTATGAGTATGAGTTATGTCCCGGAGTCATCCACTGGGAAAGGAGGACAGCTCTGATGCATGGATTTGAACTGGTGCCCTCTAATCTTGGAGGCTGGTCCTTGGACAAACACCATGCTCTCAACTTTCGCAGTGGTGGGTGAACTCTTCAGTTTGGCCTAATTTTTAATTGTATTTTTTATATTGTTTTTTTTTGTTGGCGATCATTAATTCATAAGGCGTCAAAGTGCCACAATAAATGACTTTATAAGATGTCAGCTTGTTAAATTAACATAAAAACAATAGGAATGAGTCAGCATACTTCTGGAAATTTAGACGGCACAAAAAGTTGGATGTGGCTTTTCATAGTACTTGTTTTGTTAAACTTCAGCAAGAAAAACAAACAAACTAGGAATGCATTGCCCCGAGGGAATGCACTGACTCGGGCAATGGTTCTGAGGACTTTTAAAGATTTATTGCGTGTCTATTTCCTCAGGAATCCTGCATAAAGGAAACGGAGAAAACATCTTCCTATCCCAGCAGCCCCCGGTCATCAGCACCGTCATGGGGAACGGCTTCTATCGCAGCGTCCCCTGCGGCCCGAGCTGCAGCGGCGCGGCTCGGGACATGATGCTGTTCGCCCCCGTGGCGCTGGCCAGCGGGCCCGACGGCTCCCTCTACATCGGAGACTTCAACTTCATCCGGAGGGTGCATCCGGACGGATACACGAGGACCATACTTGAACTCAAGTGAGAGTGGAGAACTTGGGCATTTTCATGTGTCTACATGACATTGTGCACACATGAAGAATGTGTTTCAGTGTTTTTCGATGTTTATTAAAAAAATTTGAGCTCAGCTGATAAGGGGTTAGCTTTGCATTAGCTCTGGGCTAGCATCGGCACCACTGATCTGTTTGATCTCAGCTGAATGCTCTGAAGTTTGTCTTTTAAGCAGAAGGCAGAAAATGTGAGGTTCAGACATCACAGGCCTTAATCTACCTCTTTAGGATGTGAGAGCAGCTTTTCTGTGAAACAAAGACTCTTTTTTTTCTGTGGATTATGATGATATCTCCTACTGTGCTGCAGGCACTACATTCCCCATTTCTGTATTTTCTCAAGCGTAAAATCTCAATGGGATTGCACAGTCATTTGTCCTGCAGAGTGCTCTTCTTATGTAACTTAACTCTCTCATTTGCTGTCATTATCGTACCTCTGACTAATATTTCTGGTTTCACGGAGACTTTATCTGATACCTCCCCGTCCCCTGGGAGGAAATGCCAAAAAGCTTCCTGTTTAACTTAATATTTAATGTGAAGGAATACAGCCATCTGAATCAAACCTAATCCCGCGATATGAGAGGACTGCAGTGTCTGAATTTTTTCTGAATTTCAGTTTTATTGAACTTATTTAATTTCTGGTCTGCACTTTTAATATGTACTGCATATTAGGCAAAGACAACCTGAGCAAATATAAAATTTGAACGTTCAAATTATTTAACTTATTAAGAGAAAAAAGCTATCCAAACTAATCTGGCCCCATTTAAAAAAAACTTTTAAACAACCTTTGGGGCAATTATTAAAATCAAATGTTTATAATGGCTGCCAATGACTCCAGAGGTGTGGAAGAGTTTGTGCTCAAGTTTGGACTTTGACTAGGCTTCTCCAAAGTATTGATTTTCTTACTCTCTCTTTATTTATCCATTCGGTGGTAGCTGTTCTGATTTGGTTAGGATCTTCATCTTGGTACGTAATCCGAAGAGCGCTTGAACTTTAAAGTCTCAACTTGATAGGATTTATAGATAGATTTAACATAACACAACTTCAAATCAGTTCTTCTCTCATCCGTTCACAGAATATTTACCCAAAAGTCATAGAGATAATCAAGACATCTTTTTGGTAAATATCAGAAGCAGCTCTGTGTTCTTTGTGGTCAGCAGCGACTTCCACCTGCGATCTTTCCCGTGGTTTTCATTTATGCCGACTTTCATCCTTATTGCTGAATCGTGAACTCTGACCTTAACTGAGACATGTAAGACCTGCAGAGCTTTAGAAGTAGTTCTGCGTCTTTGGCGACATGCTGTCAATACACTCTTCCAGTAATTCATTTTGGTAAGCCTCTCCGAGGCAGCCTCCCCACTGTTCCATTTTTTCCTCCATTTGCAGATAATGGCTCTCACTGTAGCTCACCGGTTCCCTAAAGAAATGGCTTTTAAACCTTTTCCAAAGTGATGAATGTCAGCCGCCTTATTTCTTATTCGTTCTTCAGTTTCTTTAGATTGGGGCCCGGTTTGTTGGTTCTGGTTGTACTTAACTAATTTCCTGATTTTACAGCTCTGGTAATAATTAAGCCTGGAAGTGGCTGGTGACTTTGTACTAAACCTTTCAGGGGTGGGGAATTATGTTTTGACATTGGACTGGTATGGTTTGGATGGACCTTTTCTGTCCTAGATAAAGGCCAATTCCATTTGAAATCATTTAAAAACATATATAATTGTGACAAAACAGCAAAAACCTGTACGGGGGCAAGTATGTATTTCATAGCACTGGATGACACTTCCAACTAAGTGCACAATCTAAAATTACTCCCAAAAAATTTACCTCAGATACCCCTATTGAAAATGCATCACCATGTTATCACATCTATTGTCTATAGATTTGTTTAATTCCAATGCAGAGATCATTTGAAATCATTCCTTGAAAACAATGTGTCATCTGCAAACAAAAGGATCCTTTTCAAGTGTCATTAATGTGTAAATTAAGCAGTTTAGCTCCCAATGCTAAACCTTCAGGGTCTCCATATTTTACGTATTAGATCTCTGATGCTTCATCATCAACCTGTACAAACCGTTTTTTGGTTTTTCACTGTGTTTTGCTTTCTTTGCATTGCTGTTCGTCTTTTCTTCGCATTGTAATAACGATGTTCTTTTCTCTTAAACACCTTTCCATGGCTTATCATCAGGAACCGGGACACCAGACACAGGTGAGAACCCCTCATTAGCTCCTTATCTGTATAAATGTACAGTCAACTGCAAGCACACGTCCCGTATCAAGAGAAGACAAAATAAAATAATGGGAAGATGTCGTATAATGGCTCTTTGCACTTCAGACGGATCTATTTGCTGAAAATTGCGTTGAGCTGACTTTCTCCCGGGTGAACAGAAGCCGACCATCACCTCCTCATGCACTACTCCCTTTTGCGGTTGGATCTCTTAAATCCCTGTTTAAAATTCCACCAGGCGATATTAAATTTGTAAACTGGAAATCAGCCAGAATGTCAAGGATTTCATTTTTAGGGGATTACTAAAAGTCTGTTGGGGGGGTGGGGGTGGGTGATGTACTGCGGCTTCGTTTGCTCCCTGAGCCGAAATAAAAGCACAAGTCTGGGAATGGCTTCACCATCATCCCTGGCCCCGAGCTTGATGCGCCGTGTTCGACAGAAGATTAAACAGATGTTGTCGGGGTTCTGTGTGTGCGTGGCTGTCCTCGGCTATCTTGGGTTATATTGAGCCAATCGTTTGTGTGTGTGCGTGTGTTTGTCGGTGTGCTTCTGGGTGTTTTTGTTGAGGAAGATGGTTTATCCGATTTCAAGTCACAGAGTTCTAGTATGAGGAACTCTATTTCCAACGTGCTAAAGTTACAGGCCATGTAAATATCACAACATTAGTTTATGGCTTGGTTTTTATTGGACGGTGTGTACATACGGCCGCACGCAGTGTGAAAATGTAAATATCGCAATTTGGAGTATAATTTCAAACCATGAAGCCTCAGCCATTGTTCCCCCAATTGGGGGAGCATCCGCCTCAGCAGGGTAGCGCTGCAGTTGCCAGAGTTTTAATTGGAAAGAATGTGAGGCCTTGCAAGAAAACAGAGGAAGTAATGAATTGTTTTGAGGGAAAGAAAAGGATTAAACCGCAAAAAACACATGGAAGTACAGTGCCTTGCAAACATATTTGTATTAAACCTTAAAAGTATTTATTACGTAATTACAGTGTAATTTATGCAATGTGCCCGGCCAGCACAGAATAAAACATACAATAGATTTGTATTTGGTCGCCTCCTGGTTAAGTGGAACTTGTACTGTAATTATTATTATTTAGGGTTTTCTACCAGCAAAATAAACTCAGACTGGATGGAAATATAGATTTTCAACTCAGGTTCCAAAGTGAATATAGGTTTGGACTTTGAGCTATTTATTAGCTTAAGCTAATGTGGCGCTGGCTGTATGTTAAGGTTTTCTTTTATCCTGCTGGAAGGTGAACCAACGCTATTCCAACCAACGCTACACGTTTTCAGATTTTAAAGTTTTCTTAAAGTATTGTCCAGTTATAATCTCCATGAAACTTATCCAGTGGTGATCGGCTTTCCTTTCCTGGCTAGAACTAAAGCAAACTCAAAGCATGAGGCTTCTGCCACCATGTTTTACGAGGCTGATCGTATGTTCAAGACTATGTTTAGATTTCTGCCACCAAACCTAAATTCATTTTTTTTCCGAACCTGGAATAAAAATAAAAACAGCAATTGTATCTTTAAAATCAGAAAAACTAAACAATATACATATATATATTAAGTTTCTTTATAGTGTTTTGTTAGGTAGAAGAGGTGTATTTTTGAGTATATCTGACTAGAACATGCTTTCTTTCAACATTGACTTTCCGCTTGCCACTCTTCCATAAGAGCTTGATTTGTGGAGTCTGTGGCCAGAAGTTATTGCTTAACAATTTGATGATTTCTGAAAACAACTGGTACAACTAGGTTTTCTGCACTAAAGTGGCTGATCACAAACTCCCACCCAACTCTTTCCACTTTAATATACTGTACATATGTGCTACTGCGTGTTGGTCTGTCACAAATAAAAAACAATCCCAATAAGACACACTGAAGTTAGTTGTAACCAGACAAAATGTAGTTTTACGTGCTATGCGCATGGGCATCTTTGCGAAACACTGAAACTCTCAGAGCAGAGCTGTTTATAACTCACATTGAGAGAGGAAGAAAAGCAAAACCCAACAGATAAAACAGTTTAACCGACACAAAGTGGGCAAAACGATGTTTTATCTACAACGATTAGACGAATCAAGGAGTCAATATCTGCCGCAAACAAACCGTCTAGTCATAAGGGACCGCATAAAGTGCTTCAAACTGTTAAAAAGTGTTCATGGATGTATCATTGAAACTGAATAGAAGAATGGGTTTATTGTTGCTAAACACTTTGAACGTTCGACGTCGGCCGTCTTGCGTTGACTTTTAAATCCACATGAAATGAACCAGTCTGAGCTGGTTGAATGCTGTTGTGAAATGCAGCAAATTGAAAAACACTCATACAACTGGAGATCTGTTATATGTGAGGGATAGGAGATCTGGAGTCCTGGGTTTAATTTGCATGAACTGGATTCATCTTAGGGCACACTTTGGAGACTCTTTCTTCCGCCCCCTGGAGTTTTTTGCTTTTAGTTCCTGCCTCCTTCTTCCTCTCCACGGCTGCCTTTTTCTTTTTTTTTTTACTGTTAGCAGTATGTTAGCGTTTCTTCTTTATTCTCTTCCATTGTTCTACCAAAGTCAGATACATTAATAATTCATTCCTATTCAACTTTCAAAGCTTTTCACCATGCATCCTTCCCAGCAAAGTGCCTATCAGCTAAAAAAAAAAAGGGAAAAAAAAGAAAAAGGGAGCAGCTTTAACACAAGGTGCTTTCTAAAGGGAAACTATAGGAAGCACTTCCTTTCAGAAACCGCCGTATATTTTGTCCCTTTTTGAATCTGATCAAGGAGGTGCGAGGGGGGGAGGCTGATTAACTTTGCCATCTGAGTTCCCAAACGGTTGATTCAAAGAGATGGGAAGAAAGAACAGCCGCAGTAGATCAACTCTGATGGTTGTTTTGTCATCGGACGCGGAAGGAGCCAGGAAGGGCTGGAAGGGGGGAGCGCCTGTGATGTGGCTGCTGTTGTCGCTCGTTTTCCCTGCTCAGGATGCATGCGCAGGGATCGAAGCGGAGGAAAAATGCCAGAGAAATGATTTGCAGTCTGTAATATGCACGATGCAAATTCCTTCTGTGGTAGCTTCAGCAGGCCCCGAGAAAATATCCCAAGCAGTGCTGAGCTGTGGCACTTTCTGAAAGCCGGTGAGAAACTCTCAGAGGATCCAGTTTAAATTATGGATGTGCAGTTCAGGGCTGAACTCTGTAAACAGTTATGCACTTAATGGACTCGATGACTGACAGCACCCCTGTCTGTGTTTTTTTTGTTGTTGTTTTATTTTAAGGTTTGCTGAAAGGTGGAGACCATTATCAAACGGATGTGGGTTTTTTTCTTCTCGTTTTTAATAGTAAAGGTTAGCAGCGTTTACCTGCGGTCACAATCACAGGAACATTTTAGGAGCCTATTAGCTACAACACAAAGGTTTGTCGGCTTAAATGAGCAAAAATATTGAAGATGCAAAAGCGTGGCAACATAATTTGTTTCCTGACATTTCAAGTTTCCATTGAAAGGTGTTTTTTTTTTTTAATAGCTGCAGGAAAAAGGCAAAGGAAAAAAAAAACACTTTATCAGGATGTCTTCAGGTTTAATTAGCGGGAAGCCTTTGACCAGACCCCAGCTGACATTGGATTTCAGAGCACAAAGTATCGCTTTGAACCCTCCCGTTAGCTGTGTTTAAAGTGCAAAATTTAAATTCCCCTTTTTATTTTTTCCAGGGAATCATTGTGTTCGGGTCTCAATAGTCGGAACACAATAGCCCCGCGATATCAAAGGTTTTGTAATTAACGAACCGCAGCTATGGTGCATCGGTAAGTCAAGTCCTCTATGCGCGGCTGAGCGGTGACATTGTTGGCACAGTGCAGCTCGCAGTCGCTTTAAGGGTAAATTATGTTCGCGATGTGCTAACGCAGGTGTGAGGCCTGCAGTGACGGCTGACGAAATGATAACATAAGCACGCCTCGCGTCTGAGACCTCAGATCAATAAGCGATCGCTCCACCTTTTGTAAGATAATGAGCCCACATGACTCATTCAGCTTGGGCCGGGTTTAGCTGCAGTAGCGGTCTGGGTTCCGCATGTGTACCCCACACCCCGACACCCACACCCACTCTTTGTTGATGTTGCTCTGCCTTCCTTTTACTGTCACCGCTTTTGTTTTGTTATATCCCGGGAAATACACCCACCCCCTCTGAAAAATGATGAGAATAACAGCTAAAGCCATCAAATAAAATATACATCACCTGGCATCAAAAGCAGAAACACTGTCTGGGATACATGCATGCATAAGATATGAGTGATGAAATACGGCATATTTAAAAGCAAATAAATAAATGTGCCGGTAAATGGTCTTGGAGGTGTTGGTTCGTAAAAGAAAACGTGTGAGGATGTAGCTTATGGTAAGAATTACACGCTGCACCAAGCTAACCTATGGTCTGCATATTTGTACTTACATATGCAGCTCCTTATCTCTGTCTGACATGTAAATAAGTGTAATTTATGCAAGCAAATAGATGGTCTAAGACTAAACTCCCATAAAACCACCCAAATTACCTCAGTGTAAAAAACTGTTAATCAACTAAGATGCATATTTATATAGGACACATATAAATATGCACCTGTTTGTAACATTTTGTAGAAATATCTTAGCCAGTATCGACTAATTAATGATTAACTAAGAAAGGAAACTATTATAGATCAAATAAAGAAAAATGTAAGTGTTTTGGCTGTCATTTGAGTTTATGTCTCAATCATTTTCTTTTTTTTTCTATATTCAGTTCATTTATCTGTATTCATCATTGCCATATTTCTTTGTTCTTTTTGTGTTTAGTTTCCTCTTGTTTTCTGTTCCTTGTGTGTTTGAATTTATTTCTTTTAGATTACTGTCAGGCTGTTTTTCTCTTGGTTTGTTGAATCATTTGAGTTCATTAGTTTCTACCTCAGTTTTCCTGCTTCCAGTCTGCAACAGCTGCTCCACATCTCCTCTGATTAGTTCATCCGGTTCAACGCTTTCCTCAGTTTTTGCTCTCCTTGTTTTTTTATTTTTATTTTATTGTTTCTTCTGATTCCACTGCTGAATAATTCAGATTCACCATTGCTTTATAGCATGGTATAATATTTACACAAAAAATTAAAACAAATATGTCATCTAATTTTTTTTATCATTTAAAAACAAAAATGCAGAAGCTATATAGCGATGATTGGAATAGTTATAATAATGTAATGACCTTTATTTTTGTTATTCTGACTGATACAGAGACTTAAGCAATAACACAGAAGAAATACTTCTAACTTAGTGACAGTTTGCAAGTGGTTAATGCACAAAATGTTCCCGTCCGTTTAAACTTTAGATAGGATAAGATACTTTATGGCCAATTAAATTTACATACAGTGGATTTTATTTCTGTGTCCAGCGAGAAAACGCCGTAAAAATAAATCTACCCAAAGTAAATGAGCAAAGTGCTGGAGCCCAAACATACACAAAGAGCCATTCATATCTGTAAAAACAAAGCTAATTTAAAAAATGGTTCTGCTGTGAGCGACGATATATGGCTGGCTCCAAGCTCCATACAGCCAGAGGAAACCCGACTCCAGCAGGCACTTTCTCTGGCATTTCATTTAAAATACCATAAGCCATCTTGACACTGCGCCTAATATAAACATTCTGTTACAAATGAGGCTTCGATATGAACGGGACTCTCTTTCTACAAACATCTTTTAAAATAGCTTGAAAAAAAGAAAGTGTAGATTTGAAAGTATTATTCATGTAAGTGTGGAACATTTAAATATGAGTAGTGTCATCTCTACTGGGTGCGCTCCAGATAAGCTCCTAAACAAACTTCAGCGTGGTTAAATAAAGTCACGGACACGACACGTCAACAGTACGCGATTCGTCCCGCTCCTCCAGAATTAGGAGCTGCACTCATCATTACAGTTCGCTACAGGCTCACCAACCGCCGTTTCTTTTGAGCTCATCTTTGTTTGCGACGCGCCGACTTCAAGCGCTACTTCAACTCCTTTGTACGATTCGCAGTTTCCTTGTGACATCTCTGCCTCATGGAATCCAATTAGTTCGGCATGCGACGCTGATCCACAGGTTCGGAAGGTCCGTCAAGAAATAAACAATAACGGCACAACAAAAAATCTATTTGTTATTTATGAGGCATCTGTTAGTTCAGTATAAATATAAAAAAGATTAAAGTTAAATCATTGTAGCGCATCAGTGTGATAGGTTTAAGCCAGAAAACCCTTTTACAAGTGGAAACTTGCACTCAAACATGATATAAACTGGTTCTGGAGTTTAAGAGCCCCACGGTTTTAAAAAAAAGAAGACGACGATTCAAAGAAGACATTTTATTGTTGTGTTTGACTTACTTTCTTTTTAGCATGATGAGAACAATTTGCTGTTGGAAAAGAGGCTTGTTTAACAAACCCAGGGCAATTTCCCTGCATTTGGTACTAAGTACAAACCCGAAAGTAAATTGTCCAGAAGGACCGTTGAAATGGTCGGAAGAGAACAAGGGAGACTTGGAGTATAATTGTGACTGAGTTCATTCATCGTTTCAGCTGAATGTACGACAGTCCAGAGAAAATGTGCCGTGTTGCAGCCGGTTATAAAAGAAAACAATCAAGCCTTCTACGAAAAGAGTACAATCTCCACTGAGAGACACGGGGGACACTTAGCTGCCCTTGGACCGCCTCATTGTCCCGGCTCCCCAGAATCAGTACAGAGCGCATTGATTTTAGTTTATACTGGCACTTAACAGACTGCCCAATGTCAGAGAGTTCTGCAGTTCATGGCAGCAGAATAATGACCTGAAACTTACTTGTAAAAACTCTACATTTGATCATCTTCAAGAAACCTGCTTTGAGTTTGACGCCAGCCTAAACTCACAGTCTCCTTAAGGGACTCTTCGCAGCAAAGAAGAGAACAGTTTGCTTGAGAAACTGAGTTAAATTATGTAAAAGAGCTACAGACACTGCTTGAAACGGCTAAAATACTGTCAGCTTACAGTCCCCAATGTTTTGGGTTTTTTTTTTTGCAATGCGGTTGTCTGGATCCAAGACAATTAATTTTATTTTTCCACAGAAATGCTTACTTTCAAAAAATACTTTAAAGTTTCTACGGTATAACAGCTTTATATTCTTCTCTTTTTTTTGTTAAAAATTTGAATCTCTGTGGCTTTTGGTTGAAAGTAAAACGTTGAAGGTACACGCTATAACTTTAGCTCGAGCTCTATTATTTTGAATTTCAGCTATGTAGTCATGGGGAAAATAAAGTTTTAATGACTATCAGTACAGTCATGGTTACACCTAAAAAAAAAAAAAATCTTTCTTCTTCCAAAGGATGTAAAAAGGAAAAGTAGCACCCAGGCGAAGTGATTTAAACCGCTGCTCCGTTTCACTAAAATGTTTTACCTCAAAAAAAAAAAAAAAAAAGGTGAAGTTTGCTGGTCTGGCACTCTTGGATGAGTTTTAACAGTGCCAAGAAAGGAAGACATTTTCAGTGACCCTGCAGAAGCAACTGCTTCAACTGCCCAAAAATCTGTTTTTCTTTTTTTTTTTTTTTACTTCAACTTGAAGTTTATTATCATACATTAAGGTTGCAAACATTTAACAGCTGCCAACCTTCTAAGGAGAGAACATCCGACCATCTGAGTCTGTTCTTAAATATTAATCTTATTGCTCGTGGCAGTGCAGTGAGACAAAAGGCCGAACTACGATGGTTTGCGCTGAAGGTTGGCCAGGACAAAGAGGGAGAGCGCTGTGCTCGTTGTGGAGCTAAAATCAAAAAGTCAAAAGTACGGTGAGGAGGGGGCAACTAACGGAGCAATATGTTTTTTGAGGGTATCAGTTGTTGGTGAAAGTATTATATTTAGACATCAATTTGTACTATAAGTCAGAGTAAACAGATTGCAAAGAAAGAGTAAGCTCGTAGTTTTTAGGAAGCAAAAGACTTTCAACCTCAACTCTTACCCCCATATTGTTAGACATGTCCTTCCAAATCACAGCTTTTTCTTTGCATCGCAATATATCTTTAATCATTTGCTCCAGACACTGAGAAACTGCGAGCCTCTCCTCTGTGTTAGTGTTTGTGGAGTTGTACCGTTGAACCTGCGTTATTAATTTTTAACTTGGGCAAAAAGTGCAGGGCGGCATCCTGAGTTGCTCTGCTCGACCCAGAGCGACCCGCTTCTACCGCCGAGCAACACATACACAAAAATGGATTTTATAGCATTGCTGGTAATGGAAAATAGGCTGAAATGCTTAAAGAAGTAAAAATTGTGCAGTTGTCAACCTTGTTGCTTTCCTGCAATAAAGTCCTGGGTTTAAAATCCCCGTCTGGTTTTCTCTCGCTGTCTGTTGTGTTTGTGTCTCATACAGATCAAGTCACATACATTTTTGGTTTCTGGATCCCAAGTTGGGTTTAGGTGGCACTCAATTGTAAGGGAAAATGACTCAAACCATGCAATTTAGAGTCGAGTTGTGTTGAGTTGTGCAGTTATCAGTGGAAAAGTGCCCTAAAACATATATATTGGGATAATTGGTCTCTCAAAATTGTATGATTTTGTTCATGCATGTTTTTTTCTCGTTTGCCTAAGTGGTGCTTGGTAGCCTGTCAACAGTGCACCCTTCTTCTCTCCCCTTCATCCCCCCAAAATCCTGAAAAAGAATAATCATGGCTGAATGGACATAGAGGGAGGGAGGGATGGATATTTTATATGAACACATAAAGTCACACTTGCTGGTTCTGTATTATTCAGGTGGGAACATAGCAGCAAGGTGCTAGCAATTCAAGCACTTGACTGAACATTATCAATGTTACAACTTCTATAAATCCCGGGTTTTAGAAGGTTGTTGCTGTGAAGCATAAAGGTGTGTTAAAACAATGCCCTAAAAAGCCAGAAGCTTTATCTCAGACTTGTCAGCTGTCACAATGTTAAATCTTAAACAGTACAAAAAACCACACTGATCATGTGCTGTTTGCTCTGAAGGCTGTAAGGTTCTCTCCAAAAACAAAATGGCTGTATGACTTGGGTTTGCAAAGTTGCATCTGAATGAAGCACAAGACTTTCTGCAAATCGGCCTTGGAACATAAAGTAGAGATGTAGAGAAAACCAAACATAGCATGCCAGCACCAACACCCTCACACCAACTGTCAAGCACAGTGGAAGAGAAGTAATGCTTTGTGCTTGTTTCACAGTCAGAGGACTTTGACACTTTGCTGTCATTGGGTTAACAAATGAATTCCTGTGGTTGCCAAAGTTTTCTAAAGCCAAAGTTAGGCTGTCTGGTCTAAAGAGAGGGTGGGCAACTCCAGTCCTCGAGGACCAGTGTTCTGCAGCTTTCACCTGAGTCTCTGCATCAATACACCTGAGTCAAATAATGAGGTCATTAGTAGGACTCTGGAGGTCTTGACTGTATTGAGGAGGTAATTCAGCTGTTTGGTTGAAATCTGTTGTACCTGGGAGGTTGCAGGACTCTGGCCCTTAAAGACTGGTATTGCCCACCCCTGGTATAAAGGCTAATCCTTAGACTCCAGAGAAACTCCTATTAGCTTATCTAGAGAAACTACTCATTACCTTAGATCAACATTATCAGAACAAGGATCCAGAGAAACCCCGACCAGTTTAGAAATCACGGACTACTTCTCCTTAAACATGGGGTTATACTTTTATGTTTTCTGTTTTCTTCTTTTGCTCTTTCCTTTGGTTTGTTGTTTTGTTTGTATTTCCATTTAATTCACGTAAAGCACTTGAAATTGCCTTGCTGCTGAAAATGTGCTATATAGATGAACTTACCTCACCTTACCTTACCTTGGCCCAAACTTGTTCAATCACAGGACAATGATCCAAAACAGCAGCCAACTGAGGAAAAGGTCAAGAATCAAGGCAAAGTACAGTCAAAGTCCACACCTTGGGCTGCTAAAAACATAGAGGCTGAACTGTAAAAGAGTTGCCAGAACAAATGTCTGCAAATCTCAACGCTGCATTGTAAAGAAGTCTCTCATATAGGAAACAACATTAAACAACTGCTTTGTGGTATCATAACTAAAAGTGGTTCTATAAGCTTCTAAATCATGGGGGGTGTACACTGTTTTTCTCATGACTATATGGATAGTTATAGAAACTCTTTTTTTCACATCACCATAAATCAGGCATATGTAGATTACTGAATTTTTTATTAGAAAATAATGATCTTTACTCACAGCACAATCCTAGAAGTACTGCTCACAGTTGGGCTGTTGAGACTGTGGCCATCTGCACCATGTAAATGAGAGGACATTAATCTTACTTCAGCCCAGGCAGAGTCTTATATTAATGCTAGTTACTGAGATAACCTGATTGCATCCAAGTAACTTTTCTTCAACTCGTATTCTTGTGTAATCATAATAGAGATTCTGTTGTACAAATCCGAGCTGGTTCCCATAGTAAATACTCATTTTATGTTTCTGCAAAAAAGAAAAGAAAATCCAGTTTCCAGTTTCACCTCACTCTCATCTTACCTTGTCTGCTTTCTCAAGTACCAGCCCCGCACACAAGTATTATCTGGCCATGGACCCGGTCGGTGAGGTCCTCTACGTGTCTGACACCAGCAGCCGCAGGGTGTACAGAGTGAGGAACCTCGGGCAGCCCAAGGATCCGGCACGCAACCTTGAAGTAGTGGCGGGGACGGGAGAGCAATGCCTGCCGTTCGACCAGAGCCACTGCGGGGAGGGCAGGAAGGCCACTGAAGCGGCGCTCAACAACCCTCGAGGTAAGGCTAATACGCTCCGCGCGGCCTGAGCAATCGCTCCCTCTGTCTGCTCCCAGTTTCTCCACACCAATGCCAAGAGTCTCAGTTTCTATTTATCATCCCTTCAGGACTCTCTCGTAGATTTGTGATCAAAGATTAGCGTTTGGTAATATTGGTGTATGCCTAGCAGAAGGGCGAGGCGTTCGCTAATTTAGCGGACGTCCTGTGACAACTCATTTTGAGTGGTTTGCGAGTACTTCACCCCCTCCTCACCTCTCCATTTTGCACTAAGTGCAACGTCGATACAGAACAGTTAGAATGTGTTAGAATGGTCTCATAAAAATGAATGTTTATAACCTTTTCTGAGTTGCTTTGAGCCTCAGATATTGCAAAGTCGTGATCAAGGTGCGCTCCGGGCAGTTATCTGATCCGGATCCTTTCCATAGCCTCGGTATGGCTGCGCACATAGTTTTTATTTCCTCATACATCAGTCCAAGTTGATCGCACAGACTTGAGACAATATGTGTGACAGTGTTTAGATATGAGTTTTATGAATCCCTGTTGAATCATGATGTTCTGTCGGTTATTGTGGTTTTTATATTGGCGAGGAAATGCTTGGTGCTTACATTTGTTTGAGCTGAACACCCTTTGTTTTCAACATTGTGCTTCAGCATCACCTCTGTATGATTTGTGTGAATGTTTATATCGAATCCAAGCTGCTGCCTGAGTGCATGATTAGCCATATCAATCCCAGGAATCTGAAAATGTAAAATGGGTCGCATGGAAACCATCCCTGCTCTGTCTCATTTGAAACTCTTTCTTCTTGTTCTTGCCTTCAAATGTTAAAAAGTAACAAAGCCATTTACTGGAAATGGTGTGTGTGTACAGGAAACACTGTATGCAGATTTTTCTTTACAATTAGATTCCTCACAAATTGGTGCGCACATTTGCAATAAGGGCTTGTTTGAAATGCACCCTTCTTTATTCAAATAAGCCTGTGTCCTCTGAGTTATTGGCTGCAATATTCTCACATCGCCATTTTTAAAGACGACAGTACACTTGATACATTTGAGTGGTTGAGGTAGACAAAAACCCAACATTAAATTTCTATGGCTTACATACAAAGTGCGGAAAACTAACTCCGCAAATAACCCTCCTTCCTCTGAAACACGGTGGTGGTAGCGTCATGTAGCAAAGATGCTTTCCTAAAGTTGGGCAAGAGAGCTTATTAGAACTGATGGTGACTTAAATGCAAAGTAATCCTGGAAGAAATCAATAAAAGTCTAAACTTGGAGCCGAATCTCCAGCAGGGCAGCAACCCACAAACATGCAACACACACAGCCAAAATCTAGAAAGGAATTGTTTTGATGAAAAGACATTCAAAATTAATTGTGTCAAAAAGTAATCCTACAGAGTATTCACTGTGAGTGCAAATTCACACACTATGTTTTTCAGTCTTCTGTATGTAAAAAAAAAAATAAAAAAAATATTGTAGCATTTTCTTCTACTGTAAAATTCTGCACTACTTTATATGGTAACAGTTTATTTGAAGGGGTGTGCATAAGACTGACATGATAGTATCATAGCATGAAGGAGTCTTCATGAACGTCTGACTGTTCTCATGAAGTGTCATTCAGTAAATAATGACACTTTTGTTACAAAGTTGTACTAAAACTTGCATTAAAAGTCAATTAAAAGTGCCAACTTTGCATTAAAAGTGTCATTATTTACCGAATGACACTTCATGACAACAGTCATGAACATTCATAAAGACTCCATGTTCATAACAGGTGTTATGTCGATTTTATGACAGTGTCATGTCAGTCTTATGCACACCCCTTCAAATAAAGTGTTACCCTTTGCCTTGGCCCGTCACATGAATTTCAGATAATATGCCCGTGATTCCGATATAAGAAAAGGTTGAAAAACCCCAAGGGGTATTAATACTTTAGCAAAGCACTGCAGGTTCATTGATAAATGGTTTAACAAGGGATTTTTGGAGCCTTTAAAATCGCCTGACCGAGACATATGGCATAAAGTCATCAAAACGCAGCACATCTATTTTAGTGTGCTAGATCTTACACACACTGGGTTGCGTAACCCGGCTAATCAGGGAACAACAATGCACCACCTCTTCTGTGTATTTTTTTTTTTTTATGTTTTATGCTGAATACAGTGGCACAGCACAAAGGCATGACGGGTTAAGCTTTATGAGAGGAATACTGTTGACAACAACAACACCCATTCCTTTATTTTTGATTTATGTGCAAAGCTTAGTGAATATCGTACACACATTGTTTCAGAATACAAGCCTAATTCTGATTTTTGAATCTGATGTTTAAATTAAAGCATTTATCGTTCACGTGTAATTGATAATGCGCAAATGTTGTCTAGATGGCAAACGCTCCCCCAAGCTTTCCAGCCGGGTTTGATTTTCAAGTTAATATTTGGGCCGAATTTGCCAATCCACTCCCAAGATTCGCAGCTCGTTGAATTTGTAAAGCAGCAATTGAGCTGCCAGAGGAATAATACAGAGAGAGAGAAAAAAAAAAAGCGAGCTGTCCTGGGGCATTAAAATAACGCTTAATTGGTTCAAGGTTCCGACTGCGCGCTACCACAAAAACACCCCATCACATGCGCAGCTAGCTAGAAGAGATTGATGGGTTCATGCTGTTTGTGCCCTTTTCTCTACTCTGCTATCAGCATTTTAAAAACACAAATTGATTTAACCAAGCAACTCAATTTTTCCCCGCTTCCTATTCATCTAATTCTACTGATTATTACAGACAGACAAAGTTACCTTTAAAGGTAATTATTTAATTTTCCTGCTGTGACCAACGTCAAAATTAACAGTGGTATGATTTTGCTTTTGCCAAAAAGAAAAAGTAGGTTGCACTGATGCTTTGCTACAATACAGCATGAAAGGCACAGGTGTGAATAATAAAACTAATAACGGTGGCTGCAGTCCATTCAGATGTTCCACTTCCAGTTCTTTTGGATTTTTCATTTTAATTTACCGTCAGTCGGTAACACTTCAATAGAATAAGGCCATCACTAACACCGGCTGCACCTGTGTTTATCCTTTCTGCAACATCTCACAGTGTTTTTTTTTACCAACAGAAGGTCTGCTGTGTTACGCTCACAGCCCGAAAACACTAAAGGAGAAAGCCCTGAAAGTAAGGGGGTTATGCGGTGTTTTTGCTCGTCCACAAAGCACAAATTACAGAAATTATGGAAATAATATGCCAGGAGAGCATTATTTAGGCTTGGCAGTGTGTCCTCGTTTCGTTTTGTTAGTCATCGCCGCTCACAGCAGCACAGTATCTTTCTCTGTTTCCCTCGTAGCTGTCCACACAGAGGTGTGTTCACGTTCAGCCTAATTAAACCTTGTTTTCCGCTGCTTTCGTGTCACGCCGGCGTTACAATTATCAGGTGCAAAAAGACGACTCGCGTTGGATCTTATGGTTCTCGACGGCGTGCGGTTGTGGCTCTGGGTGCGCTTTGATGTCGTCGGGTTGGATATTGATTGTGAAATTGCTCCTGATGTATCTGTGGTTTCTGAATGTGCCCGTGATGGAACGAGGCCCTGTCTGCGTTCAAGAAGGAGCTAAATTTTGCGAATGTGTTTGAAAGTGGTCATTTGATTTGTGCTTTTTCTTCTCTTTGGCACATCAGTAAATATTAGGAAAATGATTTATCAGTGCATTATCGTTCTTTATAGAAACGCACCCAATTAACACCAGGGAATGAGTTATACAGTGGTAGTTAGTCTGGGTTTATTTTGTGGGTGGGGGGGTATGCAATGACAGACCTGTGAAATACATCTGTGGGCTTCAATAATCTTAAACTATTGATCTTGTTTGGATGTGATGTCTGTCATCTACATAAACGCATAAAATTTAGTCACATCCTTACTTAAACTATGTAAAAAGCCTAAAATAGGGAAAGATTTAGGCTTTCCCTGATGAAAAAACAAACAAAAGCATTTTGGAAAAAAATCATACTTTTAAGTTGAGTACATTTCGTCAGTAGGGAAAATAAATTTTATGTCACAAAATAATTGTTTTTCACAAAATCACTGGGAGGGGAGAATATTTAGTACTGCTGCTGTCAATGTTTTGCACAATCCCCGCTTTCCTTATTTGGCAGCATTTTTCTTTGTGAGTGCAAAGAGAAAGGGATCTTTTACCATTCATCTTTATACAATCTCTCTGCATCATCAGGGGTTTCTCTATAGGATTTAATTCTGAGACAGATGGCCGAAGGGAAATAAAGTAAATTTTGTGTCTGGTGAGTCTTTCTGTTTAGGTTTGGCCATATGTTTAGTATCGTTATGCTGCCAAAAAAAAAATCCAGCGACGAGGTACTTTCTGTTTTCTGGTACGATCCATCAGATTTCGATCTAAAATCTCAAATTAATGCACTTTAGAATTGTTTCAATAGGTAACAGTTGGCTGATTAAAATAAAGCAACTAAAACTGAAAAGATTCATTAACATGTTGTACAATTGTAAGGGGGGCATGTAGTTTGAGGCTAGCCAGTTACCATATGTAGCTGTCACAGGAATGAGGAGATGAGGACGAAAAGGAGAGAAGATGGCATATGTAAGAAGCGCGTGAAGAGTAAAAAGTGAGAGGCTCTGTAATAATTTCAGCATGTGGATGTAGTCTGCCTAGCATTGTGAATAAGATCATTAAAGTTTTGGCTGTGGATGCTATTCAGAGTGTGAATAAACACAGACTCCAACATAGCAGCCATCACAGACTCTCACTTCTGTACTACTGTAGAGTGCCTGGAAACACAAGCCAGTGGACAACAAGTGCATTTTTGTGTTGACGGACACATACCTTCACCTACAAAAGTCTAGAAGGATTCCAGGGATTGTGGGGGATGAATATCATTGAGGATCTTAAGCCTCTCTTTGCATTCAAGAGCGGTTGTGTACAGATGGACACTTATGAGGAAGAAGAGGCTGATATCCGGAGACTTATTGCTAGGATCAGAGCACGAACTCTGATCCAAGTGGGAAGAGAGGGTTCTTGAAGGTGGCAGATCAGAGAACCAATTGTCATCCCCCATGGAGTGAGACGGTGGTGGAGGGCCGTCGTAGGGTTCTGTCCCAGGTAGAATGTCAAGTACTCATAGAGGCTGCACTGATAGTGGTTCTACCCACGCGGCTTATGGTAACCTGCATCCCGGTAAAAACCACAGGCAGCAATATTCTAGTTATGTCATAAGCACTAGTGGGAGAGCTGTTAAGCCAACGCCACGGGCCAGAGTGGCGGTCGTAAGAAGGCCACAGGATGTGCGGCCAAAGGAAGTGGTACAGATAGAAGAAAACGAGGCGAGGCCCATAGCCATGCAGTTGAGCTCTGAGACTTCACAGTCAGTGGAAAGACTTGAGCTGCCAGTCCCAGTCCAAGCAAACACATACGACCTCCTAGAGTCTCAGTACAGGCAACTCTGTCACCTGCTGGCGGTCCACAGAGATATGTTGTCTGAGGATGAGGGAAATTATGGATGAAACCACTGTTGCTCATTGTATCCCCACTGGGGACGAAGGCCCCATCAAACACCACAGCGTTCGGAGTTCATGTGTTAGTACAAGTCCTTTGTGCCCAGGCCTGATCACTTAGCTAGACTCCTACATGCCCTGATCAGAAAAAAGGCTAAAGGTAAAACCAGTGACTGCCAGCCTTTTGTTTGGAGCGAACAATGCCACTCTAGACAAACTAAAAAATTGTTTTATGTCTCTGTCTGTCTTGGAATGTCCTGATTCTAGTCTTCCTTTCACCTTAACCACAGATGGCAGTCTACATTGACTTTTGGCCATGGTTATCCAGAAACAAGTTGACAAGTAGGCTGTCATGGAAAAGTTTATGGACTATCTGATATTTTTTAAATTTCTGATGGTCACTTATCACAAGCTACTATGATACAGCAAACCTGGGAAGAAAATGACCACTGCAATTCATTTAAATTTTGACTGATTAAATGTTCTTTTAGAGATACTGCTTTATAGTATTTAGGAAAACCCAACAAACATCAGACAACATCCAAGAAATCCCAGAATTGCACTTGTTTTACATTGTTAGAGAAGAAACATCTCTCTGATTATTCCCATTTTTCTAAAATGTGAAATAAAATGATCTTAGTTATTTATTATTTTTGCTGTACTTGGGACACGATACATTGAAAACCCCAATAGTTCTCAGCAGATGCTAACATGCAAAAGTTCAAATGGTTTGTGTTTCCAATTGAAGACTGCGCTGTCAAACATGAAAGAAAATGCAGAAAAGTAAAATAACAAAAGTAAGGGCAACTCTATCTACTTCTACAGTTTGTCCTGCTAGAATTTTCATATGCTTTGGAGGAGAGGTTCAATTAACAGTTAATTTCTTTTATGCCAGTGGGAGATTTAGCAGCATCATTCATAATTGGCATGATTCAGTCGTGAGAGGTCTGAAGTTATTACTGTTTCACACTTGTGTATGAAAAATGTACAATTGATCTGGAAATATTGCTGCTAGGAATTGGCTGAGAAAAGATTCTCATGGTGTCGTGAGTAAAAATACCACAATTTCACACGACTGAGGTATTTACACAAAAAATGTGTGACATAATCAGATTTCGTTCAGTTAAGATATGAAAATAATCCTGCTGCTTCTAAAACAATGTAGCATACAGTCTTTTTATAGCTGCTATAATAATAGCGTACTTTTTTATTTGAATTTTGTACATAGAGTCGAGCTAAATGTACAAAAATATCTGCTAGTTTGCATGGTATACATGTTGTTTTTAGCTTTTCCCAGCTGTGATTTTAAACCAGCTTTACCTTAATAACAGCGATGCCTCATTTAGCTTTCATTTCATTTCATTTTCATTTCATTTCAACAGTTAAATTTGTTTTCTGGTAAATTAAGGAAAAGTATAGGAATCTCCGTTTACCCAGCTGATCAGCCATGTTCAGCTAGAGGTGTGGGAGGGTCAGCACTGCATTATTTTCTCTACACAGCCAATGGAAATATATCATGTCGTATCATTAAACAGAAGGTATAGTTTGATGGGTTTTGCCAGTTTTAACTCTTCACAACCTTGGTGTAGTTTGATTCTAATAACTGTTCTATGCTTAACTGGAATAACCTGGACCAGAAAAACCTTTAATCGTCTTTATCTACTGCTTTTATGTCTTTTTATAGTGGTGGTTGGGGTCTAAAGGCTTTATCAGAGGGGCCTCGAGTAATTTCCCACTCCATAATTCCAACAGTTACGACCTATAACCAGAAAAATCATGACCTTAGCTCATCCAAAACCTTCTAAAAAACAAAAGAAATAAGATTTTACACATAACTGAAGCTGTTACCTACTTTTCGTCACCAGTGAGGCTGAGGAGAATTTGCCCATTTTACATTCCAGATGGATTTCCCCCCCACTCCCTTTAATTCAGAGTAATCTGCAGAATTGCAGAGAATCGTCCGCGAGAGCATGTTCAATTTTAGCACGTTCTTTTAGCGAGGAAAATGTAATCCTGATAATTGTAGCCCTACTAATAGATCAAGCATGGCTTTTTTGGGCTTACAGAAGAAGAAGAAGAAAAAAAAGCACTTGTAGTAACTATGTTGAAATTATAAAAGGTCTGCCATTAAAATGCTTTCCTGTGTGAATAAGTTTGTAGATTCAGCTCTGATTCCTTCCACTCAGTGCATTGGATGATCTCATTAAATTAATGCGCATATTTCATTGTCCCAACCTTTTTAATTGCCTGACAGTAGTCGACTCAGGCATTTTGTCCTTTGTGTTTCCCTTCTACGTCTCTGTTTGACTTGCTCTGATCTGTCCGCTTAAACAAAATGATAAGTTATATACATGCAAAGCATTTAGAAGAGCGACGCAGGTAAAAAAAATTCCAGTTTAGCTGGGTCAGAGGGCTTTCGGTGTCTCTCTTTTCTTTTTTTTTTGGCTCTCCTTTCAACCTAAATCTTGTTGGGTAAGCATTTTAAAGCTGGTGTTTGACACCGCCTCAGGAACTCATGACTGGATAAATTAGATGAACTCATATGTCCGGAGTTCAAAGTGGCTGCACTGTTGCTTTTCATTTTAAGTATTGTCATAGTTATATTAGATGTTGCAAGAAATGGACCATTCTACAAGTTTTTCCTTATATTACTATCTGACACAAACATGCATCTTCATATAATGGAGCCAGTGCTTGAGAAGCCCTCTGCAACTCTTAAAACTGCATATTTTAATACTTCAAACGCAAAATATACCTTAATATGCTTTGAAAAATATACAAAATAATGAGAATTTCAGAATTGTGTTAGTCGCAAAGATACTCAGTGACTCATGATGTCATGATGTTCTGGGGAAACTGTCTTAGCTTTTGCTTCTTTATTTGTGTCCTTGGATGTACATCCAATTAGCACCAAAGAGAATAAATGGTGCTCCATGACTGGCTAGTTGCAGGGAAAAAGCAAGTTTTTCAGGTATCGCAGCTTCTCTTGAATATTTCAGAAATCCTCTGCAAATAGACAAATTTTCCACAAATAATTTGGAGTTAACAGAAAAATTTTTTTCCAATATTTCCTTAGTATGTCTTGTTTATTTTTTGTTTGCTGTTCCTCACTTATTGTCTGACAGTGTGGCAGAATTATTGTGTGAAGCCGAACAGATTTACTTTCATTAGTGGAGCATTATGACTATCACTAAGTTTTTCCACTTGATATGTAAAAATAAAAATCTTTGCTAGAAATAACTTTGGGTTTATTGTAAATGTTATGGACTCTCATAAGTTTCTTTTGTTGTTTTTTGACTTTTATCTTCCAGTCCAATAAATGACACTTAGCAGAAGTCCACAGCAAAGTGAGCTGTTTAGCATCATCACAATCTACATAGTCGAAATACTATTTTGGCCTAAACTTTATGGAGGGAAAAAAATACCATATCAAAATTAATAACTCTTCCCCAAGTGATAAGGCAAAGAGAACAAATGACCTCTCCATTAGTCTAATATAATTAAAAAGCATGAGCCGAAACAAGGCAGACAAAACATGCAGTTCACAGCTCAGAACATAAAAACAGCGCAAATAAAACTAAAAGTGAAATTACCTATTAAACATGAGACTATTCTTTCAGCATCTGGTGGCCCGTTTAAGAGCTTATAAAACTCTACCAGACTCTGTAAAGTATGACTGGTTCTGTGAATCTTCCTTCAATGCTAATGTTGTTCGCCAGAAAACAGGACTTTTTTTTTTTTCTATATTTATGACAAGCAGCGAGTGCTGGAGTGACGGGAAGTGCTTTAGATGATGTCGTCGTGCATTTTTGTTTTTCTGTCGTGATACGTAATAGAAAACTTTGACATAGCATGTATTTCCTCTTCTGAATGAGAATAGCAATTGCTTGTGGCTAATATATTTCTTATCTGATTGCATGTACCCTACCGTGACGGTTTGATGGAAATGAACTGTTATACTCCTGCTGATGTTAGTTATACACAAACCTTAGGTTGTTTACATGCGGCATTGTTAATTAATGTCTGGAGTAACCATTGTTTTTCTGTATACTTTATATCTTAATCGCCATCTATTAATGCAACACAGTTCCTTCTAAAGCCATACCTTCTCATAATGTGTGTGTGATTGTTCTTAGACGATACATTATTTACTTTTTTTCAGATAGTACCCTTTGAAATTAAATGTATTTTCTATATTATTTGATTTAAAAATGAAAATTGCATTTGTATTTTGATTTTGGTTATACAAACAGCTAAAATTGTAAAGTTCAAAATGTGCCAATTCGGACGCCACACCATGTTCTGCTAATATTCCTTCTTGTTCGTGTGCTGCTGTTTTTTGTGGCATAAGGTCCTACAGTACCATTTTTTAAAAATTGCTTTTTCGGGGGCGTGCCGTGGTGGCGTAGTGGTTAGCGCGACCCATATTTGGAGGCCTCGAGTCCTCGACGTGGCCGTCGCGGGTTCGACTCCCAGACCCGATGACATTTGCCGCATGTCTTCCCCCCTCTCCTTCCCTGTTTCCTGTCAGCCTACTATCATTTAAGGGACACTAGAGCCCACAAAAGACCCCCTGGAGGGGTACAAAAAAAAATTGCTTTTTCCAAAGTCTAAGGCCAAATCAAGACAGAAGCCATGATGGCATAAATAGTCAGGATAAGAAAATAATTAGTGAATCCACCTGGTTTATTCAAGTTTAGAAAAGAAACACAAAGATGACAGGTGAAGTAGGTAGAAGCTAATATCTGCTTTAATTTTACACATGATTGCAGAAGTATTATTCCCAGAGCCCAAACCTCAGCACCATTGAACATCCTGTATCTGTGCCTTTAACTAATAGAAAACTCTGTCCCAACACATCTCCTGTTCACTCCTGAAAAGGTGTTTCATACTCGCCTAGTCACTGCGGTGGACAAACTCTGCTGTGGCTGTTTTACTCAGAGTAACCAGTGCTTAGAAAAGCTCTAGACTTCAGCCTGTAGCCCCCTGTTTCCCTGTCATCTGTCTCCCACAGCTCACCCTCCACCTCCTCCTCGCACCCTCTTCCAATGGTAATGAGTGGTAGACTTCACAGAGAAAAACCCCTCTGATTCTTTTTTGAAGTTGCTCTTCTGTGATTTTTTCTTCCACTGATCTTGTCTCGAGTCCTCTTGTGAACTCCTCTCACTCCGAATTGGAACGTCCTTTTATTTTTCTCTCATTCAAACTAGGTTTTCACCCCGCCTTGTTTCCGCCCGTCCTACCAACCAGATCGCCCCCCGGTGACCTCTCGTCTACATACTTACACTTACAAGCTATATCAAACAAGCCGTGCCTTAACGGTAATCCACGCTATGTCGTTTTTATTGCTATATTGCTAATGCTTTGTCTGTATTCTCCCTGTTATGTAAACGGCAGGGATTATCTCGTGTCCTTCAAACCACCACTTATGAATACGAGATCTGGGGCATTGTTTGGAGTTGGCTCTATGCAGTGTTCTGCACTCAATTAGCTTAGTAAATAAAAGGCCTTGCTCCATTTAGGATGGATCCCATGTCTGACATGAAAGAGGTTGCAGTCTCAGAGGAACCCCCCCAACCCTCCAGCCTTGGCTCTAATCTATAGACTCTTTCTGTTCACAGCATGTCCCTCTTTTTTCTTTTCTTTTTTTTTTCAGAAGACATTTGTTCATTAATATTTTTGTGTCTGTTTCATGTGTTTGGACAGATGAATTCAAGTGAGTTTGGTGTTGGAGGGATTAGTTGTTGGTGGTTGCCCTGTGCAGGTTTTATCTGCTGCGTGTTGACTCGTCCCAGACACCCAAAAGCTGACATCCACAGAGAGAGAAATGTGCTTTTATGTGTGTGTGTGTGTGTGTCTGAGACTGTACACACTCTTCCTCTGACCCACAGGGGGCAAGCTAATGCCCTTATCAGGACCTGACATACTGCCACCACATTTCTCCCTTTTGCCCTGCCGGCCTGTCTCTCCTCCTCTCTTTTCTCCTTTCTTATGCTTTCTTTCCATCTCTCTTTCCGTCTCTTGTCTTCCCCGTACAGATAGAAATGTTTGTCTCATCCTCTTGCAGCCGATGGCTGCAAGGCTCGTTGTCGGTGTTGTGATGACGTTGCCGAATGAAGCTGTGAGGTTTGAACCAGTTACAGTTTGTAGCATATTAAACAACCTATGTGTTTGAAAAAGTGAGAAGTTTTTAAAGAAATCACAGTCAGGGGGTAAATAGGTTTCACATGTCTTGCAACATCCCTGTTCAGCTGCCAAGGTTGCACCAGGCAAGCTAGACTCCACACTGTGCCTGGTGGTTGACGTGGTATAAGCAGCTTAGGTGAATGTATACCTCCACTCTCTGGCTGCTGGTTTCATTTACAGAGATGAAAAGTGGCGGTAAGCGTAGGAGGATGTCAAAGTTTTATGTGGATAAATCAAGCATCCCTGTATTGATCAGAAAGTCCTTACTCAGATCAATAGAAATAAAGAAACTAGCCACTGTTTGCAATAAACAAATCAAGCAAGAACAGTTTAAATTCCTCGACCTGGTTGAACTTTGTTTCTTTGAATTAAATCCATCATGTCATTTTTGATGATTACTGCAGGTGCAAAGTCTTCTGACTTGGTAGAGCTCTCTTTTAATGACCTGCTCCTAACCTTGCTCAACTACGCTGCCAACTTGATTACTAAGACCCATCAGGGCCAAAGCTGTTGTTTTATATCTATTTGCTTCTTTGAACTTTTTGGACAATTCTTTTTGTTATATTTCCAACATACTAGAAAATCTCATCCAAGTTTTTAAGGTTTTTCCATCTCAAGCACACCTGACGCTTCAAATGAGTTCATTGATGGAAATTTGTACTAGGCAGGTGGAGTTGTTGAGACTAATCACTAAGAAACATGATTTCGTGTTGAATTTGGGTGAAATTCTTGTTATAGTTTATTTAAATATAAAATGTCCATACCTGAACCTTTTTGAATAGGGGTTGAGTACTGTATATTGGTGAAATTGTGTTTGACCTTTCTGAATCTTTGAAGGGACATTTCATCCACCACAAGTCAAATCTTAACAATCAACAACGTTATGTGTTATAAATATCCACTGTGAAGTCTTTATCAAACTATATTGTGACATACAGTATTACAGCCATCCTTAAACTTGTGTTGTTTGAGTCAGTTAACACATTTTAATAATTTCTGATATATTTTTACCTTTAGTTCTGAGGTAATGATGTAACACACAATTGCTAATTTATTCAAATTGTTAATATTTCATGAAACACTTTGATTGGGTCAATTGTAAAACAAACAAGTTTAAACTAACAAACCTAGCAATGTTGCAGTATCAACATGTTGCATCAAAACATTTTCTCTTTCTCAAAAATATGTGTATCTGAATAATGAACTTAATAATGCTTAATAATGGAATGGCTTTTACCAGAAATTATAATCCGTCATATATTACTTGGAGTGTTTTTGGTCCCTTTTTGTCAAACAGATTTTCAGTTTGCAATCTGGACACTACAACATGTCCTGGATTCAAATACCGGACGAGCCCCCAATTTCTCACAAACTGGCTTATTACTGAAAATCCAGCTGAAAGTGGGTAGTGCTGTTGAAAAGAAAAGTAAAACTACCAGTGAAATATGTTAATGAGAAAACTCAGTGGGCCTTAACAATGGAAGCACTGATAGATTGATAGTAATTTCTGTATTCTAGTATTGTCAGTCTTTGTGGATCCAATGGTCTGCATAACATCCAGTCGGCTCTGTTACTATTCATCATTCTCTGGTGACCTACCACCTTTGCTGCACCAATTTTGCATTGTTAAAAACGTCCCAACCTAAATAATTTAGCCTTGTTTGTGTGCATGCCTTGCATAGTCTAGCATTTGACATGAGCCAGGCATTTGTGAATTGTGGTGAAGTTGCTGTTTAAAGTAATGGTGGGAGAAAACCCAACAACAATCAAATATGGTTTCAGAAGCATCATACAGGAGAATAGCTGTGCAATTTAATTTTATTTGCACTCCTGGCATTAGTACGCCAAGGAGAATTGAAAGCAGTATGTGGCTAATTTTATATGCTCCCACATACTACACACACTGAAGTTCACAAATGTCCGGAGGTGATTCAAACAACTCAAAATTTCTCGTCTGAGCACAGAGGACATCTAAAACAAGGTACGACTGACGGACATAAAAACATTACAAACCCCTGCATGACTCAGCGGTGTTAGTATTCTTTGGAGGCAGAGTTGCAATTACTTTTCCAGAAATCTGCTGCTTCCCAAACTGTATTCAGCCGCTGCTATGGCGAGGTGATCAGATCTCTCAGGATTGATTCTTTCATGGCAGCTGCTCTCTGTTTTAACTTTGAAACAACCGTCCCATTCTTATTCTCCCTCTGGCTCCCAGAGCATTTTCTACAGACTGATTGTTGCATCTGACAAAATGGAGAAGGGAGGAGAACAGATTACAGATGGAGGACAGAAAAAGTGAAGGAATGCGTCAGAAAGCGAGTGGAACCAAGAATTATAATGATAAAAGAAATTACACGATTTACTACATTATAAAGGTAAAAGTAGAGAAAAAGAGATGATGAAATGGTTAAAGAGAGTCAGATGAATCTGTGTTTCATGTTTAAATCCTGTAGCATGATGCAGTCCCACACCTCATCTGCATATTAAACTCACCCTGTGGCTGCCTACCCTCTCTGAGGGTCAACTATCACAATTTCTGTTGGCTTAAACAGAGCAGCGCTTTACAAAACAAGGGCACCAGATAAGCCACACTTTGTTGTTTCAGCTCCAATATTCAGCTCATGTGTGCACATTCTCGTCTGTGTGTAGTTTTTAGCAGCCTGCGTCTCTGTTTTGTTTCACATTGACCAAGCTTTTGTCTTTGCCCCTGGACATTCCTGCATTAATGATACACACATGAATTAATCACACAGCAAGGCAAACAGCAGCATACTTTTATGGTAATACAAAGCAGAGAGACAGAGACGCCATTGGGTCATGCTATTTCTGCTGCAGCTTGTTTTCTCACTGCAGCATCCATGATAATTAGAGGAGCGGCGGTGGTTTGTGAGACAGACATGCATCACTGAGCAGCCACACCGTGAAGTTCTACCGGGGAGTCGGTTTCTCCCAAAATGAGTTTTAGAAAATACAGCTGCTGGGGGGGAAAAAATCCAGAAACTCTAATAAATAGCAAAAAAAAATTTAAACACAGCACAGGTACATCTGGACTTGCTCTGATACATCCCAGATGATTTTTTTTGTTTTGTTTTGTCTTTTTGGAAACCTGCAGCTCGTCTTTGCTAAAACATTTGCAGGTTGCGTTTGTTCTTCAGGTGGCTTACATGAACCTGGCAGATTCTGAATGCTTTTTCGGTTTTCTAAGTTGCATTTCTTTGCACACTGTCTACTTTGAAGAGAAAATGAAAAGAACAAGTTAAGAATGATTTCTCTTGAAGGATATCAATTCCTCTTTATCATCATTGTGCTTCCTGAGAGATAAATGATTGAAATGGATAAAATATCAGCTCCTCTCACGCTGCACTTAAGAGAAGTCTGTGTTGTTGTGTTACTGATTTCTTTATCTGGTGTCTGTTTGGTACAAAGGTGTTGTGGGAACAAAAACCTGGGCTGCACATATTTAGTAAAGAGTGACTCACAAACATATGAACTAGTGAAGCTCTGGCTATGTTATGCAGAGGCTCTGTCTGTGATAAAGAAGATCCAACCTATAATTATGGTAAGGCAATAAGACAGAGTTGAACTTTCAACATCAGATAGTGAATTGATCTTTAAAGTTTGTTGATGGGACAAAATGGTGACGACATAACAGAAACAACATGTTCTTTTCGGGTAAATTCAGTAACCAATTATGCCAACATGCATGGCAGGAAAAGTATGATGATGCCTTTTGGAAATTCCCCTTCCTGTTTGAGCACCACGTTATACACTGCTTTCACTGCAAAAACACAAAATCTCACCAAGTATTTTTGTCTTGCTTCTCCCACTAATGTCTAAGTACACTTAAAATAAGACCAAACTAACTTACAATTAACTTTTCGGCAAGATATAGGAGCTTGTTTTAAGTCAGTAATTCCTTAATATTGATGAAAAAGTACCAAGTCCCACTGAGAAAGTAATAACACTTACAAAATTTCATATTTAAAATACTTTAATGGAATTTGACATACAGTTTTAACGTTTTTGCTCATATTAACAGACAGAATGAAAAAGAAATGAAAAAAAAAACAGTTAAAAATAGATTTTGGTCTTATGAGTGAAACTAATACTTTTTTAAAAATCAATATCAAGGAATTATTAGCTTAAAACAACCTCCTGTATCTTGCTGAAAAGTTACTTGTAAGTTGGAGTTCTCTTATTTCAAGTGTACTAAGGTATTTGCACTGGGAGCTTCACCAAGAATACTTGGTAAGATTTTGTGTTTTTGCAGTGTTCCCTTGATCTCTTTCTTAAAATGATTTGATCATTGGCGAGAAACACGATGTAGGGATGAGTTTGTCATCCTAAGAGCCGAGAAGTCTGCTGCTAACATTCACCGATTGATCTTTATGTGTGGAAAAATGTGCAAAAATGTATTTCTCTTTTAAAACTACTAAGGAGGTTGGTTTATTGGTTAAAATACCTGGAAGTTTGAAGAGAGGCCATCTTTGAGAAGTCTAGTTAAGTATATAGGAGTTTCGGATGAAAGAATTGAAGTCTTCGCTTTTGATTCGGAGATATCTACGGATCGCAGAACAAATGCAAATCAGTTTTCTGAACTAGCTGATAGCCACTTCCTTTGCTTCCTTTCCACCTTTTGTTCCCCATTTTTCTTAAAAAAAAACACACGTTGGACCAGAGAACACATCCACCTCTAAACGGTCGTACCGACAAAAGTGCAGCTTTTACAGAGATGCTCTCCTCGTGGAAAATTTAATTTCAGGTTGCTGACCTC